>NC_040904.2:93166814-93472891 GCF_004126475.2 Phyllostomus discolor
TACATGCTGACATGTGAGACTGGAGAAATTCTGATGTTTTACAGTGCTAAGGAGCCAAATAATTAGCACAGCCTAGAAAATCTAAAATATTAATAGCTTCCTAATTACTAAAAATATTGCTCCCTTCTAATTTCTCAGGCCTTTCCAGCTCTACAGACTACCACTCCTGGAAGTCTCCCCTCCCTTGGCTTCCACAACACTTTCTCCTGGTTTCTCTCTTTTTCTTTTCTCCATTTCTCTGCAGGCTCCATTGGCCCCTCCTCACATACAACATAATCAAGATCTTCACCCAGTTCTATACCGGTCCTCTTTTCTTCCCGCTGGAGACCATCTTTCTTCATCCTGTAATTGTTTCTGATAGTCTACCACACACCAGGCCCTGGCTGCACACTAAGATACAATAGTAAACAAGTCTCATATGGTGCCAGCTCTCATAGAGCTTAGTTTCTAGATCACATCTTCCCTCAGTGATCTCACCCACTCCCTCGCAAAGTTATGAATGTGTTGGGCACACAAATGAAATGAATCACAAATCAAGAATTCCTCTTTCCTCAACACATCAAATGTTCATTTCCAACTCCCTTCTGTGCGCATCTCCCATCTCAGAGTCAAAATACAGCTTATTTCCCATGCCATCCTCACTGCTCACCTCTAGTACCTGATATTTGATTGGCTTGCTTAATAAATGCTGAATACAGCTCAGCCTACAAAATTACCATCCTTCTTGTCGCTCCTCTTCCCTTAGCATCACCTTCTCTTCCTTCTTGTCTCATAGCCAATCAGATACCAGAACCTATTCTTTCCCTGAAACACCTCCCTTATCTCTCCCTTCCTCTACTGCAAATGATTTTGTCCAGGCCCTCATTATTTCTCCTAAATGATCTTCCTTTCACTCATTCACTCACTCACTTCATCATCTACATATAATTTTGGTCAGTGTTGTCCCCACACACCAAAGTTGCAGGTTCGATTCCAGGTCACAGCACATACGAGAATCAACAAATATTTTGAAACCACATGCCAAGAGCCAGCCACCAGATACAGCAGAAAGTAGTTTGCACACTCACAGAGCTTAGAGTTTATAAGACCACAATTAAATGAATAATTGTAATAAAAGGGAAATGTGTGAAGCAAACTCAGTGTCATGGAAATATCTCACTATACACAGTAAGAAAAGCCTGCCTATTCTCTCGAATTACCCCCAAAATATTTAAGCGGAGAGCTGAATTACTAATAAAAGTTAGAAGAGGGTGAAAGAATGCTGGGCAGGGCAGGGCAGGGCAGGGCAGGGGAGGGGGGTTAAAAAGCTGTGAGAAGTTCAGTTTGACTAACAAAGATGTGCGATGATGAGAGGCTAGAAAGAGAATGAAAGAAAGGCAGGGACCTGATCATGAACTTGCAAGAAAGTCACTTAAGGATTTTAAGCAAGAGTTATGATGGGATTTAGCAAAGCCACTCTGGTGGACAGAAAACTGATCAAAGAAAAACCAGTCGTCCCTTCCATCGCTATTACCCTGATAAACGACTATAGTACAGCTCAAAAGAGTTTAACAGTCCTCCCCCTGCGAAGAAGAATCCAACTCGTCTTGGCACTCAGAGCCTCTCTTCCCCCACCCCGTCCCTTCCTCCCCGTGTGGCCTGGCCTGGTTGACCTTTCTTTCCAGTCTTTTTCCTCCCAAATCTCCCCCACACCCTAAAACAAAGATCTCGCTTTCAAGTCAAGTTTAACCATTCTTTCCGCTCCGTTTGGAACACCCATCAGCCTTTCATTTCCTTATCCACCGGGTAAACTCCCAGTCACTCCTCAAAACATTCCAGCGGCCCCTCCTGCTGATAAACTCTGACCATCCAATCGCATTAAATAACCCTCCCGGTCCGGAGGATGTCGGCTAGTGTTTCTCCCGCTCGACTGTAAACTGCTTGGATGCTATAATAGGGTCCTTCTAACTTCTAGCTCTGTGCAGAAGTGCCCGAAAGCGGAGCGTGCTAGACACTAACGCACCCAGGCACGCCTTCTGAAAAGCACAGACACCCTCAAAGCAGAGTCGTGGGTGCGCTTTCCGTAGTAATGATCCTCTACCCAAGGCCACTACCGCCGGACCTTAGCCGGGTCCCTAAGGCTCGGCGCGGGTGAAGGCTGCAGGGCTCCGCCTGGTCATCACAACCTGCTTTGTCGTTTCCTGACTGCTGCTTTCCGCCACCAAACACTCCAGGAACCAGAACAACAGCCCTGCCCGCCCAAGGTAAAGGCAACCCGCGCTTCCGGGGATGTTGCCTAGGTTACAGGGTCCCACCCACTCTCATGCGTACATCCGGCAAGGCCAGTGCGCAGGCGCCTCCCATAGTTTGTGGGACCGAAAGTTCCTCCTGTGCTCTGCATTTGTCCCAAGTTCCCTACGCTCACAGGGTTTGAGGCAAAGCTTTGGAAGTTGGCGTGTAGCATTACCCAATTTGTTGTGAATTCTCTAGAAGAAAGATATTGCTCTCCACACCAAGATTCACATACCACATTTACTCGCTTTCACCTCTTTACTTGAAAATGTTTATTACCAGTGTGCCAAAGACTGCTAGATTTAATAGGGTGTAAAAACAGGCAAGGTCCCTGTCCACAGGAAGCTTACAGCATAGTAGCAAACAGCTATCAATGAAACAAATGTAAAGCTTAGATTTGTAAACTAAGCTTATACAAATATATGAATTATTCAGAAAAGCTGAAAAGCAGAGGGAGCCACATATGCAAACGTGTGCGATAAGTGCAAAGCATGAGGAAAAGCCCAGTATATTTGGAGTTCAGAGATCAGGGGAGTTTGGCATGAGGGCGGCTGTCCTTAATAGGCTGGAGCCAAGACGGGCAGCACTGTGCAGGCCATGTTAAGGACTTCACAAACCCATAATGAAAAACAGTGGATTTGCTCCAATAAGACACCTTCCTTCAATCCTTGGTTTTCTACTATTAAGACACACCCACACATGGATCAGCAAGTACATGTTCAACACATAGATGCAAAAAAGTAAAATACAATTTAAAAAACCTATGCCTTCTAATAGCTTTCACTCTGATTAAGGAAGTTTGATGTAGAAATATCCAATGATCAATGAATATAATCATTCCCTGCATACATCCTCTACTCCCTGCCCCACTGACTTACTGCAGCACTTGACAAAACCACAATCTTGACCCTCCCAACACTATACTTAACTGAGCACCTGTTCCCTTGAAACTACAATCAGAAGGAGAAAAACAACTGGCCAAGCAGATTTTATATTCATGATCACTAATTTCTGGTAGGCCCTTCAAAATGCCTGAAGACTGTATCACAGTTCCTTGCTCCACTGAGTCTCCCAACCTCCTAAATGACAACTTTGTACCTTCTTTCAGTGAGCTTGCTTCCTACTTCATTGACAACATTGAAGCAATCTGACATCTTTCATAAGATCCAATCATTAATTCAGTCCTCCTAACAGCATCTTTACCCACAAGCCTGCCTTCTAGAAGTTCAAAAAAACCCAAACACAAAAAATATGAAGAAAATTACATCAAGTATATAATAATTGAGAAGGCAGCAAGAAAAGAGGAAGACCAAAATTGAGATGGATCGACTCCACAAAAGAAGCCATAGGCGTGAGTCCACAGGAGCTGAGCACGGCTGCTGAAAACAGGACATTGTAGACATCACTCATTCATATGGTCACCTAGAGTTAGAGGCAACTCAACAGCATATAACACATACACATAATCACCAGATTGCTTAGAACCAATGATTAAGGATGAAAAAATTTAAAAGCAGCCAGGGAGGAAAGGCATTACCAAGGAACAAAAATAAGAACAATATTGTATTTCTGATCAGAAGCATTACAAACAAGTAGACAATAACACATCTGAAACATATTGAAAGAAAAAAAACTGTCAACCTAGAATTCTATAATTGTCAAAAATATTTTTAAATGAAGATAAAATAAAGATACTTCCACATGTAACTGATAGAATTTATCATGAGTAGACCATCAATACGAGAAATGGTAAATGGGTACTTGAAACAGAAGGAAAATGATATCAGAAGTGAATCTGGATCTATACAATGAAGAGCACCAGAAACAGCTACAACAGGTAAATATATAAGATTTTTTTCCTTATTATTTAAACCTCTTTAAAAGGTTATAGAATACTTAAATACAATAAAAATGTACTGTGAGGTTTATATGTAAAAGCAAACTGCATGTCAATAGTAGCATAAAGGTCAGAAGAGAGAAATAGATCGTAAAACAAGTTTCAGTAAATGCAAAATGATTCAACTCAAACTTCCTGCCAGGATGGAGGCGTAGGTAGATACACTTTGCCTCCTCACACAACCAAAAGAAGGGCAATAATAAATTTAAAAACAAAAATAACCAGAACTGCCAGAAAATTGAACAGTATAGAAGCCCAACAACCAAAGAGTTAAAGAACAAACATTCATCCAGACTGGTAGGAGGGGCAGTGGCTGGAGGACGGGGTGGGCTAGGCAGAGGCTGGCAGAGCAGGCAGTCCCACATTTGCCTGTGGATAAACCAGGATGAGCAACTGGGGAGCAAGACGGACTGCACAACCCAGGGTTCCAGCGCAGGGAAATGAAGCCTCAAAATCTGACTAAAAACATCTGTGGGGGGTTGCTGTGGTAGGAGAAACTTCCAGTCTCACAAGAGAGTTTGCTGAAGAGACCCATAGGGTCCTAGAATGTACACAAACCAACTCACCCAGGAATCGGTATCACAAGGGCCCAATTTGCTTATGTGTAGTGGAGGAAGTGACTGAAATCCTGCCAAAAGCTGAGCTAGCAGCATTGTTCCCTCTTGGACCCCTCCTCCACATATAGTACCACAATGAAGCCTAGTAGGTTGCCCCACCCCTGGCAAATACCCAAGGCTCTGCCCCTTACTATGTAACAGGTGTGCCGAGACAAAAAAAATGGCCCAAATGAAAACACAGATCAAAGCTCCAGAAAAAATACAACTAAGCAATGAAGAGATAGCCAACCTATCAGAGGCACAGTTCAAAACACTGGTAATCAGGATACTCACAGAAATGACAGAGTATGGTTGCAAAATAGAGGAAAAAGTGAAAGCTATGAAAAGTGAAAGAAAGGAAAATGTATAGGGAACCAACAGTGAAAGAAAGGAAACCAGAACTCAAACCAATGATTTGGAGCAGAAGGAAGAAATAAACATTCAACCAAGACAAAATGAAGAAACAAGAATTCAAAAAAAGGAGGAGAGGCTTAGGAACCTCCAGCATAACTTTAAATGTTCCAACATCCAAATCACAGGGGTGCCTGAAAGAGAAGAAGAAGAGGGAGAAATTGAAAACTTATCTGAAAACATAATGAAGGAGAACTTCCCCAACCTGGCAAAGGAAATAGTCTTCCAGGAAATCCAGGAAGCTCAGAGAGTCCCAAAGAAACTGGACCCAAGGAGGAATACACCAAGGCACATGATAATTACATTACCCAAAATGACAGATAAGGAGAGAATCTTAAAAGCAGCAAGAGAAAAGGAAACAGTTACCTGCAAAGGGATTTCCATAAGTCTATCAGCTGATTCCTCAAAAGAAATCTTGCCTTTGCAAGCAAGAAGGGGCTGGAAAGAAGTATTCCAAGTCATGAAAGGCAAGGACCTACATCCAAGATTGCTTTATCCAGCAAAGCTTTCATTTAGAATGGAAGGGCAGATAGAGTGCTTCCCAGATAAGGGTCAAGTTAAAGGAGTTCATCATCACCAAGCTCTTATTATATGAAATGTGAACAGGACTATCTGAGAAAAAGACGATGATCAAAAATATGAACAGTAAAATGACAACAAACTCAAAACTATCAACAACTGAACCTAAAAACAAAAACAGAAATAAAAACAAACTAAGCAAACAACTAGAACAGGAACAGGATCACAGAAATGGAGATCACATGGAGGATTATCAGTGGGGAGGGGAGGGAGGAGAATGGGGGGAAAGGTACAGGGAATAAGAAGCATAAATGATAGGTACAAAATAGACAGGGGGAGGTTAAGAATAGTATAGGAAATGGAGAAACCAAAAAACTTTTATATTCAACCCATAGACATGAACTAAGGTGGGGGAATGCTGGTGGGAGGGGCAGTGCAGGGCAGAGGGGAATAAAGTGGAGAAAAATATGGGACAACTGTAATAGCATAATCAATAAAATATATATTTTTTACAAAGCATTCAATTCATAGTAGGTATGCTCTCTACCCACAATGAAATTAAATCAGAAATCAATAGCATAATTTTTGGATGAGTACCTCAAAATTTGGGGAAAAAATATACACATCTAACTAAGCCATTAATCAAACAAGAAATCAAAATGGAAAGTAGAATATATTTTGAACTGAATGAAAATGAAATACAGCGTATCATAATTTGTGGGATGTAACTGAGAATAGTGCTTCAAGAGAACTTATAGCACTAAACATTTATATGAGAAAAGTTCCCAAATCTATGACATCAGCTTCTACTTTTAGAAATTAGATAAGAGATCAAGTTAAATCCAAAGTAAGAAGAAAGAAATAAGAAAGGTTGAAGCTGAATCAATAAAATAGAAAAGCAAAAATAAGAGAGAAAACCAATGAAAGTAATAGCTGAACTATGAGAAGAGTGATTAAATTGATAAACCTGTAAACAAGTTAAACCTCTAAACAAACCTCTGGAAAAATGCATATAAATTACCAATATCAGAAATAAGAGGTAACAGATTCTACAGGTACTAAAAGAACAATATAATATTTTGAACAACTTTATGTCAGTAAATTTGACAACACAGATAAAGTGAACAAATTCCTTTAAAGACATAAATTACCAAGCTTTCTAAAAAATTTTTGGATAAACTGAATAACCCTATATTTACTAAAGAAATGAAAATTGCAGTTAAAAAAAACCAGAGGCCCAGATTCCTTCTTTAGCAGTGAATTCCACCAAACATGTGGGGAAGGGGGGAATATCACTAATTCTACATAAACACTTAAAAAATTGAAGAACGAATACTTCTTAACTCATTCTATGAGGCCAAAATTACCCTGATAGCTGAACCAAAGAGAGGCATTACCAAAAAAATAAAACTACAGACCAATACCCCACAAGAACATAAGTGCAGAATTTCAACAAAATTCATGTAACAAAATAGTTATGTTGAGTGAAAAAAGCCAGAGAGAGGAGGCGGAGGAGGTGGGAGAAGGGAGAAGGAAGACACATACTGTGTAGGTCTATTTATATAAGACTCTAGAAAATGAAAACTAATATCATGACAGAAAACAGACCAGAGCTTGCTTGGGAGTAGAAAGGAAGCAGGGAGGAAGTAAGAGAGAGATTTAAAGGAGGAAGGAAACTTTAGAGCATGGTGAATACACAGGTAATGTGTATATGTATAACACAGTTGACACGTGTGTGTTAAATATGTGGGGTTTGTTATATGTCAATTATACCTCAGGAAACCTCTTTATTTAGCTTTCTCTGAGTGGTCCAAATAGGAGCCACATATGCTTTATAAGCCATAAGATTTCCTGCTTCTATTTAGCACACCTCCATCTTCCAACCAGAGTGTTTCTGAAGTCTTCTCTTTGTTTCACTGTAAACCTCGTCCACATCCCTCCTGTTTTTGAGTCTCTGCTAAACACAAATGGTGGTGGCTGAAATCCTTCCTCTGTCAAGCTCTGAATAGTCTCTGTTTACTCTCATGTTCATAGTTTTTGTTTCCACAACTACTTACATTTTTATAACATTGATTTTTTTTAATATTGGGAAGATTCATCTTGACTACTACTGAGATGAACCATTCTTTTTGTATTTTCTGATTTTTTAAATGCAAAAATACCTAAACTTGGATATGGATCTCTGGTTAGTAGTGAAAAACAAAAAAAGAGGAGCTGCCAGCCATGACCAAATCATAACCATTCTGATTGCTGCAGAGGCTATGATTTGGCTTCCTGGACTGATTGCTGCAGAGGTTGTGTGTCAAGTTCTATTCTTATATACAGTCTGGCTATTGTCTATCTGAATATTCAGGCTCTCAGTCCCTCCTTTTGGTCATCCTCACTTGCAAGAATTTGATCAATTCAAGGAAGGCTGGAGATCCCCATCTTCACCATTTGGGATTATGCAGTTGTCTCCATAGTCTACTGTATAATACAGTAGAGATCTTCTTGACCTTTTTACTGCTGTACCCTCATGGCAATCATCTGACAAGAGAGCAGGTGCACAGATGCATTTAAGGCTCTAGGCAGAATGCAATGGACCAACATCATGGCCATTATAACAAAAGTAATAACAACTAATGGTTCCTATAAGATGCTTTAGATTCAGGAACCCCAATTGCCCAACCTGAGCCAAAAGAATAAATCCCATAGGTCATGAAGAGCAAATTTAGAGGGTCAAGTAGCTTAATCCTTGAGACAATGCATAACTTACTCTACCATGATTGTTTCATTAATCCAAGAAGTATTGGCAGTGGCACAGACACCACCATGACTAGCAAACAATAAATAAAGAGCAATGTAACTGTCTACCACTGCTCATGGCAATGAGTTAAGACTCATCTGTATTCCATCTGTGGATGAAGTAGTATCATTAATAATTCCTGCCAAAGTTAATGATAAGATTCTTACAGCCTTTTCTATTTGTATAATTTTCACCATCAGGAAGACTGCTCTGATTGTTAGGATAAACAGTCAGTAATTCTTCCAGGTAGAATACCTGAAAAATCAAGGGTGGTGTCCTTTCGAAGCTGGTATCTGAGTCTGAATTTATATCCTTGGCTGTTTATAGAATTATAGTCTCCAGGTATAAACAAATCTTGGAATACTATTACTGCAGTGCATGAAGTATTAGCCTCATGCAAACAAGACCATGTGTCCTGGCTGCAAAGGAAGTAGTAAGCTGTAGAGGTACTTCATGAAGGACATCCATGAAAGAGATGGTCACAGCATGAAGTCAGAACCAAAGCCTTGCATGTTGGGGTCTCTATTAGTCTCTTCCAAGTGGCAAGTATTTGACTCATCACCCTACAAAGTTTTTAAAATTCAAATTTAGAATTACATGGGGCCTGATAAATACATTGTAATAATTCATTCTGTTCTGGGAGAAGGAAAACTAGTAAAATCATAAGTTAATGTGTTTAAAGTCTTTTGTCCATGTCGGTTCAAGTAGAACCACCACTGGTTATAATTCCCTATGATTTAATTTGGTAACACTAGAATATTCCAGAGGTTTATATGGAGAGGGTGCAGTGATGGGTGGCACATCCAACAGTAAGACTGAGGGCAGTAAGACTATGGGAGATAGCCTATGAATGGTAGTATAATGAACATGTTCTCATCTAACAATTATACTAAAAGGGGGCGAGAAACGAGGCCATTTTGGGTAGAAAACACCAGTGATCTATAATAAATGAGGAGGAGAATGATTCTCAATAAGCAACTCAAAAACAAAACAAGAATTCAATAAGGTTCTCAGTTCAGTGTCTTAGGTGGGAGGTGTCCATTATCAATGCTTATTCCAGAAGTCTTGGGTCAACTGGCTATTTCCAAAGATAGGCTGCTTCTAGAGGATCTCTGAGAATCCTTAGCTTAAAGTGCCATGTTGGGGTAGCCTTCCAGTTGTACAAAATTCTGGGTTGTTTCTTCAGTTTTGAAATATGAAATCAAGAGTTGACTTGCCAAACTTTCACTAATGTATTTATTTTTAATTATCCTTGATAAGGTCCCTTCTGATGAGTTTCAAGAGAATTTTTTATCCAATGTGTCTTCCAATAGATGAAATTTCCTGGTTGATGATTATAAAAAGCCTTAACTGAAGTAAGACAATTGTGAGGTTCCCCTTCTTTTGGTAAGGGCAAGAGAGGAGCAGGGTTCAGGGTCTTGCAGCAATTAATAGTAATGTGAGAGGGAGAGAGTAACAGAAATTCCTAAGGGGCTAATTGGCTGACTGAAGTGCTGTGTATTTTAGTCAGTAGTCAAGTCTGTACTGCATGAGGAACCATAAGGTCAAGCAAGGAGCCTAGAATAAATTCAGCTGAAGCATTGATACATTTTGCAGTGGCAGTATTGCCCTAAGAAAAGGGGTATCAGCCTTTGCAACTGGCTTGAAGGTGAGGCTACAGTAGTGATGGGGTTTTGATATTTCCCACAAAGTTGAGTTAAAACCCGAGGGTTTTCCCAGAACATTCATGCACCAATAGACAAAAGGATTTTTTGTCATTAGGGATGTTTAGGGATACAGACTGTTAAGAATATTCTTTGGATAATAGAAGACTTGCTTAATACTTGGGCTCTCAAAAAAGAAGATTCTTACTGAAAATTTAGCCATTTCATTAAAAGATGTCACAATCTCAGAAAAATCTGCCCCCATTCTCTGACATGCCCAGTGAGACCTAGGCATTATCTCAATTTTACTTTTTCGAGGAGTCTAGGATAAGTTTGAATAGTCTCTAGGCTGTCATGAGAGAATATCTTCCCCTCTTTGAAAAGGTCATGCCTTAAATGATGGACTATATTTTGGCAAAATTGTAATTTACATTTTTTGAAATTGTATTTCCATTTTCTGCTAAGGCTGAGAACAAGTAAGTGGAATCCTTTTTACAAGGCTTATCTGAACAAAGTAGGAAATCATCTATATCTTATATCAAAACTGAATCATAAGGGAAATTTGGATCTTTCAATTCTTGATTAAGGACATAGAACCCTGGCTGGTGTAGCTCAGTGGATTGAGTGCGGGCTGCTAACCAAAGCATCGCAGGTTCGAGTCCCAGTCAGGGCACATCCCTGGGTTGCAGGCCACGGCCCCCAGCAACTGCACATTGATGTTTCTCTCTCTCTCTCTCTTTCTCCCTCCCCTCCCTCTCTAAAAATAAATAAATAAAATCTTAAAAAAAAAACACCTGTACTAAAAAAAAGAGAAAAAAATGGCATAGGAAAATAAGAGGAGCTTCAGGGAACTCTTTGTACCTACCTGTCCATGTATTGTCCTCTCCAGTGAGGCAAAAAAAAATGTTGACTGTTCTGCTGTTGGGACATGCCAAGAAAGAGCAATAATCCTCTACAGTGAAGCAGGTGGTTGGGGAAGAACTGCTGACAGGAGAGTATTTAGTATTAGATACTGATGGGAAGGGAGGAACATCAATTGTATTGATGTCCCTGAGATCTTGAACAAATCAATACTTTTGTCCATTTGGTTTCTTTACTGGCAGAATAGGAATGTTACAAGATTTAGTACAGATTATGAAAAGGACTTGGAGCTTATATTTCTTCTAGCTCTGGGGAAGTTTGGCTAACAGATTAGTAGACTATATCTGAACTTTAATATATCCCACCCCAATTATTTTTCCTGTGTCAAGGGGAATTCTGCACTATAGAGAGTCGGGTACAGTGTTAAGATATTCACCTGGAGAATACATCAAGCATAGCAAAAAAAGAAAAAGTTTATATAGAACAGACACAAGTTGGTTACAAATACTGTAGATGAGTCCTCTGAAACTTCAAGAAATAGTCCTTCTGGTGTGCACTTAATATTATAGTTCTATTTGTGAGGTAATGGTGTTACAGAACAACAAGGGGGGCCTGGGACGATATGCTATTACCAAAAGGAACTCCCCAGGTTCATTATGTCCGCTGCCAGAGGAAAGACTTCTCTCAATGCCAGAGATTCATGAAAAGGAAAAGAAATGTTTATTTAATGCTATACAGACTTAAAGTAGTGACCTAATGTCTTCATCAAAATCCCAAAGTCCCTTAAAACACCCACAAACACATACAGTCCTTCATGCCCCCTTTGCCCAGTCTGGGATACCGTATCTCAGGAAAAGAAATAGAAGTTCGTGGCTCAGGCAGCCCCTGAGTCTTCCTAGTAATCCGTCTCAGCTGGTAGACCTGCCTTGGTTCCCGGCACCATCAGCTGTGTCACTGGGATCTCTGCTAAAGCCAGGTGGTGGTTCCCCCTTCTAAAGCTACAGGGGTCCCCACTCTGGCAAAGCCACAAGGTTCTCTCTCCACTGCTCCAGCCGCGTGGTCCTCTCTGCACACTGGCTGCGGGAGTCACCACTCAGCCAAAAATGTGTGGTTCTCTCTCCAATGGCTATGGGGCTGGGGCGGGGGTTGCCACTCTGCCAAAGCTGAGTGGCGGTTCTCTGCTAAAGCCATGTGGTTCTCCCCTCAATGGCTTCTCGATTTAAATCCCTGCACCAGTCTTCCTCTGCAGCCCCATTTTCGACTCCTCCTACAATCAGCTACACATGCCAGAACTCATCCTTCCAGCTTTACTGGGTTGCCATCGTGGGTTTGGGCAAGTGTGGCCCCATGTCATGGAGCCAATCTTCTCCAAGCTCCCACGCAGGCCTGTAACTCGGGGGACCTGTCTCTCAGTTACGTCTTGGTGGGGAAGTTACTTCCATTCCCCTGGCTCAGAGCATGGCCACAGCTATTTAACATATTTATGTAACCACTTTAATGTTATAGATATGTTAAATGACCACACCAGAGATTAGCTGCAAAGCTGTTGCTATGCAAAACAGCTCTCAATGACCCTGCTCCATATGTCCCTTCCACCAACCCACACTGGGGCGGGGGGGGGGGGGGGGGGGGGGGGGGGGGGGGGGTTAGGACAACATAATATTTCCTGAACACCTTGAGCTCTGGACCCCATTTCAAATCCCTATTTGGGGTCCCCCTCTTGGCTGCACCCTGTAACAGTGGGGAAAAGGGGAAAGTTTCAGAAATGCTCTGATTAGATCTTGGTGACATGGGAAGCAGGAGGCCCACTAACTAGAAGCAGGATATTTTATGGTTTGAGGGGGATATTTGGCTTTCTCTTATTGATCTTGAGTTGGAAGTAGGGAGAAAAATTGGGGAAGTTGGCAGTCACTGATCAAGTGCTAACTGTTCTGGGCTATTTCTTGAGGAGGTTGTAGATCAAAGGTCTATTGTCGTATATACGGTCTGGCCATTGTCTATTTGTGTATTCAGTCTCTCACGGTGGAAGATTTGGATTGTAGATATTTTTAAAACCTGGCTGATGGATCATATTTTACTCTTTAGCTGTTGGACTGGGAGTCCTACAATAAATAATAATATTTAGTTGTGGAGCATTTGAAACGGTGTAATACACTTTCAAGTACATTCCCCCCCCACCACCACCACCCTGTTTTATCCTTACAGCAATCTTGTGATCCAGGGAGGTTAATTACCTAAAGTCATTCAATAAATTTGGTTAGAATTAGAATTACATCATAGTATAGAGTGATTTGTAATATACCACTCAAAATGTCTGGTATAGATATCACCTATAATGTCTTTAAAATAAATATTTTGGGTTTTGTACTATGATAATCTACTCTAATTATTTCCAATTTCATTGCTTAAAAGCAGGATAAAGCCTTGAGGATCACAGCTCTCTACAAATACCTACAAGGCTGTCATGTGGAAGAAGGATTAGGTTTATTCCTATGGCTCCAGAGGGCAAACCACATGCCAGTGAATGGAAGAGAGGCAAATTTCAATTAAAATGTGAAAATATCTTTCTAATGGCACACTTATCCCCAAAGAAGGGGTTGTCTTGTGAGAGTCTGGTCATCATCTCTCCTAGTGTTGAGTAAGACTCCATGATACTACAGCTCTGGCCAGGCCAGCTGCCCTCAATGGGCTTCATAAACTTCAAGTTTATGAAATTTTGTTACATTCTAAAATGAGACATAGACATTTTAAATACAGCAGTTAAAGTCATTCAAATTCTGGATGAAGTTATGATGCTATGTTTTTTAAAACAGTCAGATCTATTTTAAATTTTAATCACTTCACTCTTCATTGAATTAATAATTTTGTCCTTACAACCACATATTTTCAAGAACATTTTTAAAGTAAAAATTGTCCTAATAAGCAGTAACCTCACACAATCTTTCATTAGCATTGTTTTCTGATTGTGCAGTTATTAAACTTTACAACAAATGTAATACACTTATTTTTGAAGTTTTAATCCATTTTAGGAATTCAGTGGGGTGAAAAGAAAAAAACTCCCTTTGAATGGTAAATGCTAGGATTTTAATCTTAATCTCAACTCTTAATAAGATCTGTTTCTTCTTTGCAGCTTCTTTTTTAATGTTCATTCATGTCAAGCACAATTATATGCTTTCTAGTTTATAAATAACTTGAAACTGAAATAAAACAATGAGTCCTCTTCTACACTTGAATTGTGATTGTTTGATGTTCTTCAAGGACTTCCAGCATATCCTCTTTCACCCACCTTTTATCTGGCTCTTCAACTTTTTAAATCCAGTTACCTAATTTTTGCCAGAAAATTTCTTTTTAATACTGGAGTGTGTCTGTCTTTTGAAAAACAATACAGAATCCTAGGGAATCTTACAGAATCTGAGAAGTCATTACAGAGTATAAATTAGGCAAGGGATTGGGTGGAAAGAAATGCCCTCTGCATATATCATCCAGTTACTCTGAATCGTCTTGGATAACTTCCGGGACCAGACTTCAGGCAGTGTCCAAATCTGTCCTCTTAACCACACCTGGTTTTTGGTTTTTTTTATGACCGTACATGTTTGCATACACGTTTGGTGAGAAAGAGAGAGACAGAGAGAGAGAGAGAGAGAGAGAGAGAGAGGGAGAGAGAACGATCGATGACGTGAGGTTCTTCTTGGAGAATAGCAGGTAATACGGAAATAAAACAGGTGTTTGGAAAAGGTGTTCTGTTAGAGAAGGGAGAACTGATAGTTAATAACCTTCATTCGGAGAGCCGACTGGAGGACAAGCTCTGTTGCTTCCTATTTCTTCGCTTGCAGCCCGGTTGCACATTTATTTGAAAGGATTAAATTTCCTGTTCAACGTCTGGTCAGGTCGACCTTTCAAGACTAATGAATATTTCTTTCTAATGTCTCCATCGCCTTTTTTTGTTTTAAGGTTGATGGGGAAACAGTCTGTTGAAATTTTGGCTAGGTGAGTTGGACATTCTCAGAAATGAGACAGGGGGAAGGAAACGGACTTAGAAGCTCGAGAGCAAAGCTGCAGCTCACCGCCTGAGTATCGCTCGGCCCCCTCACGCCCCGCCCGTGACCCCTGTGGAGACCCCCCGCGGTGGCGTCAATATCTGGTCCGCCCTTCGCCGCCGGTGCGTGGCCAGCACTCGCCGGCCGGGCTTTGTGGCAGGGGCTGAGCTGAAGGCGGTTCCGGAGTCCGCGGGGGGCTTCGGAAGGACCCACTCTGCGCTCTCCCTCTCCTGGGGCGGCTCTGCCTCGGGGCCGGCGCGGCGCCCACCATGCGGCGATCCCCGCGGTTCCCGCTGCTGGGCGCGCTGCTTTGCGCGCTGCCCTGGCTCCTGCGAGCGGCGGCACCCCGGAGCCCCGCGCAGCCTCTAGCTCAGCGGCGCGACCCCCACGACCCTGCCAGGGGCGCCGATTTTGATCGCGTCTACAGCGGGGTGGTGAGCCTCAGCACCGAGACCATCTACGCCTTCAACTACACCAGCCAGCCCGGCCAGGTAAGAGACTCGCTCTCCTCGCTCCACTTCCAGGAACTTGCCAGATCTCAGAGCCCCGCTGCTGCTTTGGGCCTTTTGGGAATTGACCTCGGGAGACCTCAGGGACCCGGGCGCCTGGTTCCCTTTCTCATTCAGAGCAATTACTGCCCAGCCGGAGCTGCCGCGTCCTCCGCAACCAGCCTCGGGAACAACTCCGCTTCCTTTGGCGCCCCCCCCCCCCCCCCCCCCCGGCCTGGTCGCTGGCATCTCTGGGCTTTACAAGGCTCTGTCTGGTTCCCCCGCGTGGTCTGCGGGTCCTCACCACCAACTGGTCCTTTCCCTAGGAAAGTCACGATTTCTAGGGTCGCGCGGGGAAAGGACCGCAACTCTCTTCCTAATCTCCAGCAGGGAGAGAAACTCATTTCATTTGGATGATTCAGCCAGACGCATGTATTTCATAGCGCTTTGGGAAGAGAGAGCTGCTCAGAATCTAAAACGGGAATGTGTGAGAATGGATGCAAGCTGCAGACCTCTGTGTATTCATAGCCGCTTCCTCTGTTTCTGTATCACTGTCGCACCTCTTTGCTTAGAGAAGCCAGAAGACCTGGCCAAAGACATTGGCACTGCAGCCATCCCCTGATCTGTTGAGATTTTGATTTTTAAAAAGATGGATAGTTGTGTGAAAATTCTAGACCTATTTCTAACAAGAACTGAGGTGAGACAAGGGGAGGAAATGACTTCCAGCAACTCTCCCTTTGACACATATACTCTGATTATATAACATAAGAAAAGCGTAAATAGATTTTTTTCTTTAATCTGGTACCCTCCAGGGCACAGAGAAAAGAGAAAACTCCCCATTGTACCTACCTACTTGTCTCTGGATCTTCTTCCCATACAAATGTCTGTGTATGTATCTCTTACTATGCCAGCATTCCCCAACGTCCTCCTGCCCCCCACACTGGGAATTCAAGAACTGATTATTGGGATACCATGATATGCCTCCCTCTCTAACTCTCACTTAGGATGAGAACTCAGGGAGCGGTAACTTCAGGTAGTTCTGAGCTGGAAGGACCAATGTGCCTGTCACCCTCCCAGTCATCTCCCAACTGTGTGTGCTGAGCCAGGGCTCCAGTATGGCATTACAGCCTAAGGGGCTCTCCTGTGGCAGCACAACCCTCTCACCCTGTCCTGTGCTCCTGTGACCTTCAGGCCAAGTGTCCTGAAGTGAGCAGAGTAGCCGTGTGTGGAGCCATTCCATTGCAGACAAGTGGGAGAGGCAGTTTTTATCCCCCAAGCCCCACGTAATTGACCTCTTTCTGTCCAGTGTGTGGTGGACCAGCTGACATATCCCACCCAAGGTGTGTTCCTAGCCCTGTGATTGGCTCAGAAGAGATAAAAGTCTGAAAAACTCCATGATCTCTGGGGTGTAGTGTCAGCTTCCCCTAAATCATTGGTAAGAAAATTCAAATAATCTATAAGTCCAAACGTCAGGCTTTAGTGTTTCCTGCCCTTCTGCTTAGAAATAGACTGACTGCTTTTTAACTGTGGTTTGGCTTTTTTGCCCTCAGTGTTCTGCCAGTTCCTCCACCACAGTTCAGCACAGGCGACACCATTTGTAGTTGGGGTCACCTGCTTGACTTCATTCACTAGAGAACCATGAGATGCTGAGAAAAAGGGCAGAAATTTATGAAAAACAAAAAATTTTTAAATTTTTCTGAGATTATGCCCTTTCCAGTTAGCCTATAGATGTGTTAAAAATGTCCTTTATTTTATTAAACAATGGTGATAATTAGTTTTTTAAATATCTTTGCATAACACAATAAAAAGTTGGTTACCTCAGCAGTTCCTAAAATTTTACTCGTCTGAGGAATGCAGTTGGGAACCGTGGGACTGACAGAAAACTCAAGTATTTTAATGCCAGTAAGCAATAATATGAACCAGATAATCTCAACTCTTACAGCTTTCTGAGACCTCTCTGTGATATCCAAATAAGACAGTGGAACCCATTTACTTTAGGAAATCATTGTCCTTTCCCTCCCATCAGTATTTCTGTTGATTTCTCCAGAGGTGGCACTTTGCTGACCTGTCTGTCCCAGCCCTCAGTTTCCATTGATAGCCTCCTCTCTTCTGTGTCCCTTTTGCCCCACGTTGAACACCAGCAGCCCCTCCTTCCAATACTGTGAATATGGTGCTGTTGGATGTAACAGAATTTTCCTGAAGGTTTGGGGTAATGTAAGGAAAGTACAGAACATCGTTTCTGATTGTATCGGAAATCTAGGCAACGCTGTCCTGACAATCTACCAGCTGTTCCCCACCAGGGGAAATTTCAAGATGGTGGTACTATTTTAGGGGCCCTGGCTTATCACCATCTTCTTGGCCATCACCCACCCCAGATGCTAGCTTCTTCCTACAAGAAAATTTTGGTTACTCTCTCATGTCAAGCAATTTTGCCTCCATCGCCAAACCCAGACTCACTGGAGGATGCTCTCTGGAAAATAAAGGTCTGTAAGTCCAAGAGCAGACGCTTGGCTGTGAGCAGTTTCCTGTAACCCGACCAAGCCCTGGAGAGGGCTCCAGCCCCTGAAGGGGCCACTTCCCACCTTCCCCTCTTTAGTGCAACAGAGAATTTGGTTTACAAGAAACAATTCTAATTGTTGAATTTTCATCTCCTTTTCCTTTTCTCTTCAAATGTTGTAATATTTGTCATTGTTCTTCTTCAGCTTGGAGGACAAAGGCTATTCTAAATTTAGGCTTTAAGTTTAGAATAAATTTTAAATAAAGAAAATAATAAAATAAATTAAATAATTTTATTCTAAATTTTAAATTTAGAATAAATTTTTTTAAAATTTTATTTTAATCATTGTTCAAGTACAGTTTTCTCCCTTTTACTCCCATTCCAGCCCACCCACTAAATTTAGAATAAATTTTAAAGGGAGGAAGCTACAGTGGGAGCCTTCCCTCCTAATCTTTCCTGTCAGCCACTGCATCTCCCATACCAAACTGCTGTCCTGGAGAACTATTTAGCCAAGCATGTGTCATGCTAATTAGATGACCTCAGCACCAGAAAAAGTCACACAAGGCCTTCCAGGCAGACAGTAATGTAAATATGAAGTTGCCATTAAAAAACGATCACTAAAGAATGGAGTGATTGGTTTAATGAAGAATAATGAAAATAACAATTAAAGATGCAGGTTAGACAAGATCACAGTTCATTTCATTTTCCTGGAAAGAAAGTATCGGGAGATTCCTTTGAAGAGGGGTAGATTTTCAGTGTGGCGCACAAGGTGTTCTAAAAACCACAGGGCTGGAGCAAAACTGGAAGAGAATTACCTTTTTTGATTAGGACAAGGGGCACAAAAGCAGGTTTGCTGGAAATAAGAATGCTCCTGTACAGACAGGTGGCAGCAATAATCAGATGTTTGTATTTGAGCTAGATAGTGATAAGGAGCCTTTAAATAAAAACCTACCCACCCTGCAACAAGATGTTTTCTCTGAGACTTTCAGTAACAGAATTCATTGTTTGCCATGGATTTTTGAATGTGAAATGTTTCCCTGGAAGTAGTTCTTTATTTTGCACATTAAACTGAGGCATTTATCTTTTAAGACATATACTTTTCTATGCCCAAGGAACAATCCTTGGCTTTATGAAAACCAACCAGCAGTTGTGTATCTAGAACCAGTTATACCAGCCTCTTGGATCCAGATTCAAAAAGCCAGCCAGTTCTCATGAACAATGGTAACTTGTAGCAATATGCATTACTAGTTTGGTAGAAGAATTTAAGACTGGTGTGATAGCCTCAGTCCTCCTGGTCCCATATATATTCTTCCAGTGTTCTCTGTATACTGAGGCAGAGAAGCCTCCTCTGATGTCCTCTTATTAAACTGCACTGGTGCTTGCTGAGGAGAGAATCATCTCATTGCCACATTACCTGGTTGACTAGTTACTGTGTCAGCCAGTCCAGGCTATTATAACAGAATACCATAGTCTGGGGGCCTTAAAACACATTTCTCACAGTTCTAGAGGCTGGAAAGTCCAGGATCAAAGTATCAGCAAGTTTGGCATTTGGTGAGAACTGACTTCCCAGCTCACGGACAGTACAGTACCTTCTGTCTGTGTCTGCACCTGCCCCCAGAGCAGGGAGAAAAGCAAGCTCTCTCTCTTCTCTTAACCTTATAAAGGGCACTAATCTCATCATGAGTGCTCCAACCTTGTGATCTCAGTGCCTTCCAAAGGCCCTGTCTCCAGATACTATCACACTAGGGATTATGAACGGGGGTGGAGGGGAATGCAAACTGTTCATAGTGGTCACCTCCCACATTTTTCTCTGTGGCTCTGAAAATGGAGCATCAACGTGTCATAAAGGTGTTACAGGCTGACCATACTCTAGTTGTGGGTCTGATTTTGTGGAGGACCCATCTTCCGCCTGCCTGGACCTGATAACCTTGTGCTAAATTATATAATGGATTCGGTAGGTATGTGCTGTCCAATATGGCAGCCACTCTCCACACAGGGCTAAGGAGCACTTGAAATGTGGCTAGTCAAAACAAGATGTGCTGTAAGTATACAATGCTCACCAGATTTTAAGATAGTATAAAAAATAGCATAAAATGTATCATTAATACTTTTATTGATTATTATATACTGGATGTATTAGGTTAAATAAATATATTAATAAAGTTCACTTCACCTGTTTCTTCTAATCTTTTAATGAAAATTTAAAAGCATGTTTGATTCATATTGTAGTTTTATTAGACAGCACTTCTCCAAGTACTACAGACTTTTGAGAACTCATTCATCCCAAAGATAGCTTTGTTGGAGGAAATGAGGCTTGAAAATGTGTTAATAAATAAACAAAACTTGGATAGGCAGGAAGAAAGTGGAATAAAGCTGCTGTAAACATTGTGTGCAGATTTTTGTGTGGATATAAGTTTTCAGCTCCTTGGGTAAATAGCAAGGAGCTTAATTCCTGGGTCTTGTGGTAAAAGCATGTTTAGTTTTGTAAGGAGCTATCAAACTTGCCTTGCAAAGGGACTGGACCATTGTGCATTCCCAACAGCAGTGATTGAGAGTCCCTGTTCCACATCTTCATCTGCACCTGGTTTTGTCAGTGCTTTAGACTTGAGCCATTCTGATAAGTGCAGAGCGATATCTCGTTGTTTTAGTTTGCAGTTTCCTGATAACATGCTGTTGAGCATCTGTTCATGTGATCATTTGCCAGCCGTACATCTTCTTTGGTTGAGGTGTCCATTCAAATTTTTTGTCCATTTTTAAATTGCATTGTTTCTTTCCTTACTCCTGAGTTTTCAGAGTCCTTTATAGATTTTGGATGCCAGTGTTTTATCAGATGCAAGTTTTGCAAATATTTTCTCCTTGTCTGTGGCTTGTCTTTTTGTTCTCTTAATACTGGTTTTTTTTTTCCCTCACAAAGGAGACATTTTAAAATTTAATGAAGTACTACTTAAGATTTTTTTCATGGGTCATACCTTTGATACTGTATCTAAGAAGTTGTAACCACCCTGACTGCTGTGACTCAGTGGGTTAGGTGTGGTCCTGCCGAAAGGTCGCTGGTTTGATTCCCAGGCAGGGCACACACCTGGGTTGCAGCCTAGATCCTCAGTTGGGGGCATGTGACAGGCAACCACACATTGATATTTCTCTCCCTCTCTTTCTCCCTCCTTTCCCCACTCTCTAAAAAACAGACAAAATGTTTTAAAAAGTAAATAAAAATAAAAAGTTGCCACCAAATCTAAGGTCACTTAGATTTTCTCCTATGTTGTCTTTTGGAAGTTTTATAGGCTTGAATTTTACATTTAGGCTTATGATCCATTTTGAGTTCATTTCTGTGAAAGATATAAGGTTCCTCACTAGATTTTTTTGTTTTGCACATGATGTCCAATTGTTCCAGCACATTTGTTGAAAGCTCACCCCGTATTTTTAGTACTTCGGTATTGCATATGTGTGTTTGTGTTTATAGGCTAACTTGAACCAAAGAATTTGAAGCAGGTTCTTACCTGGAACTCACTGTTCTTATCATTGTTCTCAGCCTTCCCTTGGCAGTCACCATCTCTGATTTCTACCGCTGTCTTGTTGCTCCTTTTTTTTGTTTATCTTCTGTCTCTGCTTTTCCCATCCTTTTTATCTTTCAAATCTTTCAGGAATGCTCTCAGCCCATCAAGCTCTTCCTCTTCTGTAATTGACCTCTTCAGGTGGTTGGAGGCTTTGCTGTTGGCAAACAGTCCTTCTTCTGCATTTCAGGACGTAGGTTTTTGTCTCTTACTTCTGATCCAGAGCCATGATGGGTAGTCTCAGGTACTGGAGATCTGTTTCCCTCTTTTCAAGGTTTTGCTATAGAATTCTAATAGTGCTAATGGTAGAGGATGAAGGATTTTGTTTGTCAAGTCTGCTTAGCTACAGAATTGTAACTGGGCTTGCATTTGAGATTTTTTCTGTTCCTTTTTTCCAACACTAAAAGAAACATTTAAACTATCCCTCAAAACCACAAAAGAGGGAACTGTATTTAAACTTAAGAGCTCACAGGACCTTTTAAATTACCTAATCACTTCTCACTTAACAGGAGGGAAAACTGAGAGCCAGTGAAATAAATTACTTGTCCAAAATCATGTAACTAGTTTGAAGAAAAGTCAGGAACATAACTCAGATTCCTGACAGTATTTCCTTAGGATATTTGTGCTACACCACTCTTCCTCCCACAAGAGCACCTCTTTAATCAACAACAGTAAAAATAATTTTAAAGTATCGTAGTCACACTTCCACAGTCAGGTTGTTTGACTATATATGACTCCCTGACAACTACTGAAAACTGAAGCAAGATGTGTTTCACTTTTGTTTTCCCTCATGCATTGTCCAGGCATCCATTTGTCTGTCAAGTCAAGCAAGCAGGGTTGACACTAAATAAAACTGAGAAGTTGGCAGATTTTCTTCCATTTTTCACAGAGCCACAGCCACCCACCAACCATGATCTTATTCTGACTCCCTGTGGACTAAAAGGGTCAATCTTCATTGCTTTTGTGCTTTATTTTCATCAGTGCTAGGTTCTTTCTTTGTGCCAGTCACATGGCAGCTTGGAGACCTGAGCAACTAGCCTGTATGTCACTCCAGGACAGCATTAATCCTGAGAACTGGTATTTCTGGATTCCCACTAAACAGCAATGAAGATAAGCCATCGCAAACAGGAATGAATGACTGCTTCTGCCCTTTGTGGACAAAGTGACTCACACTTGTTTAATTAACCTAACTGGAAGCTTGTGTATGCTCCCAAAAATTTAACGTGTAAATGCCCATGGCTTTGTTTAAGCCTCTCCAATGTTTGCAAAAAGGAATCCTGTATCCTCTCTCTCTATGCCACCTTCACCAGAATGGAAGAGTTACAGCTCTCTAAGAGAAAGGCAATGTTCACCTGGGTAATGAAGAGATACAAAGTGGGGGATATGGAGAGGGGCAACAGGGCGAAGTCTGGGAGTTAATAGGTGGTTTGAGGAGGTCTGTGAGCAGTGAGGCTCTGAGATAGTTGTGGGATGTGAGTGAAGCAGACAGAGTAGGAAAGAGAATGTTGGGCCTGGCAAGACTTTTAGCTTCAAGCAACAGAAATCAACTTGCTAATACAAGCATAAAAGTAATTTATTAGTAGGATTTGGGTATCTCACGAATCTGAGTTACCATCCTCAGACTACAACTAGAAATCAAAGGAAACTAAACTGCAGGAAATTACAGCAACAGCTGGAAAACAGTATGGAAATTCCTCAAAAAATTAGAAATGGAACTGCCATACTACCCAGCAATACCACTTCTGGTATTTACCCAAAGAAAACAAAAATACTAATTAAAAAAGATAAATGCACCCCTATGTTCATTGCAGGATCATTTACAATAGCCAAGATATGGAAGCAACCTATGTGTCCATCAACAGATGAGTGGATAAAAATGTGGTACATGGATATACAGTGGAATATCACTCAGCGATAAAAATAAGAATAAAATCTTGCCATTTGTGACAACATTGTTGGACCTAGGTGGTATCATATTAAGTGAAGTAAGTCAGAGAAAGACAAATACCATTATGATTTCACTTATTCGTGGAATCTTTAAAAAGTGAATAAAAAAACAAAACAGAAACAAATCCATGTATAGAGAGATAAAGCTTATGCTTGCCAAAAGGGAGAAGGATGGATGGATGGATGGAGGAAAATTTAAAAAGGAAATGAAGACAAATATAAGCTACTTTTAGAGATTAAAACATTTTTCCTCTTAAAACAAAGGAAAAATGTATAGCAACAGCCATGCCACAGGAATTGTTTGATTAGGATGTTTCCCCAGGTACCACCACCTCCACTGTCATTAAATATGGTTACTCCTGGACACTACTGCCATGGACTGCAGTGGTGTCAGTGTTGCCAGTAACTTCTAAAGTCTCCCTTCGTCTTTGTATAATTTAATCACCATTGAAAATGCCACATGGGAGCATCCAACAGGCAGCCCTCTGATGCATCTGAGCATGCATCATGCATCTGGCCCTTTTGGCATCCACAGGCAGCCTTCCCTCACACAAAACTCAGGGGAGTGGAGTGTAGGAAGCTCCTCTAACACATGCTGGGATTTGGATACTGTGTAGACTCCTAAACCAACCCCTCCAAAAGTCCTTATGGGCAGGGTTTCTAGGGCATTTGTTGGAGGACAGCTATACAGACTCAGAGACAGGTGATGAGGGACCAAGATATGGCAGGGAGGAAAACTGGGGTGTTGCAGCCTTCTGTCTACCCCCATTTCAAGAGGAACATCCAAGATACAGGAAGAAGACAGTGGAGAAATAGGTGGAAGTTACACTCATCTTCTTCCAGGTGTCAATTAGAATTACAACTAACTTATATAACAGTCAGCCTGAACAACCAACTGAAGACTGGCTGAACAAAAGTCTTAGAACCAAGGACTTACAGAAGCCACACTGAGACTGGTAGGAAGCTCAGAGACATGAACAGTGATGAGCCCACACCCACATGTGGCAGCTGAGAACATGGAGGGATATTTCAGCTACAAAGGCCCCCTTTGAAGAATGTAGGGTCTCAACCCCATGCCAGGCTCCCCAGCCTGGAGCACCAGAGCCAGGAGAGGCACCCACATTATATCTGGCTGTGAAAATCAGCAGGGATTCTGTCCACCAGGGAGAAACGGGAGTAAACTAGAAACCCAGGTGCCCTCTTAAAGAGCCAGTGCACAAAATCTCATTTTTGGCCACTGACCTGAGGCTCTGGCAGAAGGATGGCAGATCACAGCAGACTGGAGTCATGGGAGGATAGACTAGGGTGTGTGGCTCCAGGGAGGGTACTGAAGGGACAGCCACCAGGGACCCTGTGCTGAGTCCCTCTCGGACTCTACCCACAGATGTCATGTTTCCTGGGTCAAGCACCTGCCTCTATAGTGCATCAGCCTGGAGGACTGCACTAGCCCCACCCTCCTGACTCCCTGTTGCCCCGCACTGCCAAGTTCACACCCTGTGGAGAAGTACTGCCTGAGCCTGTGGAGTAGACTTTTTAAAAAATCCTCACCCAAGGATATGTTTGTTGATTTTTAGAGAGAGGACGGGAGAGAGAAAGAGAGACAGAGAGAGAGAATCATTGGTACAAGAGAGAAATATCAATCAGTTGCATCCCGAATGCACCCCAACTAGGGATCAAACCAACCCACAACCTAAGTATGTGCCCTTACTGGGGAGTGAGCTCACAACCTTTTGGTTCACTGGACAATGCTCCAATCAGCTGAGCCACCCAGCCAGGGCTGGTGTAGACTTTCTTGAGGCGATCCTGAGGCCGAGCTCAGGGGGTGTTAGAGACAGAGTTGTGTGGCTCTGGGACAGGGACCATTCCCCTGCCACTGCTTGTACCAGAGCAGCAGCACCCTGCCCCTCCCTCTCCAACACTACAGCAGCAGCATTCCACCAACTTCCAACCCCCTCACCATGCCATAGGAGATTCACTAGCTTCACCACCCTCCCAACTCCCAGTAGTTCCATACTGATAAGTTTGTGTTCTGCAGTTTTGTCAGTGGATGGTGACCAGCATGGTCCTGAGGTACAGAATATTCTCCAGGAGGTATGGGCAGACTCTGGGGAAAACTGAATTGTGTGGCTGTTGGGTGGGGCCATTTTTCGCTTGTACTCCAGACCAGCACCACTGTTTCTGTGCAGAGCCCTCCACTCACAGGGCCATATCTTGGTCTTTTTTGTCCTGATAATGCTGACCTCATTCTGATGACACCCAGTGACCCCACCCCACCACAAAAGTCCCTGGGCACCCAGCAGGTGGCAGCTGACCTTGGTGTACCCTGAGACTATTGCTGAGTGGCCACGGACCCAGCACACGCATGGAGTCTGAGTCTGTATCAGTCTGGTGAACACCATCCACCCCTACCTGGTGACTCATTGAGAACCTACCTCACACCTCTCACATTTCACCAGAAGCTCTTCAGTGACTGAGCTTAATAGACAGCTAATAGGTAGAAGTGGATTTGGGGACACTTGTGTCTTTTGCTGACCTACTCCCAGCTCAGTGCTGGTGGAAACCAGCCTTGGTACACAGCTTAGCCCCTCCCATGCCTACCAAAGGCAGCCACAAACTGCAGCTCACTTTGTAGCTCCAAAAAGATAGCCCAGGGCTGGTCCCAGACAGTGCCTGACATTGACCCACACTGGAGTTCTCTCAAGTGGCATCAAAACCAACACACCCAATGGTGAGATTTAGACCACATCAGAGCACAATCCAATTAGCTCCATAAACACCATACCCAAAGGGAGATCTTGGCAAGCAGTAGACCCTGATGAGGTGAATTCCACTTCATAGAGTTAGCCCTGCACAGCAGTAAACACACTGTAGCCAGGGTCCATCTTCATACCCAGCTGGAGGGGCAACTCTACCCACAGACAGACCAATCAAGACTTGAGCAATCAAGACTCAAGTGCAAGAAGAGGGCTCACAAAACTGACACAAAGGACATTCGTGGAGCACCTAGCTCAGGTGATCGGGGAGACTCTGCCCCTGAGCCCCACAAGACACCTACTACATCAGCAATCCTACTAAGATTGGGAGGCATAACAGATCTATCTCATATACAGACACAAATTCAGAGAGCCAGGCAAAATGCAGAGACAAAGAAACATGCCCCAAATGAAAGAAGAAAAAAATCCTCAGGAAAAAATAACACAGAATGAAATGGAGGCAAGTAAGCTACCAGATACAGAGCTCAAAACAATGGTTATAAGAATGCTCAGAGTATTTAGGAGAACTTCAACAAAGAGCAAGGAAAAAAAAAGACATAAACCACAAAAAGAACCAGTCAGAAATGAAGAATATAATATCCAATATGAAGAATACACTAGAAGGAATCAACAACAAGCTAGATGAAACAGAGATCAAATGAGTATAATCTGGAAAATAATGTAGAAGAAAACACCCAATCAGAGCAGTAAAAAGCAAAAGGATTTTAAAAATGAGGAGAGTTTAAGGGACCTTTGGGACCACATCAAGCACAATGACATCCACATTATAAGGGTACCAGAAGGAGAAGGGAAAGATCAAGATATCAAGAAACTATCTGAAGAGCCCTAGCTAGTGTGGATTAGTGATTGAGTGTCAGCCTGTGAACCAAAGAGTCGCCAGTTCGATTTCCAGTCAGGGCACATGCCTGGATTGTGGACTGGGTCCCTGGTTGGAGGTGTGTGAGCGGCAACCACATGTGTGATGCCCTGTCCTGCAGAGCTCTCCCAGCCACCACAGATGAGAATGGGTTGTCCCAGACACAATCTGTTGTTCCAGTGGGAAAGGAGGTGGCAATTCCCTCCAGTGGAGAATGCCCCAAGCCCTTCTCCAAAAGAGCTTTTATTGGGATCAGCAAGTTCAGGGATATACAACATATATGCATAGCTCATCCATCAATGTCTAAAAGCTAGTTATAAAATACTGATATTATCTATAGATGACAATTGAAGAAACACAGAGATCTGCCTCAGGTCAGGGTCTGCTAGACATGCTGGCACCAGATGGCTGTTAAGGCTTATTCCTTAAGATAAGGAGTTCATTCCTTATGCTTTGAACTTAAACATCTGGTTTACACCAACAGGGCTATAGCAAAGCAAAGCAAGCTTCGAAGGATACAATGTATACTTCAGGCCTGATTTCCCATGGGAACCCCTGGTGTTAGTATTGGGCTGTGCCCGCCACCAGCATTCCCAGTGTTCTGGTCAAGACTTACAGGCAAGGCCTTGCTTGCATAGGGCTACAGTCCTTGAAACTGCACAAGGTGGTCCTTGACAACCACACATTGATGTTTCTCTCCTTTTCATTCTCCCTCCCTTCCCCTCTCTCTAAAAATAAATAAATACAATCTCTAAAAAATAAAAATAATTAAAAAAGAAACTATTTGAAGAAATAATGGCTGAAAACTTACCTAACCTGGTGAAGGAAAAAGACATACATGTCCAGGAAACACAGAGAGTCCCAAACAAGATGAACTCAAAGATACCCACATATCATAATTGAAATGGTAAAGGTTAAAGACAAAGAGAGAACCTTAAATGCAAGAGATAGACAGTTACCTAGAAGAGACCTCCCATAAGACTGTCAGCTGATTTCTCAACAGAAACTTTGCAGGACAGAAGGAATTGGCACTAAATATTTAAGTGATGAAAAGCAAGGAACAACAATTAAGACTACTCTACCCAACAAGGCTATCATTTAAAATCAGAGCAGAAATAAAGAGCTCCTCAGACTAGAAAAAGCTAAAGTGGTTCACCAAACCACTATTACAGGAAATATTAAATGATCTTCTTGAAGGAGAAGAAAAGATGAACATAATTATAAGAAATAAAGTGTACCTATCAATAATTACTTTAAATGTTCCAAGAAAAATATAAGGTAGCTGAATGAGTAAGAAAACAAGACTTGTATTTATGCTTTCTATGAGAGACATACTTTAGAACAAAAGATATACACAGACTGGAAGTAAAGAGTCAGAAAGATATATTTCATTCAAATGCAAATAAAAAAAAACTGGGTAGCAATACTTGTGTCAGATAAAATAGACTTTTAAAAAGGCTCTAAGAGACAAAGAAGGACATTACATAATGATAAAGGGAGGAATCCAAAAAGAGGGAGCAATCCAAAATGTTTGTAACGCTTGTAAACATTTATGGAACCAACATAGGAACACCTAAATATATAAAGCAAATTTTGATGGACATAAAGGGGGAGATTGACAGAAATACAGTCATAGCAGGGGATTTTAAAATTCCATTGACATCAATGAATAGATCTTCCAAACAGAAAATCAACAAGGAAACAGTGGCCTTAAATGACACACTAGATCAGATGGATTTAACTGATATCTTCACAGTTTTCACCCCAAAGAAGTAGAATATGTATTCTTTTTAAGTGCACTTGGAACATTTTCTAGGATAGTTTGAAATCATATCAAGCATCTTCTCTGAACACAATGATATGAAAATAGAAATCAGTTACAGGAACGAAACTGAAAAACACATGGAAAAAGAAAGTCATAATAACATATGACTTAACAATGAATTGGTAAACAGTGAGATCAAGGAAGAAATCAAAACTTACCTTGAGACAAATGAAAAGGAACGCAGAACAACCCCAAATCTATGGGACACAGTGAAAGCAGTACTAAGAGGGAAATTCATAGCAATACAGGCCTACCTCGGGAAGTGAGAAAAATCTCAAATAAACAATCTAACCTTATAACTAAAGGAACTGAAAAAAAGTAACACCAGAAAAAAACCCCAAAAGTGAGTAGAAGAAAGGAAATAATAAAGATCAGGGTGAAAATAAAGGGAAGGGTCTGAAAATACAACAAAAAATCAATGAAACCAAGAGCTGGTTCTTAGAAAAGAGAAACCAGATTGATAAACCTTTACCCAGACTCATGGTGGGGGGTGCGGGGTGGGGGAAGAGAGAAGATCCAAATAAACAAAATCAGAAATGAAAGAGAAGTAATGTCTGACACCACAGAAATACAAAGGATTATAAGAAAGTATTACAAACAACCATATGCCAACAAATTGGACAATATGGAAGAAATGGATAAATTCTTAGAAACAAATCTTTCAAACTGAATCAAGAAGAAAAAAAATCTGAATAGGCTGATTAAAGCTAATGAAATCGAAACAGTAATAAAAAACTCCCAGCAAGTAAAAGTTCTGAATCAAATGGCTTCACAGGTGAATATCACCAAACCTTCAAAGAAGAACTGTCACCTATCCTTAAAATATTCCAAAAAATTCAAGAGGAGGGAAGACCCCCTCATTTTACGAGGCCAGCATTATCCCAATTCCAAAACCAGATAAAGACACTACAAAGAAAGAAAATTATAGGCCAATATTCCTGATGAACATAGATGCTAAAATCTTCAATAGCCCTGACTCATGTGTCTCAGTTGGTCAGGTGTCATCCCACAACAGGTCCCAGTTTGATTCCCTCCCAGTCAGGGAACATGCCTCAATTATGGGTTTGGTCCCTGGTTAGGGTGCATACAAGAAGCAACCAATCAATGTTTCTCTCTCACATCAGTGTTTCTCACCTTCTTTTTCTCCCTCCCTTCCCATCTTTCTAAAATTAAATAATAAAATAAAAATCTTAAAAATCTTTAGTAAAATATTAGCAAACTAGATCCAGCAATACATTTAAAAAGTCATACACCATGATCAAGTGGGATTTATTCCTGTGATTCAAGGTTGGCACAATATCTGTAAATCAATCGGTGTGAAACACCACATAATGAAAAATAATCAATGAAAAATAAAAATTGTATGATCATATTAATTAATTCAGAAAAAGCATTTGACAAAATCCAACATTCGTACCTGATAAAAACTCTCAGCAAAGTGGGAGTAGAGGAAACATACCTACACACAATAAAAGCCATATATGACAAACCCATTACCAGCATCATGCTCAATGGAGAAAAACTAAAAGTGTTTCCCTTAAGATGAAGGACAAGAAAGGGATGTCTGCTTTCACTACTCTTATTCAACATAGTACTGGAAGTCCTAGACACAGCAATCAGACAAGAAGAAAAAATAAGAGGCATCCAAATTAGAAAGGAAGAAGTAAAACTGTTATTATTTGCAGATGTCATGATACTGCTAGGGGTGTCCAACCCATGGTCCATGGGCTGCATGCAGCCTAGGATGGCTATGAATGTGGCCCAACATAAAATCATAAATTTATTTAAAACCTTTTTTTTGTTCAACAGTTTTCATTAGTGTTTTATGTATTTACTGTGTGGCCCAAGACAACTCTTTTTCCAGTGTGGCCCAGAGGTGCCAAAAGGTTGGACATCCATGTTAGAAAACCCTAAAGATTCCACCAAAAAACTACTAAAACTGATATATGAAAATTGCAAATTGAAACCACAATGAGATATTACCTCACACCTGTTAGAATGGCTATCATCCACAAATGACTAGTATTGATGAAGATGTGGAGAAAAGGGAAGGAACCCTTGTGCACTGTTGGAAGGAATGCACATTGGTGCAGCCACTATGGAAAATAGTAAGAAGTTTCCTTAAAAAATAAAAATGGAATTGCTTTATGACCCAGGGATTCTAATTCTGGATATTTATCTGAAGAAACCCAAGTCACTAATTCAAAAAATATATATTCATCCGTACGTTTATTATAGTGTTATTTACAATAGCCAAACTATGGAAACAACACAACTCCCCATTGATAGATGAGTGGATAAAAAAGTGGTGTCATAGGCCCTGGCTGGTGTAGCTCAGTGGATTGAGCACAGGCCTGCAAACCAAAGGGTTGCCAGTTTGATTCCCAGTCAGGGCACATGCCTGGGTTGCCATCCATGTCCCCAGTAGAGGTGCACCAGAGGCAACCACACACTGATGTTTCTCTTCCTTTTTTCTCCTTCCTTTCCCCCCTCTCTAAAAATAAATAAATATTTTTAAAAAAATAAGTGGTGGTACAGATGTATGCAGTGGAATATTACTTGGTCATAAAAAAGAACAAAATTTTACCATTTGCTACAGTATGGATGGACCTAGAGAATACTATTCTGAGTAAAATAAGTCAGACAAAGAGAGACAAATAGCATATGACTTTACTTATATATGAAGTCTAAGGACAATGTAAACAAACAAACAAAATTGAAACAGATTCATAGACATAGAGATCAGATTGGTGGTTGCCAGAGGAGAGTGGGCTTGGGAGACTGGGTAAAAAAGATGAAGGGATGAAGAAGTGCAAATTGGTAGTTACAGAATAATCATAGAGATGTAAAGTCCAACACACAGAATAGTAAGTAATATGATAAATATATATGGTGCCATGTGGGTACTAGAAATATTGAGGGGAAAACTTTGTAAGGTATGAATGTCTAATCCCTATGCTGTAGAACTGAAACCAATACAAAATAATATTGGAAGTAAATTGTATTTGAATAAAATAAATGAAATATGATACATTAAAAATAAAGAGGAACATCCAATCTGAGCATAAAAGAATTCAAGTAATATATATCATCTCTGCCACAGTGTCCACTCTGTAATTAGTAATGATTTTGTCTGTAAACATGACCTTTCTGGAAGTCTCTTCTACTGTCTCAAGAATTTTTCTTGAAGATTTTGAAGGGGAACATGTTTGCAGATAATCAGTTTTGACTCATTTAGAAAGCAGTTTCCTTTAGGTAATATTTATATCCTGACAAATACTTACTTAGAATTACAAATGCCACTAGTATGACAATAAATGCTAACTCAAAAATAAATAGCCGATGAGCATCAGATTATAAGCCTAACAATCACAACAATAATTTTCTAGTGGTTTTCCACCTCCAGAGCATTAATTAAGGAGGCCTCAAAACAGCTATAGAAGAGACTTGCCTGCAGTGCAATCACTCAGCATATAAATAAAATCCAGGGAGACAATCCTGACTTCTGCCTCAAGCCATAAAATAATTATTTTTCCTTCTTCAGCACCTTCATGGGAGATATACTATAAGTGGGAGATAGAAAAAGACAGGTAAGATAAAACAGAGAAAAGGAATCACGCACAGGAGATGAGCAGACTCAGCACAGGCCCCTCGCTCTCTCCCAGATCCTCACCTGGAGAGCCCTACAGACTAAGGGAGGTCAGTGGGCAGAGGTCCCAATGCAAAGGTCTGAGCAACTCCGGAGAGACAGAAGGTGGTTAGCTCTCAGAGCAAGAGGCAAATGATAGCCCACAACTTAAGAGGTCATGGATAGGAACTAGGTTGTTTGAGAGCTTTCTTGTTGTGCTTTTTGGCCTCCCACAGTTTGGCCTAGATGGATGCCACCTGCCCTGCCTCATCACCATTGTGAGGGCTGGCTGGGCTCTGTGGGGTAATGTCTGTGGAGGCCAGTTGGAAGGCAGAAAAATGACCTTGCACAGTTGGCCTGCTAATGCTGAGCATTGTCTCCTTCCCCACCACCCCCTTCACAAGGTGGGGTCAGGAGATTACAAGGAAGCAGGAAGAGGGGGTGTGATATGAAGGTAAAATTAGACTGGAGGAGGCAGACTGGATTGCTGAAAGGGGTGAAAAGGGTGCGGTCAGCTCTGAGGGCCCCTACCCTGAAGGGGTTTCCATTCTCATCTCCCTTCTGTCCTGAACCCTTCTCACATTGAGCACCTCCCCTCTGCAGTTCTCAGTAGTACTACCCTAGATAGCTGATGCTGCAGGGAGCTCACAGGTGAAAATAACATCAGATCTGCAGAAAGAAGTTATGAGAAATATCAAACTGAATGGCCTTTACCACATGTAGTTGAATTAATAAACAGAAGAAATAAAACTAAAATAAGCGAAGTGAGTATCCTCAAAGAAATGGAGAGAAAAACATTGTTAAAACTAAGCAGGTTACAGTTATAAAGATGAACTACATGAAATCCCAGATTTTAAAAATAATGCTGTTTAGTAAACCTCAGCAGTGTGTTGGGCATTAGCATGATCAACAGATTAGAGAACTGGAGGATCAGGTTGAGGTTCTACCTGAAAATATATAGAATAGAAACAAAAAAAATATCAGAAACTGGCAACTTTTTCCTCTTTTCCCCCTATTATCCAACATGAAAAAACAAAAAATAAAAACAAAAAAGAGAAACTGGTGGGGAGCTCAAGGAGAAATGTTGACATCTACATAACAGGGGGCCCACAAGAAAAAAATAAATGGAGAGAAAGAGAAATTTTTGTAGAAATAATGCTGAAGAATTCAGAACAGCCACTTCCCTGACATCCTGCGGGTAGTTTTTTTTGGCGGGGGGAGGACTTGTTGAAAGCTACAAACTTAGCTGGACTACCTCCACTCATATGGAAACAGCAAATATTTGTAGTGTATGTACTAAGTGTTAAATACATGCTTGATTCCAAATATGTTACAGATAAAATCCTGGACAGGAGACAAAACAAATACATGGAACAATTAGCAAATATTACAGATCATAAAAAAATGTCATTGAGTGCTAAATTGGATAGTACAGTCCAAAAGTTTTACGAGTATAAAGTGGTAAGATCAGGGTCACTTAATGTCTTCAGGACATACCTGACTTGACATCATTCTTGTGAAAACTACCTGAGACAGCCTTTCCCAAAGTGTGTTCCATGGAACACTTATTCTGTAGGATAGTTTTGGTGTTGCATGTAAAAGGGTTCCATATATAGTGAAAGTTTGACTTCTCAACATGTGAACCTCATTCCTCCATGTTTCGGGGAATTCCCCATTTCATGAGTCGTCAGTGGAGGTAGAGCCACTTCCACTACCAAGCAAAGCAGCACCTGTTTTCACAGCCTCTACCCACCCTGAACCCCAAGGTCAGGCATGGTTGTGTGGCCTCAGTGCTGCTTTCTTACATCTTCTTTCTCAAGACATTGACTTGGGACCCAATGATGCAGGGAAAGAACTGTTCAGTAGCAACAGAGGCAACATTGGGTTTCCAGGGATGGTCATGGCAATAGGGTAGGCGTACTTAAAACCTCCCAGAGGATTTCTCTTGTCCTTAGAGTAAACCCAATCTCCCTAGCATGACTTATAAGACTCTTTAAGACAATAGTGACCTTTCATGTACTTCATGCTCCAGACAGACTGATGTTCTCTTAGTCCTTCAAATATTCCTCTAGCATTCTTTTTCTCTTCTCACCCTTCTCTTCTTTTCCTCCCTCCCTCCTTCCTTATGTCTACTATACTCTTCCCTTTGTTTGGACATTTCTCTTGCTCTGTCCCACATGTTTTTGGTTAATTCCTACTTGTCCTTTAGGAAAATACGTCTCCTGAAAGTCTATGCCCTGCATGCACTTCCACAGGAACTTGAATGTTAAGGCAATAACTTGTTTACTTGGCATTCCATGTGCAAACCTGTGACCTCAATGAGGGTGGTGACTATGTCTACACTGCTTAGTGACACATCTCCTGGGCCCAGAACAATGCCTGGCACAGTAGGGACAGTCAAATATTTATTGAATGAACAAAGTTCATCCTAAAGTATAATAGCTAAAATCTAGACTGGATATCATCATGTATTCCTGGCCTGCCAAGTATTATACCTCTCTTCAATATGTCTCATTTTTATTGGAATTGAAATTTTCAATGTAAAATTTAGACCATAAACCAAAGGAGGAAATTGTATATGAATATACTTGTGTCTCAGTTATTGTTGGAATAGTGAAATTGGTAAGATGAGATCTGCAAAGTATGCTTCTTAGAAAAGTGCTCTGAATACAAAATGCTGAGAATCTGAAAGTACAGTGAATAAATAGCTCCCAAGGGGTAAACTGCTCTTTTCAATGTAATGGATGAGCTGTTCCAGGAAAGCAGGAAAGCAAGTTGTGAAAGGAAATTAATATCGTATGTGAGATGGACAGTAAAACCTTTTCCTTTGCCAGGGATTGGGCTTATAAGTGTGTCTCCAAACATGGAAAACAGACAGTCAATAACTGATTGATTGGTGAATGGGTGGGAGAGGATAGCTCCAAGGCCCAGATGGGACAGCTTTGCCTTCTGCTCTGCCTGGTGCTGTGCAGTCACAGAATACTGTAACCCACAGACTAGGGAGATGGATAAACTGGGTGTTACTGTTCCTATTCTACAGCTGAGTAAACTGAGTCCCAGAAAGATTAAGTGATTTTTCCAAGGTCACCCAGATAATAGAAGTGAATGCCAGAAATAAAGTCCAAGTCTACATATCTTTCTTCATTATGGCATAAGGTTACAAAGATGATTTTCCAAGACTGAATCAGGTAGAAGGAATTTTAAACAGCCACATCAATAACTAAAACAATTATCTTAATGCTTATATATTTATTAAAAATATGATCTGTACAGCTCAGTTCCCTCCAATAGATGTGAAAAGCTTTGGATGGAATGCTTCATTTAATAGACTTTCTAGTCTCTAGTAGGAAAGGGATTCAGAACATCAAGACCACTTTGCTCAAGGACACCTGTTTTCATACAACAGCCCCCAAACAGACACTCCCAGAAAGCCTGCCTTTACTTAGCACAAACAGTCTTGGCATTAGGTACAAGGTAGAACTAAGCTAATGGGTAGGGAAAGGCACAGAATCTTGGAGAATGACTTTATCATTTAAAAATCCTACAAATATAATGGTATGGGTTGATTTATGTCCCCACCAAAATATATGTTGAAGTCCTAACCCCTGGGACCTTTGACTGTGACCTTATGCAAACACAGGGACTTTGTAGATCTAATCAAGTTTAGATGAGGTCATTAAAGTGAACCATAATCCAAAGTTGCTGATATCCCTATAGGGAGTGGGAAATTTGAACACAGACATGCACAGAGAGGAAAAACAGCATGTCACTTATACGAGGTCTGTCCGGAAGAAGTCTGGCCATGGTTAATACTATAAGAATGGTTTGCACAACATTGATGTAGCCAAGGACAGTGAACTGGAATGCACATGCATGAACAATGACAACTTCACTGTACTAGTCAGAGGGGGCAGTAGATGCCACTGAGTGAGCATGTGCATTGTGTGGCCATCACATTCAAAATGACTGAGCGAGTAGAGCAACAAATCTGCCACCAATTTTGCATTAAGCTTGAACATTCCTCTGCAGAAACTATTCGGATGATTCAGAAGGCCACAGCTGTGGTCAAGTGGTGATTGGCAGTTTCATCATGACAATGTTCCTGCTTGTGCATCACGTCTCATGCAGAGTTTTTGGTGGAACATCAAATCACCCAGGTGACTCAGACACCCTATAGCATAGATTTGGTGCCCCATGACTTCTGCCTTTTCCCAAAACTAAAATCACTTCTGAAAGGGAAGAGATTTCAGACCGTCAATAGATTCAAGAAAATATGACCACAGCCAATGGTGACTGGGAGAACTGTGTGAGCTCCCAAGAACTGTGCCTACTTTGAAGGGGATTGAAACGTCATTGTCCTATGTACAATGTTTCTTGTATCTTGCATCTTCTTCAATAAACGTCTCTATTTTCCATATTACATGGCTAGATACCTTCTGGACACTATATATATAGAGGGAGAGATAGAAGTTAGGGGAGAGGGAGGGAGAGAGAGAACGAATATGAGACTGTAATGAAGAAAGTTGGCATAAACAAATAAAGCACTAGGGTAAGGTAGACTATGACAAAGTGAACCAGAACAATAAGGCTGTGTTTGGGGACTGAGTGTTTGTCACATCCCCAAGTAACAAAAAGCCTTTATAAAATGAGTATTGCCACTTAGAATTGAGCAAACACAGAGATCATATCATGGCTTCTTTTTTTTTACATTATAAAATATTTTAGACATGTAAACAAGTATAGAAAATAATGTAGCAAACACATGTGTACCTACAACTCAGCTTAAGAAACAAAGGACAATTGGAGATCCGTGTTTACACCCACCCATTCATTTCCTTCATACCCCAAAATAACCATTTGGGGGAGGTAAATCCTTCATAGGTCTTTTGATTCTGCACATCTTATAGGAAGGCACTGACTGAAATTTTTTTCTACACTATCATTTCAAGGATATTAATATAGCAAACAGCCTCAGAAGATAGTGACAGTGTCCCTTACTAGAGCAAAGATCAGGCAAGCTTACTGCCCTTTATCAATGATACAGGTTCCCTAAGCTCATGGTTCCTCTCCTGTAGAGCAACCTACCGCATGTATATAGGCATCCATCTGGTCCAATTCACATTACCTTCATGGTAGCTGGGGGCAACATGAACCGATACAAATATGACAATGCTTGTGATGCTTACTATGACAAGAATAATGAGTCCTTTGTCTCCAACCCAGGAGTTTGTTTCTTCTATCAATACTGATGAAACTGTGGCAAGTGGGGTAAATTCTCAGATCCTTCAAAGCTTTTGAAACCATTATCTTAAATTTGGTGTTCATCATTTCCATGTTATATTTTACTAAAGATGTGTATATAAAAATATAGTGTTGTTTTGCTTGTTTACGAAGTTTACATAAATGGAACCACGAAGTGGGTAGCCTTCAGCAACCTGCTCATTCTCTCAATTTATCTTCTTGAGTTATCCATACTGATCCACATTCTATTTTATTCATTTTTAACTCTTGTATAGCATTTTATTGTGTGGATAAAATTTATTTATTCATACACCTATTATTTAGCTTGCTTTTATTGCTATTTAGGTTGTTTCCAAATTTCGTTATTGCCATAAGTGCTTGCAATGAACAGTCTAGTTCAGGATTCCTTGTATGTATGTAAGAGAGTATTTCTTATGTGTAAACTTAGGAGTGGAAATGCTGGAATATAATGTAAGCTCATCTTCAGCTTTAGTAGATATTGCCAGCTTGCTGTCTGAAGTAGTTGTGTCAAAAAACATTTACATGAACAGTGTGCAAGGGTTCCTGATTCTCTACATTCTTGCAAATGTGGTATTGCCATATGGTTGAGGCTTTACTTTTCTACTGAGTGTAAAGTGCTGAACATCTTTTCTCCTCTTCAGTTGCTGTTTATATACTTTACATATTTTTCTATTGTTTTTTTATTTTTCTTATGAGAATAAAAGTTCTTTGTATATGTTCAAGGTACTGATATTTTATTTTTATATATGTATACATAACACCTTCAAGTCTTTGGCTTGTCTCTTCCCTTCATGTATGGAGTTTATACATATAGTTTCACAGTAGGAGAAGTTGAAAGGTTTTACAGTGGAATGAAAGGAGAAGCCTGTATCCACAGTGATGTTCAGTGGCTCCAGGGATTCAAAACAGTGATGGTAGCATGATCTGGCCAAGCATTGTGTGGAGGCTGTCACTCAAGCAGCTTGGGTTGTAGTCATGATTCTTCTTCGGGGAAATCATATCACTTCTCCTGTAAATGGAACCTTTGGACTAGATGATTTCCCTGAGCACTTTCCCAGATTTAAGGTTCTCTAACACTGTGTCAAGGTTACATGCACCAAGCAGGCAGCGGCAGGACCTATGCGGATGTGCCCTTTCACTATAACTTGGGAAGTGACTGGCCAGCCTCTGTGTTGTTTTGCCTGACTCCCTCACGTGGTACCACTTTGTCTACCATGTGTTCACAGTGGCAGCTCATGCTGCTACAGTACTGTCATCACATTGTACTGTTGGTGATAACACCATTTGTCTCTCTGACTAGATCATGAGCTCCTCAAGGACAGGGTTACCTTTAGCATGTCCACTGCACCGCCCCCATAGCTCTCGACTCAGTGAAATGTTTGATGAATGATAGAGAGAGCATGGGAGGAGAGGAAGAAAGTATGGAAAGAAGAAGAAAAGAAGGAAGGACCAGAGAATCTAAACACCTCCCCCGAGATATGCACCAGTGAACACAACAGAGTTACTAAAACAATTATACATTAGGAAAAGGAACCGCTTACAAATAGTATTGTAGCTCTATTGTAAGTGGAGTCAATTTTTTGAGATCACACAGTGATCTTAATAACAGTGATGTGCTTAAAACAGTGGTGTGCTTAATAATGGAAACCAATAATCTCTGACTCTTAATCTAATTGTTCCAGCTAATAGAGCCTACAACCTCATTACTCTAACAAAACCAAACTAGATTTTGAATTAAACTCATTCTGATTCTATTTATGCCACAGAACCTTGTTACTTATAATTCTGAAATTTTCCCTGCTGATGTATTTTCAAAGATTAAAGGGAGTCTAAGCTTTAAGATGTTTCATGATCTCTGATCCATATGATATCAGAGATGGGAGTGCTTAAGTAATTCTTCCCCCTTGGCTGTAAAATAATTTTGTGCTTGTAGTAAGCGTAGGAAGAAAACAAAATCTATGTAATAAAAGTGCCTGTTGTCTTACCAGGAAGGAGCAACAGGAGGAAAAATCTTGGCTCTTAAGAATGGTGTGTTGGAAGGTGTCAGGGTCCATTATGCATGGTCAGTACCCTGCTCTTCATTTAGTTTTGTCTTTACACAGCTTACTTCACTGTACAAATGTAATGCAATTTTCACAGATGCACATTAGCTTTGGGAAAGGCAAAGCAAATTGTCAATAGGGCTCTTTATCCTTTCCTGGGGGTAATGCATTATCTCTTCTTTTTGGAAAACTGCCCAGAGTCTTCTAACTCCTACTTTAACATATACTTTTTGCAATTTATTATAATAGTATACCTGAGTTTGTTTTTATTATAATTAGTAAGATCATTATTAAATAACAAAAAAGTAAATGAGTTACAAGAGCCAGACCAGAAATAAAACTCGGGCATGGAGATGAACAGCAGATTGGGGTAACTGTGGCACTGATACATCTGCTCTGCTCTTCTCCCAGCAGGCCGCCTTCCTGCCAGCCCAGATTCAGTCCTGCCAGACACCAGCTTCCAGATGTTGATGTGTTGCTGGCAAATGGGGCACAACTACTAGATGGTTTCTTTGAAACAGTACTTCCCAAAGTGTGGGCTCCAATGCATGTGTGTCAGAAAGCCCCAGCATGCTTATTGACAATGCATATTTTAAAGTTATGTTCCTGATCTGCTAAATCAGAAACTTAAGAAACACTGCCTTAAAGTATGAAGTAAAATGGAGGGAAATTCCTTTTGGCACAAAGTGTCTAAGAAGGAAGAAGGGGACTGGATTCTAGGTAAAGAAAAGGGAAGCAAACAAGCTAAAGATGAAGCTTGACTAGTTCACAACTTTCCTTAGGTTTTACTATAGTTCTGACTACTGTAAATTTAAGCCAGACTAATGTGCGCTCTACAAAGATGTGCCGTGCTATAATGCTATGACTATTTGTGTTACGAACCTCAGAAATGAGCACACTTCTAAGCTAATTCATTCTGTCAGCACTAGGAATGCCAAAGATGAAGTCTGCAGATTCCTAGAGAGTCAGGCAAGCAAACTAATGGTTAAAATACACATGGTCCATAATGAGCTCCCACTAGCCCTCCCTGCACCCAACTAAGATGGTTATAATAAAGAAGACAGGCAATAACAAGTGTTGGCAAGGACTTGGAGAACTTGGAACTCTCATATATTGCTGGTTATGTAAATTGCTAGAATATAAAATGATGCACCTCCTTGGAAAACATTTTGGCAGTTCCTAAAAAGTTAAACATACACTTACTATGTCATCTAGCAATTCTACTCCTAGGTATATATTCAAAAGAATTGAAAATATATGTTCACACAAAACTTGTACATAAATGTTGATAGCTCCTATCCTTTGTGACAGCATGGATGGAACTGGAGAGCATTATGTAAGTGAAATAAGCCAGGCAGTGAAAGACAAATACCATATGATCTTACCTATAAGTGGAACCTGATCAACAAAATAAACAAGCAAGCAAAATATAACCAGAGACATTGAAATTAAGAACAAACTGACAGTGACCGGAGAGGAGGGGGGGGGGGGGGGTAATGGGAGAGGGCTTGAGAAGGACTGTCAGGAGTATATATAAAGGACACATGGACAAAACCAAAGTGGGGTAGGATCGATGGTGGGAGGTGGTAATGGCTGGGGTTGGGGGAGTGATGAGGGGGAAATGGAGACAACTGTACTTGAAGAACAATTTTCTTAAAAAAAAAGGTAATTGGAAATTCTGAGAAGATAGCCAAGAACCAGTGGTTCATTTTTGAGGCTAGATGGTAATGAATGTTCTCAAATAAGGCACAAAACCCTCAAAGTTGCTTAACTGTACAAATTAAACCATGAGGGGAGACTTCCTTCTGACCTCAGCTGGCGATCAGTTTATGCCCCAATGGATGCGATTTAATGGTCTGTATCATTTTTATCATGCCACTGCCAATGTTATTTTTACTTGTATAAATACCTAATCTTCTTGTTAGATAGTTACCCCTGCTAATTATTTGTACTCTGTCTAAAGCAAGCCACTTGAGGCCAAGGCTCAAGAATAAGAGTACCTTCTTCCTGGAGCCAAGCAGGAAAAAAAACTCTCAAAGTTTATGGTAAAATATACTTTATTTTATAGAAACTCCAGATGACGTTTTGGTAAAGGTAATGTAGCATTATTTAAAAAAAGATTAAGAAAGTAAATGTAGATAGCAACATTGTTTGTAATGGCCATAAAGTAGAAACAACCAAAATGTCCATCAACTGAAGAGTAGATCAACAAATGTGGTATATTTGTACAATGGAATATTATTTAGCAATAAAAATAAGTGAAATATTGATACATGCTACAACATATGCTAATTGAAGTGCATAATGAAAACATTATGCTAAGTGAAATAAGCTAGATATCAAAGGACATATATATTATTTCATTTATAATAAATGTCAAAATAGGCAAGTCCATCGAAACAGCAATTAGAATAGTGATTACCAGGTACTGAGAGAAGGAAATAAGGGGTGACTGGTAATGGATACTGGGCTTCTTTTGGGGGTGGTGGAAATGTTCTGGAATTAGATAGTGGTCATGATTGCACAGCTCTGTGAAAATCCTGAGAACTACTGATCTGTACACTTTAAGAGTCAGTTGCATGGTGCACAAACTATATTTCAGTTTGAAAAAGTCATAGAAGAAATGTCCAAGAAAAAAGTAGTAAATTTGACCACATGGAAAAAATGCTGTGTGATTGTTTACAGGAAAACTCACTTCTCTTCCCTTCTACTCACACTCACAACACTTTTGACACCAGAGGTGGGTTTGCCACACATCAGGCAATTCCGTGACACCAGCTGAGGGACCCTCAATTCATTTCAGTTCCGACACTACCTACCTGATGTTAGCCTCATGTCTCAGAGGTGAAGGACGCAGTCCTACAAGACTGCCCACCTCCCACTTCAGAGTGCCAATTGCAAGTCCGGGTTGTCACTGCTGCTTCTGACCAACTAGCTGTAAATCAGAGGTTTCCATGACCTGCTTTCTCAAGTTTGATTATTTGCTAGAGCAGCTCACAGAACTCAAGAAAATGGTTTATTGACTAGATTACTGGTTCGTTATAAAAGGATGTAACTCAGGAACAGCCATAGGAAAGAGATGCTTAGGGTGAGCTCCAGAAAGCTCTCGAATGCAGGAGCTTCTGTCCCTGTGGAGTTTAGGTAGCCTGGCTCTGTGCATGTGCATTGGATATGTTCATCAACCCAGGAGTTTTCTGAACCCTGTATTTTGGGAGATTTTATGGAAGTTTCATCACGTGAGCATGATCAATCATTAACTAAATCTCTAACCCCTTTCCCTTCCTGGAGGATGGGGGAGTGGAGTTGAAAATTCCAGCCTTCTACTATGGCTCAGTTGGTCTTTCTGGTAGCTCTCATCCTGAAGCTATCCAGGAGCCCACCAAGAGTCTCCTCACTAGATGAAAAAGGACTCCTATCATCCAGGAAATTCCAAGGGATATGGGAGGTCTATCAAGAACCAGGGTCAAAGTTCAAATATGAGAACAAAAGATGCTGTTAGTGCTCGTATCACTGAGGAATTTTTAAGAGTTTCAGGAGCTCTGTGTAGGAACTGGGAGCAGAGACTATATATAAAATATACATTTTCTATTATTCCATAGTGGTATTAACATACCATATACAGGTGATCAGAGTCCATCTGGTAGGATGGGGCAATATTAGGGAGGATTTCCCACAGAGAACTTCAGAGATAAGGATGTACAGAGGCCAGTCATTGCGGACATAGCGCTTTTGAGGAACAGCAGGTAATTGTGCACGTGGGGGATTGGCAGTCAAAGAAATTACAGAAGAAGGCAGTGATCAAGAAGTGCCTTGAGGGATTCAAATCAGTGGAGCAAAGATGATCTTGTTAATAAGTGGTGGTGTTTGAACTGAGCAGCCATATTAAAAAAGATAAAATTGACATTATTTCTCATACTGTATACTATTATTTATAAAAACAAAACCTTAAAATACTAGAAGAAAATCTAGGTCTCAGGAACCTGGAATGGTAAAATTCTCATCTGTGACACAAAATCCAAGGAAAAGATTAAGAAATTTGGTTCCTGGAATTTACTCAAGCCTCTAGCTCTAACTACTAGTTTACAGGAAATCTAGGAGACAAAGGGATCTGTTCAATGGCAGACACCACAGGAGACAATCGACAAAATCTAAAATGTGCTTACTTCAGATTTGTGCTGCTTCTTTGTGAGCTGCTTTCTTTCACGAGTAAATGCCACCCACACACCCTCAGAAGGAGGGAGGGACACCTTCCGATTAAAAGAGACTCAAAAGATGTATTAACCAAATGCAATGGCAAATCTTAAAGAAAAGCAATTTTTGAGACAAATAAAGAAATTCAAACCTTGTGTGGATATTAGATAACTCTAAAGAATTATTAATTTTATTAAAGTACAATAATGGAAATATGTTTATGTTAAAAGGAGACTTTATCCCTTAGAGATAAAGATTGAACTATTTACAGATGAAATGGTAAAATCTTTGGTATTTACTTTAAAATAATTCAGTAAGGGTCTATGTGGGAAAACAGGAAGTATACATGAAATTAAACAGTACACTGCTAATAATTATTAAAGCTAGATGAGCCCTGGCTGATGTGGCTCAGTTGGTTGGACTATTATCCCATAACCAAAAGGTTATGGGTTCGATTCCCTGTCAGGGCACATACCTAGATTGCAGGTTCAATCCTCAGCCTGGGGCAGGAGGCAACCAATTGATGTCTCTCTCCCACAGCAATGTTTCCCTCACTCCCTTCCTTTCTAAAAACAATGAAAAAAAAAATGTCCTTGGGTGAGGATTCAAAAAAGAAAGCTAGATAAGTACATGAACATTATTATACTATTCTTGTTACTTGAGGGTAAATCTGAAAACTCCCAGAGCCACTGAAGGCCTTTTCAGTAGGAGAATGCCAAGATGAAATTGGCATCTGAGGGCGTGTGGCCTGGGCATAAGAAGACTAGATAAGGTGCCATCAAGGAGGTGCACAGTCATAAAGGATGGAACTCTGAAAGCTAAAGAAACAGGAATCAAGGATGACTCTCAGGTTTCAGGCTTAGATGGCTGCATAGTGGGGCCATTCACCAGCAAAGGAATTCAGGAAAGATTAAAGTTAGAGGTCAAGGGAGTGATAGATGCCATTTCTGACAAGTTGCATTTGAGGTGCCTGTGGAACATCCAGAGCTGAGGAAGGAGGCCTGCACTGGAGATGGGGTTTTGGCAATTATCAGCCGCTGCATGATTTCCATGGAAACATGTGGAGTGTAGGCACAAAAAATGCTCCCTTCATGAGCAAGTACTTATTATCAAATTAATAAATTACTCTTGGACTGTTTTAATGTTAACAAATCAAAGTGGCTTAATCAGGGAGAATAATGTAAGGGAACCAGATGGTAGTATGTGATATCCATACCATTCTGTTTCCTCTCGATTTCCATTTTGAACATGTGATGGATATTCAAGGTTTAACTGCAGGATTTTCTTGTTTCATTTTCCTTCCCCCAATAAAGGAATTTTCAAGAGAACACTAAAGCTTTAATACATTAGGGGGAAAAAATCTCATGTGAAAGATCAAATTTTACTTTTTCTTTTTTACCTTGCCCTCCTTCTATTTTGCTCCATCCATATGGCCTATGGTACTGTAAAAACTAAAAGGAAACACCCAAACCATCTAGATCTAGGGCCACAGTTCAATTTCCTGTCTTTAACATAGCCATGAGGGCGTTAACTCCTTGGGATGATGTGTGTATTCAGAAGGAGCCACAGAGCCTGTGATATAAAAATGCAGCTTGTGTCAGGGATTGGTTTATGCCTTGGAGCAGCACAAAGAGAACAAAACTCAGCCCCTGTGGTATTTGTTGCTGGGGAAGCTTGAGGCCATCTGCTAGTCTCTAATAAAACATGACAATAACATTTTGATTTGAAGCACAGAATGATTTTCCAAAGTGAAAATAAAGCTTGTCAGCAATTGAGACTCTTGTAGATCTTTTTTAAAAAAGATATTTGTATCTTTAGCATTTATATTCAAATAAGAAGAAAAGGATATTAATACCTTTCTTTTTCTATTCTGGGCTTATTCTCAAAATCTCGTGTTGACTGCCCAATTGGAACTCCTCAGCCCGCCACTGGACGCCTCCACAATTGGCTTCACCCGAGACCACTTAAGTCAGTTGGGCCCGGGCATCAGTTCTTTAAAACATCTTCCCTGGTGATTTGAACATGCAGTCAAGGCTGAGGCCCACTGTGGTTACAATATGAGCAAGGAGAGGACAACCCAGGCACTGGGATTACCCATGGTCAGAAGTAAATGTGAGAGATGCAAGTTTTTCAGAGCCTCAGATGGCAGCTACGATGTACATGCCTGTGCATGTGTGATGTGTGTTACCTATGTCTGCCATTGCCCACAGGTAAACGCCGTGCGGGTGTATGTGAACAGCTCTTCAGAGAACCTCGACTACCCAGTCCTGGTGGTGGTTCGCCAGCAGAAAGAGGTGCTGTCCTGGCAGGTTCCTCTGCTCTTCCAAGGACTGTAAGTGGGTCTTTTCCCAGACAGCTTCACTACATTAGTTTCTTTCAATGGCCCAGATCCCAATTGGTCTTTTCCCTAGTGTAACAAGAAATCCAGCATTCGGAATGTGGACAAATTATGCATGCTCAGTGCAGACACAAATTGTGGTACATACCCTGACATGTGCAGCTCTGTTCAACCTCTGTGCCCTTTGAAGTTCACATGAGAACTCTACCTAGATATGTAGCACCCGGAAGAACTTCTATCATTTTAATCCTGTTCAGAATTAAATAAATGTTCTTTAGCTCTTGATTGGTTGATGGGTCATCCACTAAGAATAGGGTAAGGCCCAGCAGTCAACTTAAATGAGTAACACTTTTTTCGTTCTTCAAAATGCCCACCAAGTGTGCATTCTTCATTCGTAATATTTATTGAGCACCACGAGGTGATACGTGCTGGTGATCTGACAGTGGGGAGAACCGACAAAGCCCCTGCCCTTGTGGAGTTTATATTTCCACAGGGGAAACTATACAAGGCACTATAGAACAATAAGAAGAAACCCAGAGGGCATTTAGACATGACATATAGTATGTGTTAAATTGTTTTCAAAGATTGAGGAATTTAAAAATTAAAATACTGACTTGAGCTTTGGGGTTTTATGCTCCATTTAGTAAAAGTTTAAAGAATAGAAAAATGGATTTACCTAACTGCCTTATCAGGATAGTTTCCTTTTTATAATTTGATATTTTTCTCATTGAATTAGGAGGATGGTTTAGTGTAATGTAGACACTACCTAAGTGAACTAGTCAGCACCAAACAGACCTCACATCCCTGTGATTATGTTATAGAGCCCTGTGCCAAAGTACACTGCTTCTAAAATCACTATCAATAGGTCTAGTCTGAAATTTGAAATATAAGGGCTTGAAAACAAATTTGGGAGAAGTGAAATGCAATAGACTTCTTTCCCTGCTTGTTCACTGCTTGTTCAGTCTCTCTGTCTTATTCTGGCTGGTTTTTCCCTTTATTGGCTGCTGCAGATACCAGAGGACCTACAACTACCAAGAAGTGAGCCGCACCTTATGTCCCTCAGAAGCAACCAATGAAACAGGACCGCTGGAACAACTGATATTTGTAGATATAGCATCCATGGCACCCCTGGGGGCCCAGTACAAACTGCTGGTTACCAAGATCAAGCACTTCCAGCTACAGTAAGCAGGACTCCCCGGGGCCTCTCTGTTCACTGGTCTGTTCTTCCAGTGCTTGTGAATGCTCAATCCAGCTTCCTTCCTTACAGATCAGCACTCTAGACGAACATTATCTGTGTGGCATACTGCCTTAGTCCCTTCTGACCTCTCCTGCTCACACTGGGCAGCAGGGCCTTTTACATTCAGTGCAACAGGGAGGCAGTAGGGGACTGGTGCAGAGAGGGGTAGTTGACCTCATAGGTGTGTCTGTTCTCGGGGGTCTGGATAAGGGCCTTGTCCTGTCTGCAGTCCAGGCAGAAGTCACTGCTGACTGGATATTTTGTACTGCTCACCAGTGACACTCTCCTGAAGTAAATTTTGTCTTTGTTTTAAGGAAGACCTTACATTACTTTTTTTTCTGTTGTTACTGTTATTCCAGTTTTCTCCTTCCAGGTTAGGAATGTACACAGGTGGAAAATAATATGTTATGTGGTTTGTTCTTTGTGCAAAAACTAAAGATTGTTTCCTTCTTCTCCTTGCACTTCCATTCTTGGTGACAAAATCAATTGGGAAACACTATCACAAACTATTTATATTCGAGGCGGAGTATAACAAATTCAGTTGATGGCATTGTCTCCAAGGGATTTGTTCTCACCCCAAGGTTACTCTTGTAAAACATTGTGTAAATCTGTGTAAAATTTAAACAGAAAGGCTAAGCCTTTTCTTAATAAAGCCAGAAACTTCAGGGATTTTTCTGCACTATACAACTCTAAGCTCAAAGCATTTTAAGGATTCAAACTATTTCCTTCCTTCTCATTGTTTTAAATCAATTTTAAATGAAAATATGGGATGGGGCAAAATGGGCTTACATTTGAGAGTACATGAAACACAGAGTTTATTCTTGTATTATTTATTAACTTTCCATTATCTTCCATGCAAACAACTGAAACCTACCCTGTTCCTTTTGCCCCACCCTGTATTATTACATTGCTTATATAAACATTAGAACTTGTACTCATCAAAAGCACTGTTAAAAGAACAAAATGATAGGACTTCCGGCCACGATGGAGACATAGGTAGGCATGCTTCACCTTCTCATGTAACCATAGAGAGAATTACAACTAGATCTCAAAACAACATCTACAACAGTCAGAAAATCAAGCTGTATGGAAATCTGACAACCAAGGATATAAGAAGCCACATTCATCTAGATGGACAGGAGAGATGAACTCAGAGAGAAAGGTGTAGAGATGAGGAGACACGGTGTGGTATAGAGAGGCACTGGCAGCAAAAAGGGCGGTCCCACATTCACGTGTGGTGGATAATAATCAGGAGGGATATCTTAGGAGCAAGTGATCCCAGCCTCAGGCCAGACTGTACAGCCCAAGATTCCAGTGCTGGAAAGATAAATCCCTAAAACTTCTGATTGTAAAAACCAGTGGGGGTTGGAGTGGCAGAAAAAACTGTTGGATTTTCTGGAAAGTTGGGTAAAAGGGCCTGCATGGATTTAGAATGTACATAAACCCACCCAATCTGGGACTCACCACCAGAGGAACAGCTGGAAGGGCTCCAGTCACATATGGGAAGTGAGTGAAGTGACTGGAAATGGAGTAAGTGCCAGGCAAACCTCCAGAAGCCAGGCAGTGGCATTGTCCCTTCTCTGAGCCCTCCCCTGATACAGAGTCACAGAATGGGAAAGTGGGTTGCCCGACCCTGGCAATTACCTAAAGCTCCACCCACACAATTTATAGGTGCCTTTCCTATAATAGGCCACACTACTAAAACAAGGAGTCAAAGCAGCTCTATCCAATACACAGAAACAAACACAGAGAAGCTGCCAAATTGAGGAGACAAAGAAACATGGCCCAAATGAAAGAACAGATCAAAACTCCAGAAAAAGAACTAAACAAAATGTAGATAACCTATCTATCAGATGCAGAGTTCAAGATACTGGTGAACAAGATGCTCAAAGAACTCATTAACTACAGCAACAACATAAAGGAAGAAATGAACATTACACCAAGTGAAATAAAGAAAAATCTATAGGGAACCATCAGTGAAGGGGAGAAATCCAGGATACAAATCAATGATTTGGAACATAAGGAAGAAATAAGCATGCAACCAGACAACAAGAAAAAAAAAAACAATTCAAAGAAAATAAGGATAGTATAAGAAGCCTCTGGGACATCTCCAAATGTTCCAAACCATAGGGATGGCAGAAGGAGAAGAGGAAGAGTAAGTAATTGAAAACTTATTTGAAAAAATAATGAAAGAAAAGTTCCCCAATTTAATGAAGGAAATAGACATATAAGTCCAGAAAGCACAGAGAGTCCCAAACAAGTTGGACCGAAAGAGGACCACACCAAGACACAACATAATTAAAATGCCAAAGGTTAAAGATAAAGAGAGAATCTTAAGAACAGCAAGAGAAAAACAGAGAGTTACCTGCAAAGGTGTTCCCATAAGACAGTCAGCTCATTTTTCAAAAAGAAACTTTGCAGGCAGGAAGAGATTGGCAAGAAGTATTCAAAGTGATAAAAAGCAAAGACCTGCACCTAGATTACTCTATCCAGCAAAGCTGTCATTTAGAAAGGAAGGGCAGATAAAGTGCTTCCCAGACAAAGTAAAGCTAAAGGAGTTCATCATCACCAAGCATTGTTATATAAAATGTTAAGGGACTTCTTTAAGACAAGAAGATAAAAACTATGAACATTAAAATGGCAACAAATTCACAACTATCAACAACTGAATCTAAAAAAAAAAAAAAAAAAAACCCCAAAAACAAACTAAGCCAGAACAGGAAACAGCATCATAAGTATGGAGATCATTTGGAGGGTTATCAGCTGGGAGGTGGAAGGGGAAAAGTGGGAAAAAGGTGCAGGGATTAAGAAGCATAATTGATAGGTGCAAAATAGACAGGGAGATGTTAAGAAGAGTATAGGAAATGAAGTAGCCAAAGAACTTATATGCACAACCTATGGACATGAACTAAATGGGAATATTGCTAGAGGGAAGGGGGCCATTGAGTGGAGGGGGCCAAAGAGAAAAAATTGGGACAACTGTAATAGCATAATCAATAAATTCTATTTTTAAAAAAGAACAAAAAGGTAAGGCATAGACTAGGAGAATATATTTCCAACACCCAAATGACAAAGGATTCATATGCAGAATACATAAAGAATTCCTACAAATGGTTAATAAAAAAACAGGCACACTCCTGGCTGCTGTACCCATTTACCACCTACATTTCTGTGGCTCTGGCTTCTAGTGGGGAAGGACCTTGGAACCTCTGAGTCCGAGCACTGGGCTGGGGAGTGGGGCACCCAGAGGGGCACAAGTCTGTTTGTCCAGACACAGGTCTTGACTCAGCTTCACTGAAACAAATAGACAGGTTGTTAGGCAAAAATGAGGCAATCTCAGGAGCAGAAACTACACTTGAGAAAACAATTCTGTGACCTGTTCTTCTCACTAGAACTTTGGGGTAGAGAAAGAAGAGTCTCAGAAGGGTAATAATGTTTATATTTACCTCATGGGGGGAATATGTATATATAATATAAATGGGTTCAAATGTGCCAAATAAAGACATAAAATGTCAAGTGGGATTTTTTAAAAAAGAAAACTAAATATATGTTGCTTACAAGAGTACAACCTTAAACAATACATAAATGCTGTAAGTAAAAAGATATTAAAAGAAATACCACACTGACATTAACTAAAAGAAAGTTGGTGTAGCATATCAATATTATATAAGATATTCCTTAATGTAAAGAACATTATTAGAGATACAGGGATATTTCATATTTCTAAAAGAACCATCCACTAAGAAGACTTAAATTTAAGCTCTAAATTTGTATGCATCTAGTAACATCAGTTCAATATATAAAACAAGAATTACAGAATGAAAAGAACTGGACAAATCTACATTCTTTGTGGGAGAGTTATCCATAGCTGATAAAACAAGCAGACCAAAAATTTTATATTTATACACACCCAGAGTAATTAGATAATTGTTATGTTGGCAAGTTATGGCTCATAGGCTGGCCACTGGTTTTTGTACATAAAGTTTTATTAGAACACAGCCCTACCCATCCGTTATATGTTGTCAATGGTTGCTTTCATACTATAATTACAAAGCTGAGTAGTTGAGACAGAGACATTACGGCCTGCAAGCCTAAATATTTACTCTCTAGCCCTTTAAGAAAAAGTTTGCCAACTTCTGATATGAAAGAGCAGACACATGATTAACAAACTTGAATTAATTAATGTATTTAGAAAACTGAATCCCAGGGTGATAGAATGACTAACCTTTTCAAGTACATGTGCAACATTTACCAAAATTACCAAGCTCTAATGCGTATCTTGATAAATTTCAAAGGACTGAAATCCTTTATGTGGAATTGAGAGAGAAATCTATCACAAAATGACACAGAAATTCACAAATGTTTGGAAATTAGGTAGTCTGCTTCTAAATAACTTATGAGTCAAAGAAGAAATCACAATAAAAATTAGAAAATAATTTGCACAAAGGATAATGAAAACATGACATCGAACTTTTGGGCTGCATCTGAAGCCCTGCTTGAGGAAACGGGATAGCTTCAAATGTACACATGTGAGGGAAGAAGAGTGGCTGGAAGTCAGTGTGTTAAGTATCCATTTCACAAGGTTGGGAAAAGAACTGAAAATAAAACTCAAAGAAAATAAAAGGAAGTAATAAGAGCACAAAAACGAAACAGAAAACAAATCTACAGTGGACAAAATAAACCAAACCACAGTCAACTATTTGAAATGGTTACTACTTTTTAATACCTTTTTTTAAAAATAAAAATGACATGCAAGCCCATTGTAAAAAAAAAAAAAAAGTAGGCAAAAGACTTGAACAGATACCTTATAAAAGAAGCTATCCAAATGGTCCAAAAATATAGCAACCTCACTAGCTATCAGTATTACAAATTAAAATAATAACAAGATTTCACTACAACTGCCATATTGCTACAATTTGAAAAGACTGGCAATGCAACTCCACTCCTTAATACACCCAACTCCTGGATATATGGTTGTGATATTCATTTAATTGACTACTGCACAACCGTAAAAATGAATAAGTTATTGCTATACCTAACAACGTGGACAAATTTCACAATGTTGAGCTAAAGAAGCCAGCCAAAGGAATCCACAGTTTGATTCCTTTTTATGAAGTGTAAAACAGGCAGAACTACTCTGTAACTTAGAAGTCAGGAGAGTGGTAGCTTTAGGAAGGAACGAGGAAGTTCATGGTTATGTTTGCCTGGTGAGAGTTCATTCAGATCTGTGTTTATGACCTGTGAACTTTTCTATGTGTTTCAAAAAAATAATTTATACTTGAAAAATTTTTTAAGTCAGAATAGTTAAACATAGTATATATTACTTTTTGCAGCTTATTTTCTGATCAGATTATTCTGTTCTATTATAAAGTGATCCTTAAATTTTTGAAGGCAATTTATAAAAAATGTCTGTAGCCAATGGAGGTGCTAATAGGAATCAAATATTTATTTTGGTCTTCTCTGAACCCCTTGACAGTGTACACCCATAAAGACAGGTAGACAGATGGCTGCATGAATGGTCAGAAGGATAGAGAATTAGTCAGAGCATTTTTTCCAAGTCCTCCATTAATTTGACTTACAAAGAGGTGACATGGTAATTCAAGAGCAAAGAACCACCTTCCCACCACCATCCTTCCACCTGCCTCCCACCCCCCAATAAAGCAGGGAAAGGTTTTTCTGGTGGATAAGATCCACCCAGGTCAATTAAATCAGAGTCTCTAGGAAAGGAGGTTTGATCATTAGTATATATTTTCTTAAAGTTTCTTAAATATAATAGTATATATTTTCTTAAAGGAGATTCTAATATACAGCCGGAAGTGAGAACCACTACCTTTAAACAATTTCTAACTAGTGTGTTTAGTGTGTTTAATTGTTTAACAATTAAATGTAGTTATTATAAGAACAATATAAGAATTCATGGTTATACAGCTTGAAGAAGGTGGAGCACATTACTTGAACAGAGTGCAGTTCCAACTTCCAGCCTTGCCTTTACTAATTGGTTTCTGTGTCTTCAACCTGTCACTGTCACTTAGTGGCAATGTACTTAAATTCTAGGGCTGTGTTTCTGTGAGGTTAATTAGACCCTTTGGAGAACTGAATTCTGTGCAACTGAAGTCATGAGGTCTTAACTCTGTGCAAGTGTGAATGAATGACATGCATGCTGGTGAAACTGCAAATCTATTCCCTCACATCGTTTTCTGTCTCCACCTCGTGCAATGTGACTTGACCTCAGGAGTCAGACATTTAGCACATTTCAAAATATTCCCAGTTATTGGGGCTTTCATGAGAATCAGATAAGCTAAGAAGTGATGGCTACTGAGATATGTGTCTCTTCCTCCCTGGCTCTGGATTGTCCCACACGAGCCTTGCTGGTGACCCAGAAACCCAGAGGATGATGGTAAAGGGCAAGAGCTGAGGACTGGGGTGAGATCTGCACTCTAGAAACTGAGAGAAACACTGAAAATCAACTCAAAGCTTCTAACATTGTCATTTCAATTATGTGTTTTTGAGTAGCAGGGTAGAAGGTATATGAAACACATTCTGGGGTTTTTTTTCTAGAATCATAAGTTTTAAAAATGGAAGGACTTTGGGGTATCTAATCTACTCACTTCATTTTTACAGATGAGCAAACTGATGCCCAGAGAGAGGTTAAGTGACTTGTCCAAACTCACATACTTAGGAAAGGCAAAATCAATACTAGATCCTAATTCTAATTCCCAGTTCTGAGCTCCTTCCACTATAACATTCTGTTTCTACTTTCTGTTTAAAACTGTCCTCACAATTTTTATGTTGCCCTAAATATTTCTCAAGTCCATGAAACATTTATTTATCTAAATTCAGCTTTCAAAATAAAATTCCGCCTTAAAGCATTACTCCCTGCCATCTAACTATCCTTCCCCACCTCCGCACACAGAGGCACACAGCTTCCCACCACTTGTTTTCCCAGACTGCAGGGCCCGGGTGTGCTGCTGAGTGTGAGGTTGCAGACAAGGAAGAGCAGGAGGCAGTAGGAGCAAGCAGGCACCTGATCATGTGATGGGAGGAGGTTAGAGGGGCTGCTGAGAAATGGAGGCAGTTGTCTAAATTGTGGCAGTTGTGTAGAGAATGGATTTGAAGAGAACAAGACTGGGCACAGAAAGATTGGAACACTCATGCAGTGGTCAAGAAGATGAACTGAAGAATTTGGAGGTAAAATCGACAAAACTTGATTGAATATGAAGAGTAAGTGGAATGGGAGAGTCAAAGATGACCTTCTAACTTGTGGATGGTAGCACCACTAAGGAAAAAATGAGGATTTTGAGGAGGGAAGGAAAAGATGTTAATCTCACCTTGGTCCACGTTAAACTTGAAGCACGGATGTCTGCCAGAGTGTTGATATAGCATCATGATGCTCAGTGGAAAGGTCTGACTTACACATTGCAGACTGGGCAGATGCACATCAGGGAGGCTGGTCCACGTGACGCCTAAGGCGGAGTTACAGGAGATGGGACTGGACACACAGGCCGTATCCTGTCCTTGGTGACTGAGATCTTGTCTGAAGCACTAAGGAGTTTAGACTTCACCTTTCAGGTTAGGGAAGGAAGCCTCTAAAAGATTTTAAGCAATAGAATAACATGAACAGATCGGATTTTAGAAATGATTTTAGTGTCGATGTGGAAGATGAACTGGAGAGAGGAGAGGGTAGAGGCAAACAGGACAATTAAAATATATTCGAATAGAGAGGAATAAAAACCAGTTAGAGGCTAAACATATTGTGGCAGAAACAAAGTTTTAAGGAGGAAAAAAGAGTCAAGGAATATATGTGGAGATCATTCACAAATTCAACAAATATATGTGGTGGAGTAAAATGTACATTCCTACATGAGTACCTGCAGCCTTCTAGCCTCAAGATCTATGTTGGGATCTTGAACCTTTGTTCTGAGAGAGGGTTCTAAATGACATAGCTCAGCCACCATGCTGTGACAAGTACGTTTTTTGAGGAAATGGATGCGCAAAGAGGTTTTTAGACCATTTTGCTCTGTGTAATGTAATCATCCTTTAGTATTTGGGGGTGGACTACAGTAACGATTTACATCACTTTTCAAAAGTGTTTGTTTTGTTGGATACTATGTCAGGCAAAGATGGGGCTTCAGGTGAGAGCAGGTGCATCCAGGTTACTTGTATACCAGTAGGATCAGTAAAATTTGGTGATGGATCAAATGGGAAGTAATGAAAAGGGAGGAATCCAAGATGACTCTTAACAAAGATGTCCAAAGTCTGGTGAGGTTTACTGACAAAGAGACATAGTGGTTCAGGACCAGGGAAATGATCGAACATTCCATCTTTTTTTTTTAAAAGATTTTATTTATTTATTTTTAGAGAGGGAAGGGAGGGAGATAGAGATAGAGGCAGAGAGATAGAGAGAAGCATCAATGTGCAGTTGCTGGGGGTTATGGCCTGCAACCCAGGAATGTACCCTGGCTGGGAATCAAACCTGGGACACTTTGGTTCCCAGCCCGAGCTCAATCCACTGAGCTATGCCAGCCAGGGTTCGAACATTCCATCTTAACCACGTGGCGATGAAGTGCTGAGGGACTGTCAATGGCAGTAGCCCAGCAGGTGATTAGTCTTCTGTGACTGGGGCTCAGGAGATAGGCCTGGACATGGCTGGACATGGAGACTTGAGATTTACTAGCATTTTTGTGGTTTTTGTAGCAACTGAATATATAGGTGATTTTTTAAAATTACATTTGATTAATTATGCTATTATAGTTGTCCCAGTTTTTCCCCCTTTGCCTCCTCCACCCAGAATGTTTTCATATCATTTCATATATATATATATATATGAAAATGTATGTGGCTAAGGAAAATGAAATAAAAAACAAGACCGTGGATAACATTCTCATTTAAGGAATTATCTGAGAAACAGGAACTATCAAAGAAGGGGAATAAGCATAGCCAAATGTGTGGAAAAAAACCCGGGAAAGCAGGTGTCACAGAGGCCAAGGCAGGAAAGAATTTCAAGACAAGGAGTGGCTGTCAGTATCAAATATCACAGGTAAAGTCACTGGATTTAGCAACTAGGAGGTGACTGTTACCCTTAGCAAAGGCAACTTCAGGGGATGGTGAGAAGAGGCTCCCGATATGTTTTAAAGCAGAAAAGGATCCTGACAGCAGTGGGAAGAGAAAAGAATGAAGGAGAGATGAGAGAAGAACACTCTTTTAAGAAGCTGGACTGTGAAGGAGAAGGAGAATGTAGAACGACATCGAGGTAAAGACATACAGGGAAAAGGGAGAAAATTTGTTGGAGCACTTTTGTTTGTTATTTATTTGAAAATGGTTGAGACTAGAATAGTATATTTATAAACCAAGGGGTACAAGGACAAATAAAATTCATAGGAGAGCTGGATTTTGTATGAGCAAAATCCCAGAGAAGGGAAGACAGGACAGGGTTTAGCGCATGCGGGCAAAGTCTGTACTTAGACTAGAGCCATGTGAGGGTGACAGAGGCCCAGAGCATTGGGGGAAGGGTTGGGTACACGAAGGGAGTTCATGACAGATGGCAGTCAGGAGGTAACAGGAAGTGACATTCTAAAGTCCGCAGTCCAAGTGAATAATAGGGTATAATTTCCTTAAACAACAAAGTGGGGGGTTAGAATGCCTTCTCTGCCCTGTGATAGGGACTTGCTGTCATAAAGTGGGTAATATGCCGTGAAGCTCACAGTCCTGTCTGGCCCTCACCTCAAAAACTACTTAGCTTTTGTCCTTGCCTCTCTTTCCGCTCACCTTTCTTTCCACCCCCTTTCCTTTTCCTTCTCTCCTGTGGGTGCTGCTCTCTCTCTTTCCCACTAGCCTCTCTCTTCTTCTGTCTCATCTGCTCACCCATGTCTCTTGACTCCATCTGTTCTTTTTCTTGTTCCCTCTTCCTCAAACTACCCAAAACAAGGGGAGTAAGTCAGTTTTCAGTTTTTCCTACATTTATTGAATAAACATTTGTCTTCTGTGTTTGAAACAAATAAAATGAAGTTTCTATACCTCTTTTTGTAAAATGAAAGGCGAGTCTCAATTGGCTTTGTCCTGCTGGTTAATGACCCTTGAAAAGTAAACTTTCTGCACAACTTTCTGCACACCTCTGTCAGAGCCTATGGCAAAGAAAGCAAAACTTTTCATGTGAATAGACACGGTGTTTATTTTGCACACACTGTTGACTCCATGAGAAAGAAAGGACTCAAATGTGTCAGTCTTAAAGAAAAACAATGTCTTCAATATTTGTGTGTTTTGTACTAGTAAAGAAAAAAGACTCAGAAAATTCATATTGATGTCCCTATATTCTGTTACACTGCAATTCAAGTGATAGGAGAGAATGAAAAACCAAATTTCTGGCCAAAGAAAACTGGTTGCTTCTGGAAACCTCCTGCTGTCTGTTGCTAGCCAAGAAAAGCAGTGTCCGTTCTGTTCCCCTGACCTGGCAATGAACAGAATTGTTGCCCTGGTAACAGCAGGTGACACTCCCCATGCAAAGAGGCCACTACCTAGCCACACACAGCACTGTGGGTTCTCGCTCTGGCTGTGGCATCTCAGGAGCACACACAGAACTGGGTTTGACACTGACTTTGACTCTTCAGGTGACTTAAGGCCACAAGTTTTCAACCATGCTCCGCAGAACCCATTCTCGACACTGATGAGGATTTCTGCTGACAGCAGACATATAAAAATGGTACCCATTGCTAAATTCTGAGCCCAGGCTGCCCACAGCCTAAATTATTGATCGTTACCATTAGAAATAGTGCTCAAACTCTATGACTTTTAAACAACACCTTCAATTACAAACTTATTATTTACATGTTTTGACATGCCCTTTCTAAAGGAATCTTTAATAAAATTGTTTAAAACTATTTAATTTTTATTAGAGGAAAATTAGAAATGGAGAGAAAGACTCTTTAGAGAGCACCAGGCTATGAGGAGGGACCTCAGAAGAAGTCCAGGTGAAAATTCCTAGAAGTTCAGGTTCAGGTTTTCTGAAAAACAGGCCACATTGGAGGGGTGGGGGGACACCATTCCCCAGGTGCACACATTGAGAGTGTGCAGTGGGTTTTGTATGAATGACCTTCACATTAAAGATGGGGCAAAACCTAGAAAGAATAAAAGGCCAAAGCGGCCCTTACAAAACTGTAGTGAGGACCAAACTTGTCTTTGTGTTTTCCAGTCTCTTTGACGGTTTCATAAACAGTCACTCAGGAGAGCCCCGGTGCTACAGCTGCATGCTCCCCGCACGCTCCTCAGCCACTCCTTTCCTTCCTCAGTTCTGGGTCACTGCTGCCTTTCACAGGAGCATGAACGTACCTACTAGAATAGTTCACAGGAAATTACTAACTGGAGAGAAAACTCCGTTATATTCTTTTGGTGTTGTTTGCTCTTTACTTTCGTAGATACGTGCGCCTTTGGATTCTCTTAAGATCTTATAATCAATAGAAAAGGAGATCCTGACAGCAAGGCCTGAGCCACAGAGAACAAAATCTTGGTGGAAAATTTCAGCTGGCGTGGCAGACCACTGGGGAGGTGCTTGGGGACAGGAAGAGGGACCCTACCATGGGGATTATCTATTCATTACATTTTTTAAAAATTATCTTTTGCCATGGATACATCAAAATTATCTTGACATGTTATTTTCATTGTCCAAAAGGACTCCAAATCTTTTCCTCTCTCTTTCAGCCCACTTCTGACACGTAAATCTTGTGCTTGATTATAAAATCTTAAGAGAATGCAAAGGCAAATACGTCTACAAAAGTAAACCAAGTACTTACTTGTATAGGTACGACTTCGTGGGTATTAAAGACGTAAAATTGACTCGATCCCCAATTTGGTCATTCTTGAGAGCTGAAACCACCAAATTTCCATGCAGTTTACTCTGTCAGTTTGCTGAGAGTAACCCTCCCTTCACAAAGCATAAGGCTTTCCTTGCACGTAGTTTAAGATTATTTTCTTTTAAGTAAATTTTGCTTGCTAACTTGTTATCCGTTTTTCTCACTTCCCCTCTCCCACTTAAACTTCTCAGGACAAATGTTGCCTTTCACTTCACTGCCAGCCCCTCTCAACCCCAGGTAAGTGAAGGATGTCAAGGTTATGACTGCTATTAGTTTTACCCAAAGAAACTATGGGAACAAGTAGAACCAGCATGTGGTGCTGCTGTTCATGTTTCACAACTGAAGATACATTAGTATTTTGGGAATATTATTCACGTTACTAGGATTTTGGACACAACATTTGATCTTATCACCTAAATTAGTATGAAATAGAAAGCATGGTATTTGTTTGTAGATGTTTCTTAGCTCAACTTTCATTCAGCAGACCATGTGCCTACTATGCACCAAGCAGTGTTAGACTGTCCTAGGTGCTGGGGATAGCAGAATGAAGAAGAGAAAGATGTACCTTCTGTCCTCATGGACCCTAGATAATCAGGACGGAGTGAGGGTGGGAAACTGAGCTCAGGAAGTGGAAGGCCAACACTAAACAGATACAAAAATGATTAATTGACCTGGAGATACAATAAAATTAAACAAATTTTAATTTCTACAGTGTTATGGATGGAATAAATTTGTTTCACCTGTGTAAAGAGAGAATAAGAATGCCGAGAAAATTATAATAAGAATTAGAATTTGTGTTGTGCTCTACATTAAACCATAATCCTATTCAGAATAAATACATGAAAACTTCAGTTATTCAAGCTGCTTTTCTGGTGACACTTCCAGTTACCTTCTTTTTATTCTTTCATGGCTTCTGAAAGAGTAAAATTATGCAATAGTTTAAAACAGATTTACTTAATGTCCTGATATTTATTGTAAATCTTCTGCAGGCTCTAATACAGTTTTGGTCATAGATGGCTAATTAATTTTTATTTAGAATATACTAAAGCTGGGATTGACATTATATGGACACTATTGTGAGTTTATTACAGCCACTTGTGTCATGATAAATATTTAGCAACTAGTTTTCAGAGAGAAAACCCTGATTTGTAGCGTTTTCCCATTTCTGCGGCATAAACATCTTCACCATGATCAACTTCAAGCCACTGACGTGGTCGATGAACACGGAAATGGGGGAAGACGTGCACCATCAGTTCCCCTAACCTGGATGAGCCGACTCCCACACACGTGGTTAAGTTTCTTGGCAGTGGAAGCGTCCACAGTGCCTGTTTACTGCCACCCAGTGGTAGAAGAGGACTACAGGCTTGCAAACCGTTGCCCTCAACCTTTATTGGCTAGTTCATTCATGAACTATTTGAAAGCACTGGCTGCTAAGTGCAATGGGAGACATCTAGAAAGGGAGGAAAAAACTTGCACCCCAACTGCAGAATGAGTATAGCCTAAGTGGTTCTGAACAGAGCTACAGTAAATAGGATATACTGAATGTTGTAATTCACTTCTGTTTTGTGGATCGGAAATCAGTGATGATTATAGATTATGGGTTCCTTTTCTTATAAAATGATACATAAATGTTAAAGCCTAAGTAGTGTGCATATAAACACCAAACAAGAATGAAATATTTTAGAACAAACCAATGAAACAAAATAAAAACTCTTCAGTATCTGTGAGACTTTTACTATTAATTGTTCACATATTGGCCTGAATTTTATATCTTCCCCAACTGTAGAAAAGATTTTCCATTCCTATATGCTCACCCTAACTATTGCACATTCTCAGACAACCTTCACCATCACTTTTTGCCCCTATTCTTGCAGGTAGAAGCAAGTTACAGAAACTGGACAGGTAATCAGGGCCCAAGATAATGACTTGGCCTAAATTCCAGCCATTGCTTTGGGTACTTGTTATTTGCTTATTTCTGATAAAAAAGTTAGATTATTAAGGTAAGGTTCAAACATATTTATATGGGGTTTGTGGCAATTTAGAGATAAAGAAGATTGATAATATTTTGCCTTATCTAAGGCTTCAGAAGGTATCTACTGCTTGCACAAAACCATCCCCTATAATAGACAGGTATCTGTATCTGTTGCTCGTTTCTGCCAACAGTAATCATAGTATTGTTCTTGAATTAGAAAGGTGGGTCTCACTGGGAAGCAAGAGCACCTTTTGGTAATTCCAGAATATTCACCTTTGGAAGATCCCTGTGTTATATGCGTTGAATCAAGCTTCAAAATGAAAACACAAAACCAAGTGCGTTCTTGGCAATGTTGCCATCTGTTACAAGGTGTGAACAGACTTCCAAATAGCAGCATTAAATGGCAGTTCTTAATCTTGGGATTCCCCACCCCTCCCCGATCTTAAGGCTTTGGATTATTGAAAAACACCCTATTGTTATTGTTCCTCTGATTCTCCAAATAAGGTTAGTAAAGAGGATGTTGGAATGCAAAATTAAGTTTTGACATGTTTTGCCTGTCCTTTAAAGTGATAGTTTTATAAGAGTCCTAAAATATAGGACTTGTTTTGGTTGGCACCCGCAAATTTTTATTTTTATTTTTTTTAAATTTTTAGAAGATTTTATTTATTTGCTTTTAGAGAGAGGGGAAGGGAGAGAGAAAGTGAGAACAACATCGGCATGCGAGAGATACACCAATGGAACCGGAGACCTTTCAGTTCTCAGGCCAGCACTCAAATCCACTGAGGCTCCCCAGCCAGGGCGGTTCCCTCAAATTTTGGATCATGTATTTTATGTCAAGTTTCTCAACCAGTCACCATATTTATAACTATTGGGCAGAAGTCCCTTTTTTCGTTATTAGTGACATCTTTAAAAGGTAGAGGTAATTTTTTTCAGGGCATTTATAATCTAAGTAGGTAAATAATAGAACCTCTTTCTACTATGTTTCCTGATTCTGGTGATATTTGAGAAGTACTTTAGAGATATCTCAGCCTGACCAAAATTGTGAACATCTGTTTTCATCTATTTCAGGGGGGCAGATATAAAGTTTGGTCTTTGAATCTAAATGTCATCTCACTCTATTCCAGACAAAAAATAAATTGTTTAGAAAGAGTCTGGTGGGGCCGGGGGTGGGGAAAGGGGTGGGGGGTTGTCTAGTGCTAATTCTTGCCTATAGAAAGGTGGTTATGATTCTTGAAGAACAGGCTTACCTGCTTTTCAAGGTAGAGCTTCATATTTCAAAATGACTGCACAGAAGTAAATCATCTCACATTACATCCCGCATGTCCCCAATTCGAAGGTTAGAGGGATCTTCTCACATAGAAACTGCAATGAAGTATAGGAAAGTATAGTTGAGAAAGAAAAACCATAGAAAATCATATGGCAATATGTATGAAGTTGCTACTTTGTTTTACTCACTGATATGTCCCTCTGTCTGGCACAGAGCCCTGCAGAGAGCAGTTGCTCAGCAGCTGTGAGATGAATGGCTGGCTGACCTACTGGAGGTGAATGAGATTGGCACCTGAACTTTGTGCCTGATATTAGAGAAAATGATCCTACTCATGTGAAAACAGTTTGAGTTTGTCATTGTAAACATTTCTTAATATTAATGAATCATGTCTTTCTTTTTCTCATTCTCAGTATTTTCTATACAAATTTCCTGAAGATGTGGACTCAGTTATCATTAAAGTTGTATCTAAAATGGCTTATCCGTGTTCTGTTGTCTCAGTCCAGAATATCATGGTGAGTCTTAATAAGTTGCCCACCTTCCAGTATGGAGAGTTATGTTGCCCCAGGATAAATAAAAGTGAAGGGTGGAGGACGTGTCTATGTGTCTCCTGCAAAACTGCTAAGTTATAGAAGAATGGGACCTTGGGCAGTCAGTGTTTGGACACATTGGTTTGGGGTGATAGTGAACAGCTGACTTGTCACCAAATCAAACGAAGGGAGGAAAGGAGGCAGGCAGGGAGGTATCATCACGACAGAGTACAAGGAAGACAAAGTTGTGGAGTACAGGAGGGAAGATGGAAACCTACCACTTGTTCTAAGTTTCTTTTTCTTTTTTTTTTTAAGATTTTATTTATTTATTTATTTTGAGACAGGGAAAGGGAGGGAGAAAGAGAGGGAGAGAAACATAGATGTGAGAGAGAAATATTGATCAGTTGCCTCTCATATGTGCCCAACCGTACACACCCAACCGGGGACTGAACCCGCCACCCAGGCATGTGCCCTGACCTGGAATCAAACCGGCAACTTTTTGCTTTGTGGGACAATGCCCAACCCACTGAGCTACACTGGTCAGGGCCTAAGTTTTTTAAATAACAAAACTGTATGATTTCACTTATATGTTGAATAGAAAACAAAAAATAAACGAACAAAACAAAAACAACTTCACAGATATGGGAAGGGAGGGGAAAAGGGTTGAGGAAAAGGGTGAACTGAGTAAAGGGTGTCAAATGTATGCTGTCGAGAAGATCTAGACTTTTGGTTGTGAGTATGCAATAGCATATGCCAATATCAAATTACAATGTAATACACCTGAAATCTATACAATGTTATTAACCAATGTTACCTCAAATTTAATTTTAAAAAATTTATTGTAACATTAGGCCTTTTCTGTCTCAAGGTGTTAATAAAAATGGAAAGGTATTATAAACTGTAAGATAACTTCAGTTCTCTTTGGTATAAAGTGACCTTGACTTTAGAGAACAAGCCACCAAGTTTTAGGAGACAGTTTCATGACTGTTTTTGGGAAAAATATTTTGGTTTTATGGCTTACGGCTCAGTAAGGAAGCCCCTGCTCCGTACGTGTGGCAGGTGCAGCATGGCATGATGTGACATTAGTGACACTCTCCTTTTTATCCCTCCTGTGCGTTGCAGTGCCCAGTGTATGATCTTGACCACAATGTGGAATTTAATGGTGTCTATCAGTCCATGACCAAGAAAGCTGCCATCACACTACAGGTGAGACATCGCTGGCACGGTCACTGTTGTCAATGACAGTGTGTCAGTGCACTGACACACTGGAGCAGCATCCGAAAGGGATTACCATTCACTGTGTGCCTTGGATCTCTTCCCTTTCGATGGTTTTAAAAGAAATTGCTGTGCTTGAAATCAGAGCTTGGGCAATGGTGGAATCTTGGGAACCCGTCATGCAGTGGGTCATATATCTGACAGATTGCTTAGAATGGTAAAGGCAGAATATTTCAGTCTTCTCAATGGGGGATGCTGATTTAGGGTGAAGCTTATCTCGTCCATCTAAAGCAGTTAAGCACAGTCACAGAACCATTTCTGACAGAAATGGCAGGCAAAAGAGGGCTTCAACTCTGGGCGGAACGGACACTTGCAAAGGAATGTGGACCATATCTGTGCAGTAATTTGCCCTTTTGGTATTTGTAATTAATTTATTGTTTCAATGGTAAATGTACAGCAAAAATATCCACACATGCCAGATATTTTCCAGGAGGTTCTGTTCCTGACTCTGGGGTGGTATTACTTGAGAGATCTGTGACTTGATGCTCTTTGTTGAATAATAGCAAAGAATGAAGAGAGGTTAATTATAATTTTGGTATCATATCTACAAACTTCTATCAGTCCAGCTTTAATTTTCCTCAGCCTCAGATATTTCTTTCCTAGCAGTTTACATTGTATGATCCCAAATAATAAAGGACAGAAAAATAATCATAATAAAGAACTCACACCCTGGCTGGTGTGGTTCATTGGATTGAGTGCAGGCCTATGAACCAAAAGGTTGCTGGTTCAATTCCCAGTCAGGGCATGTGCATGGTTTGTGGGCCACGTCCCATGTTGGGGGCGCACGAGAGGCAACCAATCAATGTTTCTCTTCCTCTCTTTCTCTCTTTCTTTCCATCCTAAAAATGAATAAATAAAATCTTTTTTTAAAAAGAACTCATATTTTACATCAGCCAGCAAACCAAATTAATGAAGCACAAAGCATATCAGTACATAATGACTTTGAATATATTTGGCAATAAATTGTTACTTCTCTTCTGGATCCATGATTCAGTCTTGGGCCATTTCTCAGTGATGATACCAGAAATCTGGGGTTATTAAAAGAAAACAAAAGTTGTAGAAATACAATAGACCTGAAAGATCGTCTTGCAAATCATGCTTGATTCATGGATAAGGAAACAGGGACACAAAGAAGCACACTTAGAGAAAGTCAGAGCCACGGCTAACCCAGGTCTCCTGACTTGTCTTTGCCTCCCTAAACTAAACTGCTTATTTATCTGCTGACTGTATGGTTTTTAGCAAAGTCATTTATAATTAGATTTGAAAATAATAAAAAATTAATGTAGTGAATTTAAAACTGCTTTAAAAATAAAGTTTATTCATTTTAAAAACAATGTATAAGTATTAATTATTACACACAGGCCATTGACATATTACTTATATGGTATCTGTTACAGTTTTAAGCACTCAAGTGGGCACAAGATAGATTAAAATTGGAAGACTGCATCTATTTACTTTAAGTTCTTGGATGTGGCAATTACGTGATTGTGGATATGGGAAAGTCTCTTCTAAAAAGTTAGGAAGCGAGGGTGAACTTTACCTTTCTTCTTTTCCCCCTCTTTCTGCTCCCATCCCACTGCCGTGGGCTTTCTCCCTCCTTCTGTCTTTCTTATCGTAAGGACATAAAAACCATATCATAAGATTGTTATGTCTTACACAGAAGAAGGATTTTCCCGCCGAGCAGTTCTTCGTGGTATTTGTGATAAAGCCGGAAGACTATGCTTGTGGAGGATCTTTCTTCATCCAGGGTAAGAGGTCGTGAGGACTATTTGGCTACTTAGAAAAACCTGACCAAGGAGAATAGAAGGGAAGCCAAGCGCTCACTTTGGCCTTTTACAACCATTTCCAGTTCCAAGGGAGGGTCATTAGCAGTGACTTGGGAAGGTGGTCTGAGAGATACTTGAAAAAAATAAAGAGAAGAAAATGATAGATCTAAAGGTTTTAGTGATACTACAAAATGTCCCTTAGTACACTGCATTATTTCAAAATCTTGTGCTCCCTCAGACCATGTGAAATTGGCTCTTTGCTCAACAAATATTTGCTACTGGGAAGTAATGATTTGTAAACAGCAGACCAAGGTCCATTTTCTAAGATCAATTTGGTAGCTGGAAGTAATGGAGTCACTTATATTTATCAGTAGTCATCATTTCCACAAAGATATGCAAGGAAAATTGAGTTCTCAATTTCAGTTGCCAAAACTGTAGCTTGCAAGGTAAGAAAGTGGGACACCTTGTCCAATAACAGGGTCTGTGTGAGCTCTGGGGCACAGTACAAATGGTTCTGGGGAGCTGTCTGGTTATCCAGTAACTACCTTGGGAATGGAATAGGCTGTTGATTGAAAACACAGGTCCCCAGCAGCTGATGTGATATGTGATTAACATGGCAGATGTTTACTCTTAAGTGGAACGTGGTTCCCTTGGTATTTAGGTGAAATTTCTGTTCCTGCATTCTTTGATCTCTTAATTACATAGCTGTATAAAGTTTTGCTAATGTTCAATGTTCTTTGTTAAACTACAAGCTCTTTGATGACTATATATTAAAAAAAACAGGTTCTCACTGGCTAGAAAATGCAAACCAAAAGATGAGGTAATTTCCTATTTTTGTAGCTCTTTTCTTCATGTATCCCTTGCACGTTGAGCCATGTGAATATCAGAGAAAAAGGGTCAAGCCTTCTTCATTCAGCCTCCCTAGGCTGAAGTCTCATTTGTGTTTGTTAGCACTACCAAAATGCACCCAGACAAAGGCCAAATTGAAAGTTTAAACAAGATGTTCTGGCTGGTGTGCCTCAGTGAATTGAGTGCTGACCTGAGAACCAAAGAGTCACCAGTTTGATTCCCAGTCAGGGCACATGCCTGGGTTGCAGGCCAGGTCCCCATTAGGGGGGCACGTGAGAGGCAACCAGATATCCATGAATCTCTCCCTCCCTTTCTCCCTCCTTTCCCTTCTCACTAAACATAAATAAATAAAATCTTTTTTTAAAGAGAGGTATTAGATGGTTTGAAAGCTTGGGGGGTTAGGTTTTCCTCTAGTTCTTTTTTTAAAAAAAATTCAGCAACCAGAGTTAATTTTGCACAGCTTTTGAACTGTTCAGATGAGAGGCCAGGAGTCTAGTATCTGATCCATTTTGCCTTTTTTTTTTTAACCAGAAAAGGAAAACCAAACCTGGAATCTACAACGAACAAAGAACCTGAAAGTGACAATTGTCCCTTCCATTAAAGGTCAGAATTGGCTCTAGTATTCAGTAGAGAGAGTCCTATACCAGGCAGTCGATTATGTAATTCAATGCTAACGCCATCTTTCCAGAGAAATATTGTGAGAAAATTAATCTACACCTTAGAGATAGAAGAGAGAATCAAAGCACTTTGTTAAATCCCTTTCAGAAAGAAAGGAACCTCAATTATGAAATTGTCATATACAGGAAGTCGCCTCCTGGCTTCCCCAAGGAAGTCATCATGGTGGAAGCCCACCCTTTGTGAATATAATGTCTGGGTGACTCCCAGTAGCTTTGTGCTTTAAGTGGAGCTATCTCAGGACTTAAGAATGAGTGTGACGAAGATAGGCCTTTGAAGCTGTTCTGTCCCAAACATGGCCCTCTTTTCTCCTGAAGACACCCTGACTAAAGTTGTTTCTCTTCCCTCAGATTCCGTTTTTGTGAAATCCATTCTCCTCAGCTTCCTCATCTTCTTCTCCTTCTATTTGGTGTGCCTGATGATCGCATTTGTTCATTACATCAGGTAGGTCAAGAGTTTCAAGGAATGAATGCCCATTACCTGTCCCTGCTCAGTAATTAGGCATCAGGCTTTAGAGCTACATTGACTGGATTTAAGTCTACCTCAGCCACTTAACTGTGTGACCTTGGACAAGTTGCTTAACCTTTCTGTGTTTCAGTTTCCTCATCTGTGAAGTGAGATAATAACTTACCTCATAGAATGGTATAACTGCAGTGTTTATGTCAGTGTTCCTAACAGAGTAAGTGCTGCTAAAGTGTCAGTTATTTTAGCAGGAGTCAGTTAATAATAGCAGAAGTAATATGCTTTGATACTACATTACCATGTGCTTTCTTACTGTTGTACCATCAATTTTCCAGTAAAATGTCCTTGAGAGAAATAAGAGGAGATAATCATGCTATAATTTGACCAAGGAAATGCCCAGGGTTTGGAGCCCCTAATGAAAGGAGCTCTCATCTTTCTTTGCCACCCTCAGTGGGCCTGAACCTCGAGAATTCTCTGCTTGTTGTTGCCTGTGTGAAACAGCGACAAAAGAATGGCAGGAGGCTTACAATAAAAAAAAAATGCTCTGTCTCATGTCCCACCTGCAGAAAAGGCACATGGCTGCCACAATGATACAGTTATCTCAGTGATACAGGCCTGTCTCTGACTCATAGATAACTGCCTCTTGTGACATTTATAAAGCTTCTCAGTAAATAAACTGACTTCAAAACCCTAGGGTTCTCACTGGTCATATCCAGGACAATCTGAGCACCAAAACAGTTAAGGAGAATAATGAATTATAAATTGTTGAGAAAAATAGACATTCATGAACTACACTGATAAAGTAAGAAAGGGAGGGAAGGAAGAACAACCTAAACACTTGCAGATACACATCCAATGAATGCAACAAAGTTACTAAAACAAGTACACATTGGGTAGAGGAGTTATTAGCAAATACTGACAGTGGAAAGGAGGGCTTCTGTCTACAGCACAATGCCAAAAGCTGATGTAAATATGACATAAATATTGGAATTGGAAAACCATAATTTTGCATAGATCAGGTTAAGAATCATCAGTGGATACAAAAACAAGGAGGAAAATCTGATGAGGGTCAAGATATTTCCATGGCCTTAAAGTGTATCCCCACAAATTGCTTGGTAGTTGTAAGGGGGGAAATAGCAACCGCACAGTAAAGAAATTAGGCAACAAATGACTGAATGGTCAAAATTAATATGAGCAAAGAAAAGATGAACATCGTGTGCCCTAGAGTGACACTGTGAGAAGGACACAGCATCACATATACAGTACTCCAGCCAGAAATGCAGTATTTTGAATATAATCATAAGGAAAAATTAAACTCAGCATGACAATCATTCTATTAACATATGTCTTAAAAACCAAAGAAATGTTAGAGGTTGAAGGAAACTAAAGAGATGTGACAACTAAAGACAGTGCCTGATCTCAGACTGGATCTCTCTTATGAGAAAAATATGCTATAAAGGACATTACTGGTCAGCTGATGAAACTGTAATACAGACAGTAAATTGGATAAGAGCCTGAACTGAATGACTTCACAGGTGGATTTTACCAAACATTCTGAGAACTAACACCTTTCCTTCTAAAAATATTTCAAAAAATTCAAAAGAAAGGAAGACTCCTGAGCTCATTTCACAGGCCAGCATTATCCTAATTCCAAAATGGGATAAAGACACTACAAAAAAAAGTATAGGCCAATATTCCTGATGAACACAGACACTAAAAGCATCAACAAAATATCAGCAAACCGAATTCAGCAATGCGTCACAAAGATCATCCACCGTGATCAAGAGAGATTTATTCTGGGAATCCAAGGTTGGTATAACATTTGAAAAGCAATAAATGAGATCCACAATGTAAACAGAATGAAGGATAAAACCACATGATCATATCAATACATACAGAAAAAGCATTTGATGAAAACCAGCATCCATTTATGATAAAAAAAAAAAACCTCTGAGCAAAGTGGGAATAGTGGGAACATACCTTAACATCATAAAGGCCACATATGACAAAGCCACTGCCAACATCATACTCAATGGGCAAAAACTACAAGCATTCCCCTTAAGATTGGGAACAAAACAGGGGTGTCCATTTTCACCTCTCTTATTCAATATAGTACTGGAAGTTCTAGCCACAGCAATCAGACAAAAAGAAAAAATAAAAGGCATCCAAATTGCAAAAGAAGTAAAACTGTCTTTATTTGCAGATGACATGATACTGTACATAGAGAACCCCGAAGATTCCACCAAGAAACTACTAGAACTGATAAATGAATTCAGCAAAGAAGCAAGATACAATATTAATATCCAGAAATCAGTTGCATTTTATATGCCAATAACAAACTAACAGAAAAAGAAATTAAGAAAACAATCCCATTCACAACTGCTTCAAAAAGAATAAAATACCTAGGAATAAACCTAACCAAGGATGTAAAAGACCTGTACTCAGAAAATTATATGACACTGAAAAAAGAATTGGAAGAAGATACAAATAAGTGGAAGCATATACTGTTTTCATGCATAGGAAGAATTAACATCATTAAAACCCCCATGCTACCCAAAGATTCAATGCAATTCCTATTAAGATTCCAATGACATATTTCACAGAACTGGAAAAAATATTTCAAAATTTTATATGGAACCATGAAAGGCCCCCCATGGGATAGTGGTCTTGAGCAAGAAGAACAAAGTTGGAGGACTCATGCTACCTAATATGAACCTATACCATAAGGCCATAGCAATCAAAACAGCATGGTACTGCCATAAAAACAGATGCATAGATTAATAAAACAGAATAGAGAGCCCAGAAATAAACCCACACCTTTATAATCAATTAATATTTGACAGAGGAATCAAGCACATACAATGAGCTAAAAATATTTTATTCAATAAATAGTGTTGGGAAAATTGAAGAGATGTATGCAGAAAAATGAAACTAGACCACCCTCTTACACCACACACAAGAATAAATTCAAAATGGATTAAATACTTAAATTTTAGACCCCAAACCATAAAAATCCTAGAAGAAAATATAAGCAGCAAAATCTCGGACATTGCTCATAGCAATATTTTATTGGCTATATCTCCCCAGGCAAGAAAAATAAAAGAAAAAATAAACAAATGAGACTACATCAAACTAAAAAGCTTTTGCACAGCAGAGGAAATCATCAACAAAATAAAAAGACAACCCACAGAATGGGAGAACATATTTGCCAATACACCTGATAAGGAGTTAATATCCAAAATTTATAAAGAACTTACAAAACTCAACACAAAAAAGAACAAAAAAATTAAAATGGACAAAGGACCTGAATAGACACTTCTCCAAAAAGGACATACAGAAGGCCAATAGACATGAAAAGATACTCAACATCACTAAGCATCAGAGAAATGCAAATTAAAACCACAATGAGATACCACCTCACACCTGTCAGAACAGCTATTATCAATAAATCAACAAACAAGGGCTGGCAAGGATGTGGAGAATGGGGAAACCCTTGTGCACTGTTGGTGGGAATGTAGACTGGTATAGCCACTGTGGAAAGCATCATGGAGCTCAAAATATTAAAAATGGGTCTGCCTTTTGACCCAGTGATCCCAGTTCTGGGAATATGTCTGAAGGAACCCAATACACTAATTTGAAAGAACATAAGCACCCCTGTGTTCATTGCGGCATTATTTACAATCACCAAGATATGGAAGAAGCTCAAGTGTCCATCAACTGATGAGTAGATAAAACAACTATGGGACATTTATACAGTGGAATACTACTTAGCTATAAAAAAGAAGAAAGTGTTGCTCTTTGCAACAGTCTGTATGGGCCCGGAGAACATTATGCTAAGTGAAATAAGCCAGTCAGAGAAAGACAAATACCATACAATTTCACTCATATATGGAATTTAATGAACAAATTGAACTAACAAGCAAAATAAAGACAGACTCATAGAGAGCAGGATGACAGCTAAGTGGAGGGGGAGGTTGGCAGGTGGAGGGATTGAGCAAAAAAGGAAAAAGGACTCATGGACATGGACAACAGTGTGGTGATTGCTGGGTGGAGGGGGAATAATGGGACTAAATGGTAGTAGAAAAATACAATAAAAATAAATTTAAAATTAGTATTATATGTTAAATTTGATGACTATACTGTGGTTATGTAAGCAGATATCTTGATTCTTTGGAAATATTTAGGCATAAAATTTCATGACATGTAACTTACTTTCAAGTGTAATATATATATATATATATCTCCAAATATATAGATATTATATATACACACACACATATACACACATATAGAAAGAGACAGGAGAATAAAGCAAATGCAGTGACATGCTAACAATAAGTGAATCTAGTTAAAGGGTATATGGGTGTTCTATTCTTATTCTTACAACATCTCTGCAAATTTGAAGTTATTTTCAAATTAAAAGTTAAAAACAAAAACTCCAGTCTACAGGCAATTAGTCTCTGCAGGTAGTACATAAAGTAATTATCAGCTCAATTAATTTATCAGATGACAGTCACTGACATTTAACAAGTACCTGCTCTGTGCCAAACCCTCTAAGTAGGTAACCTCATCTAATGACCTACCACAGTGGGTAGTAGTATTATTATCATTTGACTCTTAGGAAAGTTGAGGCACAGAGAGATGAAGCAATTTGACCAAGAATTCATAGCTAGTGAACCCAGGCAGGCTGGCTGTTGAGCCTTAGCTTTGAAGCAGGCTGGTCAAAATGGGTGTAGAGGGTCAGGGCATGTGAGGGAGGACAGTTCTGTTTAAGGAGGCCAGACTGAATGCCTGGCACCCCAGCATGGATTCGATTGCAGAAAGGTCCAAAAGCTTCTGGTTTTGATTTAGATGAGCTTCCATGTCATGGAAAAATAAGTTCACCTCTTCTGCTTCTCCTAGGAAGACTGTCTGTACTCCTGATGTTTTAGATTTTAGGAAATGGGATTTCACCTCTTTAGTTAGCTAGCATGCATAGTCAACATACGAGGGGAGACCCCAAAACCTCGGAATTTATCTAAAAAAATTATGCACTTATTCTTACATGTTTAAACTTCAGTCACCTTTAAAATACTCTCCATTTGATGCACTAGACCTGTCAAGATGTTTTTCCAGAGCTCAAAACACTTTTTGAACTCATTGATTTTGATGTCTTTTAGTGCTTCTGCCATTTTTTTGTTTCACCTGTTGCACATCAGGTGCAACAGGTGAAACGTTTGCCTTTGAGGACTTTTTTCATCCCAGGAAACAAAAAAAAGTCATTCGGGGTGAGATCAGGTGAATGGGGAGGGTGAGGCATGGGGGTTCTGCCATTTTTGAACACTCAGCACAATGTGGGCAGGGGCGTTTATAAACCATTCATCATGAAATGGGCAAGTGCGTTGAAAGAGTGTTCAAAATGAAGTTTACTGAAGGCGAACACAGCCTCTCACAACAACCAGCTGGAGCACTGAGGCAGATGGGTTCCCAGAACACTCATCTAGCAGGGGAAGTCTCTTCTACAAGGAGCCCCCCAGAAGATAATTCTGTTTTTTTTTACTCCCCCTTGTACAAACAAACAAAAAATTAAGTTAATAACTAAATATTTATCTCTCTATAGCTGCTGTTCAACCTACTAAAGTGAGCACTGTTTTTCAAAGTTGTGGTATAAGGCTCTGTTGAAACCTCTAGCTGCCAGATTACTTTGTCAGAGTCACTGCATGAGAAGAGATTCTTTTCAAATATAGACAAACTGAAAATAGCAATCTGAAGACACAAAAACTATCTGGCATCTAAATAGGGAAATAGACTGACTGAGGGAAAATGCTAATACAACTCTTCCTTCATTGAACCAAGCAGAAATAACAAAGTTTTCTACAAAACCAAATGAAAGTAGTTTTGGAGCATAAAGCCATTTGCTCAGTGAGTCCCCTGTCCCTTATTATTAATACATATCGGGTTTTCATGCATGCTGTGAAATCAGGTTGAAAAGACTGGTAAGAGACCTGACCTTGGCCCTCAGGGAGCTAGGAATCCAGCGTGTCCTTGAGCTATATTTGCTTGAACACATGACTACACACCATTCCCTTCCCACTCCCCAGATACAATCTATTCAACAAGTATTTATGGAGCCCCCACAAGGAATGTGCAGGCCCTGGCCCATGTACTGCCTACACATTCTCTTATTTGTTCTCTCAAGTTCAAACTGCTCGATTCTGGATGCTTGTCCTCCTCTAGACTCTTGCATTTGTCATCTGTTGCCACAATGACGCTGCATAAAAATTAACCATAAAAACTTCAGTGGCATACATCAATAAATATTTAAGTTGGCTCACAAATCTATGGGTCAGCTGGACTGGGCTCTGAGATCTTAGGTGAATGTGGTCATAGAATGCAACCAGCTGGAAGGCCATGTGGGAGCTGGCTCTCCAGACCACCTTCGGCTGCACTCGGTCTCTCCTTTCGCAGGCTAGCCAGCCCTGGTTTACTGCATCTGTAAGAGAGAGAAGGGTCTCCTTAAGATGTAGGCTCAGAAGTGGCACGGTATTACTTCCCCCCTCATTCTGTTGGTTAGAATAAGTCATGAGGCCAGTCCACATTCAAGGAATAAAGATACAGACTCCACTCTAGCCAGTTCTCATTTGTGTTTTTTCCTTTACTCCCTGGATACTGCCTGCCTTACCCTAGCTTCGTAAATCATTGAACTCCTCTAATGAAAAATTTTATCAGCTCCAAAACCTGGGGCAATTGTGGGTAAAGCCTGTTAATACAAACACACAATCCAAACATAGCATCTTCTATGAGGCCAAATAATTGCTTGCCAGTTAATATCACTAAAATTGTTCTAAAAACAGACTTCACTAGAGCCTCATTGGCCAACTAGAATAGTTAGGCCAAATTATAACTGCTCTCCTTTATGATACATGCATTTTTCATTCAACTAATACTTAGTTACATTTCCTATGTGCCAGGGCCTGTCTTAGAGGTTAAGGACACAGTGGTGAGAAAGACAATCTGGAGTCCTGTTCTAATAGAGCTTACATGGTCCAGAGGAGAAACATAGAAGCAAGCAAGCAATTAAAGAAAATAATTTCAGCTAGTGACAGGAGGAGAATAAAGACTCTGATGTGCTAGAGAATGATTGGATTGGGGGAGCTACTTTAGATTTGATTTGTTCAGCAAGGCAGACCTGTCAGAACCAAGACTTGAATAGCAGGAAGGAGCCAGGGATGTGAGGATCTGGGGAGAGAGTGGTCCAGGCATGAGAGCAAAAGCCTGAGGCAAAGATGGATTTTCTGTGTCTAGGGATAAAAGAGGAATGAAGAGAAAGCCCTCCATCAAACATACCAGGATCCGAAGTGTGCAGTGTGCAACCTCTAGAGTCTCCAGCTGGAAGTAAATAAGAGTATATACCAAAGCACAGGTGCATTTAACCCCCAACCTTCCTCCTCCCCCATTCCAACCTCCCTCACATCCAAAAGGGAAGTTCATTTTAGGGAAGAAGGTAATTCATATTTTCATTGTTGATAGAAATTCCCAAATGGTATACATAGTTTTTTAAAGTAATAGCTTTATTGAGGTATAATTCACAGACCATAAAATTCACTCCTTTAAATTATACAGTTCAGTGGCTTTTAGTATATTTACAGTTGCACAACTATTACCACTGTCTAATTTTCATCACCTCCAAAAAGAATCCCTGCATTCACTGAGAGTACAAGCTCAATATACAAAAATCAATTAGGCTTCTATACACTAGCAGTGAACAATTCAAATATGAAATTAAAGCAGTTTCATTTATAATAGCATTAAAATAATAAGATACTTAACAATATATTTAACAAATTAAATATGACTTATACATTGAAAACTAGAAAACATCTTTGAAAGAAATTAAAGAGGATCTAAATAAATGGTCCCATGTTCATGAGTTGCATGGAAGACAATATTGTTTTTTTTTTTCAGATTTTACTTATTTATTTTTAGAGAGGGAAGGGAGGGAGAAAGAGAGAGAGAGAGAGAAACATCAATGTGCGGTTGCTGGGGGCCGTGGCCCGCAACCCAGGCATCTGCCCTGACTGGGAATCGAACCTGCGATGCTTTAGTTCGCAGCCCGCGCTCAATCCACTGAGCTATGCCAGCCAGGGCAACAATATTGTTAAGATGGTGTAGTAGACAAAACAGTAGTTCCCCAAAAATGTCCATATCTCAATATCTGGAACCTGTGAATATGTTACATGAAAAAAGAGATTTTGCAGATGTGATAAAGTTATGGAGATTGTCCTGGATTATTTGTATGGGTTTAATGTAATCAAAGGGTCCTTATAAAAGGGAGGGGAGAGGGTCAAAAGCAGGAGGATATGTGATGATGGAAGCGGAGGTTAGAGTGACGCACTCTGAAGACAGAGGACGGGGCCATGAGTCAAGGAATGCAGGCCACCTCTGGAAGCTGGAAAAGGCCAGGAAATGGATTCTCCCATGGAGCCTCCAGAAGGCACACAGCCTTATGATATCTTGATTTTAGCAACACAAGACTTATTTTGGAATCCTGACATGCAGAACTGTAAGATAATAAATTCATATTGTCTAAACCATTAAGTTTCTGATAATTTGTTACAGCAGCAATAAAACTCATGACAATACTCCCCAGCTTCATCTAAAGATTCAGCACAATCCCAATCAAAGGCCAAGTTGGTTTTCTTATAGAAATTGACAGATTGATCCTAAAACTCATATGGAAGTGCAAAGGACCCAGAAAAGGTTAAACGTTCATGAAGAAAAAATAACAAAGCTGAAGGTCTTACACTTCCTGATAGCAAAACTTAATACAAAGCCACAGCTTTTATACTCTAGCACTGACATAAGGAAAGATATGTAAGTCAGCAGAATAGAATTGAGAGTTCAGAAGTAAGCTTTTGCATTTATGATAATCAATTTTGACAAGGATACCAAGACAATTAAATAGAGAAAGGATATTCTTTTCAGCAAATGGTATTGAGACAACTGGGTATCTGCAAGAAAAAGAATGAAGTTGTACCGCTACCTCACACCCTATTAAAAAATTAACTCATAACAGATCAAAGATTTAAATATAAGAATTAAATCTGTAAAACTCTCAGAAAAGAGCATAGGTATAAATCTGAGTGACCTTGGATTAGGCAGTAGTTTCTTAGGTATGACACTAAAAGCACAAGTAACAAAAGAAAAATAGATAAATTGGATTTCATCAAAATTAAAACTTTGTGTTTTTAAAAGATTTTATCAAGGAAGTGAAAATACAACATGCAAAATTGGAGAAAATGTTTTTCAATGATATATTTGGTAAGAGTCTAGTATCCATACTCTACAAAGAATTCTTACAACCCAGTGTTAAAAAGAAAACTGACTCCAGGTGAAAATGGGCAAGAGATTTGAATAGGCATTTCTCCAAAGAAGATATATGAATGGCCAATAAGTATACAAAAAGATGTTCAATATTATGAGCCATTTTGCATTTCCCTAAGTGCAAATTGAAACTACAATAAGATTTTGCTTCATGTCCAATAGGATGGTTATAATAAAAAAAATTTTGATGAAAAATTACAAGAATTGGTAAGTTTTTAGAGAAATTGGAGCTTCTACATTGCTAGTAGGAATGTAAAATAGTTTTTGTTTTAAAGTTGCTTTGATGCTGCTATGAAAACAGTTTGGGGAAAAAAAAAGTTGAATGTAGAGTTACTTCATGCCCAGTATTTCTATTCCTAGGTATATGCCAAGAGAATTTAATACATATATTCACACAAAAACCTGCGCACAAATGTTCATAGAAGCATTATTCATATAGCCAAAAGATGGAAACAACCAAAATGTTCAAGTATAAACAAATAACCGTGGTGTGTTCATGCAATGGAATATTATTTAGCCATAAAAATGACTGAAGTATTGATTCATGTACCACATAGATGAACCTTTAAAACATTATGCTAAGTGAAAAAAAAACAGTCAACAAAGACCACATATAGTATAATTTCATTTATATGAAATGTCCAGAATAGGTTAAATTTACAGAGACAGAAAGTGGATTAGTAGTTGCCAGTGGCTGGGAGGAAGGTGAACAGCTAATAGGTTTGAGATCTCTTTCGGGGGTGATGAAAATGTTCTGGAATTAGATAACGGTGATGGTTGCACAACTTTGTGAACCTACTAAACTCATTGAATTTTGTATATTAAAGTATATGTGAATTATCTGAAAATAAGTGAATCTGAACAAATTCATAAATTTATGTGTGTATGTATATGCCTAGGGGTAAGACTGCTGGATCATATGGTAACTCTCTGTTTAACTTCTTGGGAACGGCCAAACTGTCTTCCTAAGTGGTTACAGCATTTTACTATCTTACTAGCAATGTATCAGAGTCCCAGTTTCTCCACATCCTAAGGCCTATTTTTAAAAGACTCTAACAGACAAATTTGCAATACAGTCTAGAGGGGACAAAGGTAAATGCTGAGATTTTCACTGCCTTAGGACCATGTATATGTGCTTTTTTTTTTGCAGGTTTCAGAGAAAATCCATTGATGGAAACTTTGGTTCCACTGATGGTAAGAAAAACCCCCAGTTTGAAATCAAATTGGTGTCATGTATATGGTAACACTCCCACTTGCTGCTTCTTTTGTCTCTCTGCTTTTGTAATTTTCCAAACCCTCCCTTAACTCCTAACCCACAGAGTAGTCAAATCTGCAGTCTCTGTACAGAAACGGAGCTCAGTGAGAACCAGTTTTTATGGTTGATAATTACTGAGACATGAAACTCACACGGAAAACCTTTGCATGGAGTGTTCCTTGCAACTGCCCACAGTCCATTTGTCAGCCATTCATCTTTTTCAAAAGTTTAATCTGTTTTAGGATATAAATTGTTTCTCAGTTTCTTATCTGAAAGTTGATTTGTGAACAATATTAAAAATTTATTGTGTTAACTCTAATCTAGGGTTAACTTTCCCCAAATTGAGACAATTTTTGCTCAAGTGTCTAGAAAACTGAAATATTTGAGACCAGCAAATATCATAACGAGTATGATAACTTTGAGAAATCCAGAATAATTGATTATTCAACCATTGTAACATCCCTTTCCTCCACTCTGAGAGTTTTAACAAAGGCATTTCATTGCCTAATCTTGTCATCAAAACTTTTTTTAAATGAAATGTTTCTATTTTTTAAATTGAGATATTCAAGATTGTATAAGTTTCATGTATACAACATAATAATTTGGTATTTGTATATTGTGCAAAACAATCACAAGTCTAGCTAGCTTTCATTACCATACATACAATATACATTTGTTCTTACGATGAGAACATTTAAGGTCAACTCTTTTAGAAACTTTCAAATATACAATACAGTATTATTAACTGTAGTCACCATGCTGTACATTAATTACATCCTCAAGACTTAACTTAGTTTAGAACTGGGAGTTTGTACCTTTTGTATATGTCCTCACTTTTGAAAAGCCTACATCAGCATAAGTTATATGGTGCTCATAAGCCATTTGGTGGAGAGTGATTATTTAGAAAAGGAATGATGAATTGAGGCTTGATTTTTAAGTCACAAGCAGCAGATGTTTAGTTTTATGTTTTCAACACTTAAATAAACCCATGGAATCTTAGAAAGACAGAAATTGAGCCCCAACCCCACCCAGCAAGAACTTTTCCCCTGCTGCCTCTCCTGCCTTCCTTGGACTTTTGTCTTCCTTACTGTCAGTTTATCTGTTTTTCCAGCCTCCCAGGGGATTTTTTTAAAAATAGTATTCAACAGTTGATATAAAGACTGTAAAAGGGCACCTGCTCTACTGTCATTAAAATGCTAAATACTCCTTTCCCTTTTATTCATAAAATGTTTAAATAAATTTGTCTTCTCTCTGAATCTCACCTTTTTTTCCTCCAGTGCTCCCAGGGCTTGCTCTTAATTTAGGCTTAGTTGAACTTAGAAAGCCTGATTGGTTGGATCCCATTGGATGTTGTGTGAATAAATAGTCTGTTATTTTTATTGTATGAGTGAGGTCATTTTATTATTGTAGTGATAATTAAAGGAACACCGTGTCCAGAAGACTCTCCTGAATAGTGACACATAGGTGGACAGAACCGAGACTTGAGCCAGATGACTGTCCAAGATCCAGAAGCCTCTGAAAATTAGGAAAGAGCTAGAGGCAATCCTCAGATGGCAAGAAGAAATGAACAAATGACCAAAAGAAAAGGAAAGGAAAGGATAAAGATACATCAATTAGGTTCTATGAGGCTGCAAGTGACAAGAAAATATGTCTCAAACATGCCTACACCACAGCGGAGCCCCTCTCCCTGGAAGTTGAGCAGAAGGCTGGGCTGCAGGGCTGACAGAGGCAGGTGGCTGGTCATTCCCCCACCATCCCCCTGGCTCTGCTTGGCTCACAGAGCTGGTGGTGACATGGATCAGATTTACACCCTCACCTGACATTGTTCAGGGGGAAGGACTTTTTCAGAAGCACTTAGCAACTTACTCTCATTTTATTGGCCTAGAGTGACTTCCATACTCATTGTTAAGCCAGTCACTGCAAAGGAATATGTTTACCTGCAGATGCATCAAGCCTACTTATAGAATTAGTGTGAGGTCATCTTTTGCTAAGACCAGGATTCCTCAAACTCAGCATTAATTGACGTTACAGACCAGATAATTCTTAGCTCTTTGGGGCTGTCCTGTGTATTGTAGGATATTTAACATCTAACTGCATCCTTCACCTCTACCTACTAGAATCCAGTAGTACACTTCCTCCCTGTAACAAAATGTCTCCAGACATTGCCAAATGTCATCTTGAGGGCAAAACAGGTTCTGTACCCGAAAGTGAGAATTGCTGGACTTAAATATGTGGGCTGCCAGGCACAGGTGAGGTTACCTGAACAAAATCCCAGCTTAGTTAGGGAGTAGGGAATAAGAATGTTCACCACAAAGGGAGAGAGAGAGACATTGATTTGTTCCACTTATTTACGCATTCATTTGTTGATTCCTGCATGTATTCTGACAGGGGATCAAACCCACAACCTTGGCATATGGGGATTATGCTGTAACCAGCTGAGCTACCCAGCCAGGGAAAGACTTAGATGATTTAAAACAAGAGCAGAAAGGATGGAGACTTGACTTGCAGTGGTGAACACATAATACCATGTGTAGATGGTGTGTTACAGAATTGTGCACCTGAAATCTGTATAGTATTGTTAACCAATGTCAGCCCAATAAATTTAATAAATAAAAAGTGGGGGGAGGGTTATTGTGATGAACAATGACCACCACCAAAAAGAAAAAAAAACTAGGAGCAGAGAAGACAAGCTCTACCCAAGATGAGTGTAACAGTAGGGCTACAGAAAGTTCAGTGAAGCTCAGAGATCAGGAAATGCTTTGGGGGCTGATGGCAGCTCTGTTTTGGTTGGGTTGTGACAGGAAGGCTGCATCTGGAAAGAAAAAACCTGTTGACTCCTCTGTTTTTGTTTTTCTTTGATGTGTCTGCAGTTCTTTACGTTGCATTTGAAAAATGTCAACATTGGCTCCAGCTATTCTAAAAAGAGAAAAAACTTATTTTAAACTTCATGGGATGAAAAAGATGACACCCTAGAGCCAGGTGAAGTAGAAATAGTGTTGGTATAAGCTTCTTCAGACCTCCGACAGACATTTTTCCTGTGGTATGAATGGATGGGTAGTGTGTTCTCCATTCATCACTTAGTACTTAAACCAGGCTCCTCTGTGGTGATCTGAGGAGTATTAGGAAAGGCTCTGTGCTCTAAGAAGTTTCCTCCACTGGCTCCATCAGTGGTGAAACCCACATTTCACATCGTTGTAAAAGACGCTGTACGGAACTTCAGTTACCACCTGGGAAGAGAGATGAATGAAGCATACCTCACAAGCTGTGGGGCCATGTGAGCTGTCACTGTGTCCTGGGGTGCAGCTTAAGAGAAGGCCACGTTTTCAACTGTGAGAGCTTGATAAACATGTCAAGTTTATATATTTAAGAACCAAATGGCCAACCACATCCTTCCCTGGAGAGAGCCATTATGGAAGCAGCCTCTCAGCAAACAGCAGTGTCTGGGAAGGGGTGGGGAATAAAACAAGCAGCGCGCTGAGTTTGGAGGAGTCAAGGAGCACCAGCCATTACCAGGCTCTGGGGCATCGGGTCTCTAATGCTAGTCCTGACTCTCTACTCTTCTTTTCCCAAATGCCCTTGACTTTTCCTGCCCAGTTTTTTCTTTAAGAGAAATTTTATATCCCTCTGCAGAGATTAGTGGTTTTCTTCATTTTCTCAACTTTTGAAGCAAAACATGAAATTAGTTAGGGTAGGTAGCCAGTTGCCATAACAATGGAATTTCATAGCAGCTGGTTCACATTATTTCTGATTCCCTCTTCAGCTTCCAACCTCCTGAGTTCAGAGACAGAAAGAGGCAGGACAGTTATAAATACGAAGTCTCTGAAAGTTCTAAATATGCTCAAAATTAGATGAAGTTTTTGTCCTCACACAGAACATTTAACATAGAAAGCAAGCAAGAAAGCATATCCTATTCTATTTAGTAAAGTAGACAGATGGCAAGGGGTTTGTGCTCAGAGAAAAACACACCAGAGCAAGTTTCCTCAATTAGATAAGCTCATTCACAACCTTATATGTGTGCTTATTTCCAGCCAGAACATCTTGGTCTGTCCTATGAAATAATATTTTTGTATTTAAGACTTCCAGCCAAGAAGGAGGTGTAGGTACATACACTGCCTCCTCGCACAATCAAAAGAAGGACAACAAATTTAAAGTAAAAAAAAAAAACAGAATTGACAAAAATCAAACTGTATGGAAGCCCAACAACCAAGGAATTAAAGAAACCTTCATCCAGACCAGTAGGAGGGGTGCCAGACTGGCAGCTGGGGCAGAGAGGATGCATGGTGAGCCAGTGGCTGGAGAACCTGGGTGGGCGAGGTGGCAGCAGGTGGACAAGGCAAGGCAGTGGCTGAAAGAACAGAAGGCCCCACATTTGCATGCAGATAAACCAGGAGGAAAAACTGGGAAGCAAGACAGACTTCGCAATCCAGGGTTCCAGTGTGGGTAAATAAAGCCTCAAAACCTCTTACTGAAAAAACCTGTGGGGGTTGTAGAGATGGGGAAAAACTCCAAGGCTCACAGGAGTGTTCACTGGAGAGACCCACAGGGTCCTAGAGTCACAAAGTCACCCACCCAGAAATAGAGCACCAGAAGGGCTCAAATTGTTTGTGGGTAGCAGAGGAAGTGACTGAAAGCCAGATGATGAACACTGAGCAAACAGCATTGTTCCCTCTCAGATCCCTCCCTCACAGACAGTGCTGCAACACAGCCTAGTGAGTTGCTCGACCCTGGTGAATACCTAAGTCTCTGCCCCTTACTATGTAACAGGCACAGTGAGACAAAAAAAAATTTTTAACCCAAATGAAAAAAAAACAGATCAAAGCTACAGAAAAAAACACAACTAAGTGATGAAGAAATAGCCAACCTATCAGATCCATAGTTCAAAACACTGGTAATCAGGATGCTCACAGATATGGTTGAGTATGGTCCCAAAATAGAGAAAAAAGTCAATGCTATGAAAAGTGAAATAAAGGAAAATGTACAGGGAACCAACAATGATGGGAAGGAAATCGGAACTCAAATCAACAGTTTGGAACAGAAGAAAGAAATAAACATTCAACCAGAAGAGCATGAAGAAGCAAGAATTCAAAAAAAAAAAAAAAAAGGAGGAGGGGCTTAGGAAGCTCCAGGACAATTTTAAATGTTCCAACATCTGAATCATAGGGGTGCCTGAAGGGGAAGAGGAGGAGCAAGAAATTGAAAACTTACTTGAACAAATAATGCAGGAGAACTTCCCCAATCTGACAAAAGAAGTAGACTTCTAGGAAGTCTAGGAAGCTCAGAGAGTCCAAAAAAAGTTGGACCCAAGGAAGCACACACCAAGGCACATCATAATTACGTTAGCCAAGATTAAAGAGAAGGAGAGAATCTTAAAAGCAGCATGAGAAAAGGAAAGAGTTACCTACAAAGGAGCTCTCAAAGACTATCAGCTGATTTCTCAGAAACTTTACAGACAAGAAGGGGCTGGAAATGTATTCAAAGTCATGAAAGGCAAGGACCTATGTCCAAGATCATTCTATCCAGCAAAGCTATCATTTAGAATGAAAGGGCAGATACAGTGCTTCCCAGATAAAGTCAAGTTAAAGGAGTTCACTATCACCAAGCCCTTATTATGTGAAATGTTAAAGGGATTTATCTAAGAGAAAGAAGAAAATCAGAACTATGAACAGTAAAATGACAACAAACTCACAACTATCAACAACTGAGCCTAAAAAAACAAAAACAAACTAAGCAAACAACTGGAACAGGAACAGAATCACAGAAATGGAGATCACATGGAGAGTTATCAGTGAGGAGGGGGAGGGGAGGAATAGGGGAAAAGGTACAGGGAATAAGAAGCATAATTGGTAGGTACAAAATAGACAGGGGCAGTTAAGAATAGTATAAGAAATGTAGAAGCCAAAGAACTTACATGTATGACCCATGGACATGAACTAAGGTGGAGGAATGATGGTGGGAAGGGGGTGCAGAGCAGAGGGTAATAACAGGGGGAAAAATGGACAACTATAATAGCATAATCAATAAAATATATTTAAAATACTTCTGTATTTAATTCTGAAATGCCATACAATTAAATATAAATATGGCTTGCTTTCTGGGACCATTGATCATATTTGAAGTTTGTGAGAAAATCCTTAGGGTTTTGGATTCTAAGAAGCCTTAAACATAAGAAAAATTATCCAGTGTTGACCAATCTTATATTTAAATTGTGCCTATAAAAGTACACAAGGTGAAATCATTTTATATCATGGTAGTTGTATTGTACATGAAAATCTTGACACTCTTCATCATCACAGAACCACTGGTGTTGCCTCAGAATGGACGGGTCTATGACCACATCCAAAGCAGATCAGCCTCAATTATGAGCCAGAGCAGAGTGCAGAAGCTGGTGATACATCCAAGTCTGAGCTGGCTTTTTCTTCCTAATTAAGTTGTCACTTAACAAAACAGTGGGGTTTTCTTCCTTACTTGCTTTGATTTTAGTTTGTGTGTGTGTGTGTTTTCTCTTTTGATTACATACACACAAAAACCACTAGCTCCCACAAACATTTCTACCTCCTGCCACAACTGACCTCAAGCATTCTTCTGTGCACACTTCTATTTACCTATCAAAGGGCTTCCCAGTAACACCAAAATGCCAAAAATTCTGGGTTTTATTATTTTAATGTCATTCTTCAATTACTGTTTGCACATTTAATATTTCTTACGTTAAATCATAAATAAGGGACAAACATTAATGGTTAAAAATAGGGAGCTTAAGCTTGAATAGGAAAATATGTGAGACTGGGGGAAATAGAAGCATAAAAGCTTATAGATAGCCCATAGAGATAAGACCAGTATGGTGATTTTTGTGACACTTCCTATAATGAACTGGACAGAAGACACAAGCATGGCCAAATAGGGAATCATTGGCAAGCCCAGCAGCCAATCTAAAAAGCAAAGGTCGTGCTTAGATACTTCTTAAAAGTATGAGTTTATGGAAGTGGAGATGTATATGAGCCTCCACTTCCTTGTCTTTTTTAAGAGGTATTTTTGAGCACTCCACCAAAGTAACATGCTTACTGTAAGTTGTTCATATTTTGAAGAAAAAACCTTGTATTTTTTTAAATTAAGGAGATAAATTGTAACTGAGAGCAATATGGCAAGCCAATATCCACCCAATATCTGAGTCACTCTGGGCAAATTACTTATCTCTCAGCACCTCCCTTTTGTTGTCTTTAAAATGGTGATGATGGTAGTAGCCACCTCAGAGAGGTTAAAAAATTAAAAATTTTGTAAAGAACTCAAAAGAGTGTCCAACACACTGGAAGTTTCCAGGAACCATTAGCCAACAGTAGTGATAGCAGTATTAGCAGCAGCAACTGCAGCAGTAGTAACAGTGACCGGAGAACTGGCAGTAGCAGCAGTGGTGGTAATAGTATTAGTACTTGTTTTTTTTTTAATTTTTTAAAAATTCATTTTTTATCCTCACCCAAGAACATTTTTTAATTGCTTTTAGAGAGAAGGGAAGGGAGAGAGAGAAAGAGAGAAACAATGACGTGAGAGAGAAACATCAGTTGGTTGCCTTCTTGCACATGCCCAGACTGGGGATCAAATCTGCAACCTGGTTAGGTGCCCTGACGAGGAATCAAACCCATGGCCTTTTGGTCTACAGGACCGTGCTCCAAGCAACTGAGCCACACCAACCAGGACAGTATTAGTATTTGTTATAGTAAATAGTAGCAGCAGCAGAAATAGCAGTAGAGTACCATGCTGTAACTATGACCAAAACTATCCTAGATAAAAAAAAGTCAAACTGTAGACATCATCTTCCCATAACACTGTTATTTTGCTCAAAAGATCTAATCTCTCATACTTAAGAGTCTAAAAGTAACCTGTTTCTATGCCTTGAAGTTGGATAAAAAGTATAGATGGTGCTGATCCCTGTCACTGTGGGTAAGCTCAAGAACAGACAGAAAACATCTACTTTCTTTATAATGATAAGAAATATACTAAGGGGTCTCCAAGCCTAGGAGCAGTGCCAAGGAGTCTGCATTCTGCCTCGCCTGCCAAGAAGGCTGCATTAGCCCCAAGGTGTTGCTGTCCAGCTGAGCCATCGAAGTGAGGAAGGAAATTGAGTCTCCAAGTCCATCAGATTTGTGTCTCATCACTTGGCTAAATATTTTGAACTTGGGATTTAATTATTTTTCTTCATGAAGGAAATGAATGGGCAAACAAAAGAGAAACATCAAGCCTATAAAATTGGCTTGCAAAACTGTGAATGTTTTTACTGCCCACCAGTGGAAATGAACAACTGGATGGAGAGAGTTGATTGTGATGAACAATGAATAGTTTGAGGTTTTTTGTTCTTTTACATGGGTTACACACTGCAGCATTAATGTAAACTATAATGAACTATGTTTTCAATGAAGAAATGGAAATATATTTACAATGAGGGTATTAAAGAATATTCTCAGTTATGTGTCATCACTGAAAATATATTTCCCTGCAATAATACAAGAGACAGGCAAGTGAACTCACAGATATTTTTGCCTGTATTGTGATACAAGCAATCTCATCTCTCAGAAAGAAAATATTGGTAAGAAATTCCCACCAGCCCCACAACATGCCAGATGCTTGGCCAAGCTCAGGAAGCACTGAAGGAGCATTGTCCTGTGTGCCACAGATGAGCGTGGCTGCTGGAAACACGGTGGCGCTGCTATGTCAGGGCCAGAAACTGCCTGGATACCTGCTGAGATGTGATTTCTGCTCTCTTTGTTCAGCTCCGCCTAACTCTCACAAATGGACAAACTTAGTGGGACAGTGCCTTTCCTAATAATGAATGAGAAAGGCGGGAGATCTTCTTCTCTGATGCTTGTGGTGGGGTGGCTCCTGATGACCCCCAGACTCTCAGAAGAAAGAGTTCACTCTCCTTGTTACAAGGAGTACATCACTGGAAAAGTTTGAGGAGCATTCTTTTAGAGACTTCTTTTCTCTCACAGACAACCACCACTTGGCAATAGGTATACCTATTCTACCTCCTGAATATCTCTCAAAATATCCGATCTTCATGCATAGCCCTAATTCATGTTGTCATCATTTATTGCTTCAAGGAGTGCAGCAATTTCCTTTCTATCTGGGCTTTTTCTGCCTATAGTGAGGATATTGCTAGCTGCTATAACAAATAAACCTCCACATAACAGTGCCTTAATCACAGACATTTGTTCCTGATGATTTTGTTCAGTGAAGGTCTTCCTCACAGTGATTTCAGGACTCATGCTCCTTTGTTCTTGGGATTCTGCAATGCTCTCAGGCGAGAATCAACAACTTTTCTCTGAAGTGCCAACACAGTGAATATTTTAAGCTTTGCCAGCCATGTAGCCTCTGTCAAAACCGCTCAGCTCTGCCATTGTAGCCAAAGCAGCCACAGGCATACCCAAATGAGTGTGACTATGTTTCAATTAAATTTTACATATGAACACTGGAATTTGAATTTCCTAGAATTTTTACCTATCATGAAATATTATTTTTTCTTTTGATCTCCCCTCCACTAATTTAAGAATCATTCTTAGTTCAAGGGCCATATAAAATCAGGTGGCAGGCATTTGGCCTGCAGGCCATAGTTTGGTGACTCCAGTATTAGAGTGAAAAGAATATCAAATTTAAAATATTGTGCCCTGATAACTCAGACCACTTAGAGTTGTGCCGTGTCCTTTTGTTTTAGCAGCTGGACTAAAGTGTTTGCCTCTTTGCTTTTCCTTTTCACAGACTCTGGAACGATGGCGGTGTCCCATCCCATTGCTGCCAGCACCCCTGAAGGGAGCAATTATGGGGCAATAGGTATTTCCTACAAGTCTATTCATGGAAGTGTTTCCTAGTTCTTCAGAGAGTAGGATACACAAGTCCTCCAGCCACTAATAACTAGGAGAGTGGGCAAGGCAGTCATCACATAAGTTTGCATTGTCTTTATAAGATGAGTTGGTTGGATGATCTGGAAGGTTCCTTCCAATTTTAATGTTCTCCAGTTTTGTTTTTCTATTTCTTGGATCTGCTAGCCACACTTGAGCAGAATTCTCTTTGATGGTTGCCATCAACTCCCAAGGCCCCAATGGGGATTTTTTCATACCCAGCCTGACTTCAGGACTAAAAGGTGTGTCACAGTCTGACGTCAGGAAACCCAACCTCAATCAACCAGTTGTTCTATTCTCAGGTTTCAGTGGATTCAGGGCAATCTGAAGACTAAGGCCGAGGCACAGGTGAACACGGCTGAAGCCTGACAGTCTTTCCTTTCAGCTAACTTCATGGCTGAACCTGTTCACTGCCTCCAGTCACGCACATGTCCCCCTCAGTGTTCATTACATGCCTGAGAGGAACAGAACCGTGTCCTGTTCAGAACCTAGCTGTGTCCTTTGAGTAGGAGTGCTCTGCTGCTGCCATGCACTCCCATGATGCTTGTGGCCCTGTGAATGGTGACATTCCCACTTCGAAATGTCAGTGTAGAGGGACTGGGCATCCTGTGTTCCTGCCCTGTTATTCTGTAACTTTAAGAAGCATGTGGGCTCAGTGCAGGAGACTTATTTCTGGCTCTGCGAGAACAGGGCTTATTTTTTTTTGTTGTTTTGTTTTTTGTTTAACTATCTGAACAGAAGAAATAAAGCAGAAGGTAGGCTCAGCTCATGTGTTCATCAAGCTGCACAAATTCCCATCTGCTGTGGGAAACATTCACGGGAACACAAGGATTCTTCTTCCCGAGAACATTCATTATGTAACCTTAGACGCAGCATGTGGGGGATTTCTGTGTATAAATACCTCATGCACAGGCCATGTATGGATGCTGGATATGAATGTGCTTGTGCATACCTGTGGTAGATGTGAAACATATCTATGTGCATGTGTATGTTTATAATCATTATGTTCATATTTTAAATATGAAACATGAAATTTAGCTCATTATCTTTGCGACCAATAGTTAACAGAATAGATGTCTTAATATCAAATGTCTTTATTATTCTTAATATGTATTCAGCCCTAGAAATAGACAATTTAAATATAAAAATAGGAGAGGAAGAAAATTAAAAGTTCATTGAGGAGGAATTGAGAGAAAGCTCCTGTGTTGTGGATAAAGAGTTTGTTTTTACTAACATTTTAAAGTGTGAGTCGGCACTGTGCTTTTGCAGAGAAGAATGGGCTCCCTGGGTTCTTCTTGGCTTAGCAAGGCAAATGAGCGTTCTCTGTTTCAGGCGGGTCAAGCTCCAGTCCTGGCAGGCAGATGTCTTCCCCTGAACGGGGCCAGCCATGCCAGTCAGACACGGACAGCTCTGTGGAGGAGAGTGACTTCGACACCATGCCGGACATTGAGAGTGACAAGAACGTCATCCGGACCAAGGTACCTCTGCCTGGCTATGGTCTCTGAGAGGCGGGGAAGTTCCGCAGTTAAACACAACTTCAGCAATGCCTTAGTTTCCTTTATTTTTTTCTCTTCGGGAGAAGTCACGTTTCCCAGAGGGCTTTTTGGGTAAAACATAACTATAGACTAAAAGCAGTACTCTAATTAGCTTTCCTTTCTGGAGGAAAAAAATGAGAGCATTAAAACACCCTCGGGGTCTGAAGTGACAGCTTGAGGACAATAAAGGAGGAAGGGATCCAACCAGATGGAAGAAAAGATTCATTGAGGGGTGGAGCTGGAAAAACGTTCTGGTTCTGTAATATCATCCTTCAGGAGTAAAGTTGTTTTCTCTCTGGCGCACATGTATTATACTGTATCGTATCTGGTAAGGGAACTGAAGGTGAATGCATGGCTCTAGTCCTGCAGTTCCAGAACCACTGTGTGGACGTCTCCAAAAACTGGGAAATCAGCTACTGAGATATGAGAAGCCTGTGGCCCCCAGTCATTTTCCCACATCAGCCAATCCTTAATATTCCAAGAGAAATACTGGGATTTTTATTAAGGTATCCTGAGACAAGCAAAATTAAGAGAAAAATCTTCTTAAGTAATTTTAATCCCTAGTAAGGGATTAAACTGAAATTTGTAAAGTTCTCCTTTGTATCTGGTGCAAAAAAAGAAAAAGCAAGTACAGTTTTGCATTCTCTTTGTTTTTGGCTTCCTAGGTGTTCCTTTACCTGTCAGATTTGTCCAGGAAGGATCGGAGAATTGTCAGCAAAAAATATAAGATTTATTTCTGGTGAGTAGGTGACCAGGAGGGCCATAGTTGCCTTCATTAAAATTTAAATTCTCATTGTATAAGGTAGTGTCACTTGTATCACAGGTTTCAGCGTTTGGTGGGGCACAAGTATAGGTGTGTTAAGGGTCCATGCCACATTCCACAGGAAAAACAAAAAGAAACTACAAAAGGCAACTGGCCCTAACTTAAATAAATACATAGGAAAAATGAGAAAAGTAGTGGACTCCCATGTGAGTAGGAAGCCCACTAAATCCTCTTCCAGAAAGCTAATGTAACAGTGACATTAATGTCACTACCGTTAGCATGAGACATGCTAAACTACAGCCATCCTCTCTTCTCCTCACCAGGCCTTGCTCTTGGAAGAACCAGTGATTGCAGGACTAGATGCCTAGAGCATCTCCAAGTAGCTGGAAACCACCCTGGGAGATAATACTACCAGCCCTTGACAAATAGATTCACGATGGTCAGACGCATACATGCAACCTCTCCCTTCAAGCCGAGAGGCTGAGCTGCCTGGCAGGGACCCTCCTTCTCTCCCCTCAGAACCCCCAGGCTGACACTGTGACAGATCTTCCCATTCTCTACTCTTCTCAATTCCAGCCCCTTTAATTGGATACAGATATTAGAGGGAAACGAGGGACAATGGGGGCCACGTGGAGTTTCGTAGTGTGACCTTCATTTTAGACCTGAGGAATCTAAGAGAGCCACATCCCTTCATGTGATCCATCCCCCATTACTCACATTCCGATCACTTTTACTCTAACAGCATCTTTAAGACACAGGTTCTCATTAATGATTTGGTTAAGCCAGAAGCAACTATTATTCACACTGTTTTACAAATGACTGGAGAAATGAGAACCACATTATCAGTTTCTGACTGCCTCTGTGGGTTGACTAGGGAGTTATGGGGTGAGAGCATTCTTTTTTTAAAAAATTGAACAAAGATTCCATTGTCCATTTGGAAGTGACTATTTCTGGCTCTTCCTGCCCACACAGGAACATCATCACTATCGCCGTGTTCTATGCACTACCTGTGATCCAGCTGGTCATCACCTACCAGACGGTAAGTGCTGCCCTGAAGCCCACCCGAGCCTTCACACTGTGTGAAGAGATCTTTGCTGTGGCATACAGAGGAAGGCATAACTTGGGACTGGTCCAAAAATTAATTTCCCACTTGGGTTCTAATTGGACTTCACCAACGTTTTATCTTCAACTGACCTTTAAATCTAATTCCCAATTGTTTTATCACAAAGGGATCTGGGACCACTTGTTATTATTTTGTCTACCAGTCTTGCATTCACTCAATCATAGTATCTATCAGTTGTGTTGTTTATTTACCAGTCTGAGCTTTTGACCATCATGGGATAATGAGTGAGGTAAATAAAGTTCCAGAATGAAACAAGGAAATAGGATGTCTCATGTAGCCTGTGCCCTCTCACTAAGGGGAAAATGTTTTTGTTGTTGTTGTTGTTGTTTTTGTAAAAGTAAAAACAGCTTCATAAAGTGTTAAATAAAAAGAAAACAAAATAAAATAAACAAACGAAAATAATCATTGAAACAGCTCGAGAATCCCTACCACTCCTTCATAGAACCCAAGGGCCTAGGCTGCTGAAGTGACCTCTGGTACCTATTCCACGTGAGAAGCCCATTTAGAACAGCACCAGGCTGAAGGTGTTTCTAATGCAGTGGCTCTCAAACCTTGCTGTGGATTTAAATCATCCGGGGAACTTTTAAAAGTCCCAGTGTCCAAGCTGTGCCCAACAGCAATTAGATCAGAGTCTCTGAGAGTAGAACTAGGCATCAGTATTGATTAAACTCCCTGTGATTCCAATGTATAGCCAAGTTTGATAGCCAATGGTCCAATAATATTTAGCCAGTTTTATACTTACTACATGATGCAGACAAGGACTTTATGAGGTTTGAATACCACAGTTTGTAATCTAAATATTCTCTGAATACTTTGCGGCCCTGTCAGACATAGATGTGCTGTGGGCTGGGAAGGCTCTTAATGACAGAGAGGTGATGAGTATGGATAACCCACCACCATGTCCTCATGTCTACCTGCCTATGGATATCATTTCCCAGAGGATGGGACAGCTTCCCCTCCTCCCAGCATTCACCTAGAAACTAGGACACATCGTGACTGTCCTAACAGGCACATCCAGTGAAACTGCTTTTATCATGAGAACAAAGGAAACATACTCAGTTGAATTGTACCTTGAGGCCATATAATGAGGAAGACAGAATATTTCAATTCAAAGCAAGATGGTGGCAATTTTGTGCCCCTGAAACCTGTATACTTTTGTTAACCAGTGTTACCCTCAATAAATTTAATAAAAAAGAAAAGTAAGTAAATAACTGAAGGAGACTTGCCTGTGCCGTGTAAAGGTGGCAGATAATGACCCAGCCCTGATGAGAAGGGGCTCTGGTGACACTAAATCGCTGGCAGTGTATCATCACTGGGAGCGGTGCTTGCTCTCTGTGATTCCAGGCTTGGCTCAGGGGATGGAGGAGAACCGCATCTCCTTGCTCTCGATTTTGCAGGTAGTAAATGTCACCGGAAACCAGGACATCTGCTACTACAACTTCCTCTGTGCTCACCCCTTGGGCGTCCTGAGGTAAGTATAGTCCATGGATTCCCCATGAGGCCTTTGGAAATGCCTTTCTGTGTAATGCTGTGATTTTGGTTTTTAAAAATACTAAAAACATCTATGGATAACTACCCCAGTCGTGAATAAAGAGGAATGAAATCAAGAAGTTGAAGCTAGGTATGCTTCTCTCATCCCTGGATTATTCCCAAGAATAATCAGCTGAGGCGAGGGCAGGGACATTTTTGAAAACATCAGGTCCCTAGTTGTGATGACATTCTTCCATGGGTCTGAGCTGCTACCACATGCAATCAGTTAAACAAGCTCATAAGAAGGTGGCATTGTTATCATCGCCCCCCTTTTTAGGTGACGATGCAAAGACTCAGAAAGGTGAGGACTTGCTGAAGGTCCCTCAGCTGTTAGTGATGTGGGTACTTGAACCCACACTTGCTGACCTTGAGACCACACTGTAGCCACAAGAAGTGGAAAGAGCATGTGCCTGGAAGTAGGGAACTTGGCTCCTTGTTCTAGAACTGAACTAGCCTCAGTTTCCTGAATTAAAGCCACGGGTTGTGACCGGTAATGCTTGTCCTGAAATCCACACCTGCAGAGCTGAGTGTTGACACATTAAAGGGGTCCATCTAGGTGAATTCCCTCTCACAGTGTAGCTGAAACACTCAGCCAAACTGCCTATTTTTGGATTCATTCTGTGCCCATGCCATTAGGACCAGAGAGGTTGGGAGGGTGTGAGGGAAGCCTGGTGGGCACCCTGAGAGGAACAAACACATCTAACATGCTAAGCATCCTAAAGTGAAAGATTAAAAGTGACCTCTGGTAATTTCCCAGTCCTGGAATCTTATGAAAAGGCTAGTGGTGGAAAACACGAATGCTCAGTTCCCTTGCTGATTCTTGCATTCATTCTTGAAATCTCTTTGATTGCCTGAGTCTGTCATGGTCTCTCTTTCTTATTCCTTTAGTGCCTTCAACAACATTCTCAGTAACGTGGGACACGTGCTCCTGGGCTTCCTCTTCCTGCTGATAGTCTTGCGCCGGGACATTCTCCATCGAAGAGCCCTGGAAGCCAAGGACCTCTTCGCCATAGTGAGAAGAGGGTGGGGAAACTGGAAGTGGGAGCTAAGAAGGGTTATGGTTCCTGTCTCGGTCTGCAAAAGGGAAGGACATCTGGCCTGATGGTGATGATGGGTGGTGATGCTTGAGGCCAGAGTCTTGGGTTTCCAGGGTCTGTGGCTACGTCACTCCCTGGTATCTTTCTGTTGACCAGGCTTTCTCCTTTTTCAGGAGTATGGGATTCCCAAACACTTTGGCCTCTTCTATGCTATGGGCATCGCGCTGATGATGGAAGGAGTGCTCAGTGCTTGTTACCACATCTGCCCTAATTACTCCAACTTCCAATTTGGTAATCAGAATGCACATTAATTACATAGACTTCAATTAGGGGAGTCTTATCCTGGGACCCTTCCAAAAATACCAAGGTCATACATGCACGTGCAAGAATTAAATGACATTTTACATAAGCTAGAGTGATCGGAGTGCACCTCACCACAGGGCATGGTTTCCACATTTTGTACCTTTTTTTCTCTCTGACCACCTTTTAGACTAGAAAACCCTCAACACTGAGTGACGATCTCGTGGCTGCATCTGTAGGTGGGCCATGGGCTATGCACTGGGCAGCAAGTTGGACAAAGCTCACCAACAAGTGTCTGTAAAGGTCCCTCCCGTGTAACTTGGCCTACTTCAGCAGTTAGACTGCTTCATGATGCACATAATAGAAAATCCAACTCAAATTGAATTAAATAATGAGGACATTTATCAGCTCACCATCTGAAACTACAGAGGCGGACAGGACTAGTGGCCCCGGCTCCTCTTCTCACACGCTGCTTTGAGTCTCAGGCTACCACGGAACTCACAGTGGCAAATAGAGCTGCAGCAGGTCTGGCTTCCTGTCTCTGCTCCACAGTGTCTGGAGGACACAGCAAGCTGGTTTCCAGGAGCCTTCATTTCAGAGCAAGGAAACTTCTATTCTAACACCCCCTGCAAATAACACCCCCTCACACCTCAATAGCTTAACCAGTCATGAGCTCATCCCAGACTCATTCTCTGTGCGCTGATTAGCTCAGGCCTGGGTGGCCACAGAGGCTGCCACATCACCTTCAGATGGGTGGGACCCACCGCTGGTACCAGAGGTGGGATTAGCCTTCCTGGAGCAAACTGGCTGGAAGGGTGTACATTTATGAACTGAAAACAGGGCTAAGAAACCTGAGTTAGTACTGAGATGCTGTCAGGAAGGAGGGCGGAAGAGCTGGTGCTGGGAGTATGCAGTTAACAATGCTCTTCACAGTCAAGAGTAAGGATTTTTAAAGCAGTCATATTTATGTTTGTGCTTTAGCCTCTGGCTGGTAACTGAGACACCACAGAAATTCTCTGTCACATTTTAATTCTTTAATATTACAAAACACTTTTAATAGGGAAAACTATACAGAACAATATTACTCACCACCCTGAATTAACATAAGCCAATATTTGAAAATATTTGCCCTACATCTACTTTTTAATGAATAAAATATTGTGGAAAGTTGAAGTCTTCTTTTGAACTGCTTTCCAAATTTTTTCCCCTCTTTCCTTCCCCAGAGACAACAACTATGATTAATTTTGTGTTTATTCTTGCAGTTCATTTTTATAGTTTACTACATTTACAGTAAATTGATATTAATTTACCACAGTGTGTTCTGCAACCTTCTTTTCTCATCCAACAATATGATTTCAAGATTTATCAACATTGATCAAGGACAGCTAGTTCATTCATTTTTTATTGTATTTTTTCCCATTACCATTTAGCCCCCTTAGAGCTCCCCAACAAATACCACACTGTGGTCCATGTCCATGAGTCCTTTTTCCTTTTTGCTCAGTCCTTCCATATCCTAACCTCCCCCTCCCCTTAGCTGCCATCTTGCTCTCTCTCTGTGATCTCTATCTAGTCTGTCTTTATTTTGCTTTTTAGTTCAGTTTGTTCATTAGATTTCACATACGAGTGAAATCATATGGTATTTGTCTTTCCCTGACTGGCTTATTTCACTTAGCATAATGTTCTCTGGGTCCATCCACATGGACAAAGGGTAAAATTTTGTTGCAAAGGGTAATATTTTCTTCTTTCTTATGGTTGAGTAGTATTCCATTGTGTAAATATCCCATAGTTGTTTTATTCACATATCTACTGCTGGACACCTGGGCTGCTTCCATATCTTGGTGATTGTAAAAATACTGCAATGAACACAGGGGTGCTTATGTTCTTTCAAATTAATACTTTGGGTTCCTTCAGATATATTGCCATAAATGGGATCACTGGCTCAAAAGGCAGTTCCATTTTAATTTTTTGAGGTATCCCCACTCTGCTTTCCACAGTGGCTGCACCAGTCTGCATTCTCACCAACAGTGCAAGAGGGTTTCCCTTCCTCCATATCCTTGCCAGCACTTGTTGTTTGCTGATTTATTGATGATAGCGTTTCTGACAGGTGTGAGGTGATATCTCATTGTAGTTTTAATTTGCGTTTCTCTGATGATTAGTGACATTGAGCATCTCTTCATGTCCATTGGCCATGTGTATGTCCCTTTAGAGAAGTGTCTATGCAGGTCCTTTGCCCATTTTTTAATTAAACTGCTTGGGGTTTTGGTTTGTTTCTTTGTTTTTTGGTGTTGAATTTTATAAGTTCTTTATAAATTTTGATTGTTAGACCCTTATCAGTTGTATCAGTGAGTATGTTCTCCCATTCCATGTGTTGTCTTTTTATCTTGTTGATGTTTTCCTTTGCTGTGCAAAAACCTTTTTAGTTTGATGTAGTCCCATTTGTTTATTTTTTCTTTTGTTTCCTTTGCCTGAGGAGGTACAGATGATAAAAAATTTCTATGAGAAATATCCAAGATTTTGCTGCCTATGTTTTCTTCTAGGATTGTTATGGATTTGGTAACATTTAAATCTTTAATTCATTTTGAATTTATTCTTGTGTGTGGTATAAGAAGATGGTCTAGTTTCACTTTTCTGCATGTACCTGTCGAATTTTCCCAACACCTTTTATTGAACAAACTCTCTTTAGCCCATTGTATGTGCTTGCTTCCTCTGTCAAGTATTGACTATGAAGATGTGGATTTACTTCTGGGCTCTCTATCCAGTCCCATTGATCTATGTGTCTGTTTTTATGCCAGCATCATGCTGTTTTGATTACGATGGCCTTATGGTATGTAGGTTCATATTAGGTAGCATGATTCCTCTAACTTTGTTCTTTCTTGGGATCACTGTTGCTATGTGGGGCCTCTTGTGTTTCCATATAAATTTTTGAAATATTTGTTCTAGTTCTGTGAAATACATCATTGTAATATTGATAGGAATTGCTTTGAATCATAGATTGCTTTGGGTAGTACAGACATTTTAATAATGTTAATTATTTCTATCCATGAACACAGTATGTACTTCCACTTTTTATCTTCTTCAGTTTATTTCTTCAGCACCTTATAATTCTCCAAGTACAAGTCTTTTACATCCTTGCTTAGGTTTATTCCTAGGTATTTTATTCTTTTTGAAGCAACTATAAATGGGATTGTTTTCTTAATTTCCCTTTCTGTTAGTTCATTATTGGCAAATAGAAATGCAACTGATTTCTGGATGTTAATTTTGTATCCTGCTACTTTGCTGAATTCATTTATCAGTTACTGTAGTTTGTTGGTGAAATCATTGGGGTTCTCTATGTATAGTATCATGTCATCTGCAAATCAAGACAGTTTTACTTCTTTCTTTCTAATTTGGATGCCTTTTATTTTTTTCTCCTTGTCTGATTGCTGTGGCTAGGACTTTTTGTACTACATTGAGTAAGAGCAGTGGGAGCAGACATCCCTGTCTTGTTCCTGATCTTAAGGGGAACACTGTAGTTTTTGCCCATTGAATATGATGCTGGCAGTGGGTTTGTCATATATGACCTTATTATATTTAGGTATGTTGCCTTTAATCGCACTTTGCTGAGAGTTTTTGTCTTAAATAGGTGCTGGATTTTATCATTTCATTCATTTTTAAGAATTGTCATATTCTGTACAAAAATATACCACAGTTATCGATTCCTCTATTGAACAACCTTCAGATGTTACCAATATTTTGCTGTCACAGACAGTACTGTAATGAACATCCTTATGTACAGTTCTGTGTACTTGTGAGAGAGGTTTCTGGAATACCTGGAAGTAGAATTTGGAGTCACCTGCAGTGGAAGGTATGCATCTTCAGTTTTACCAAAAACTGACAAGTTTCTCTCCAGAGCATTAATTCCCACCCTTGCTAGCTGTGTGAGATTTCCCATTTCCCCATATCATCAGTGGTATGTGTTATTGTCAGACATTTAAATTTGGTACTAGATTTTTGAGTAACATGGAATATTACATTGTTGTTTGAATTTGCATTTCCATAACTCTCCTGCAGCTAAGCCACATTTAATTTCTAGCTGTTTTTCATCCCTAGGCTAGAAAGCTACACAGGAGTAGCAGTCAATGTGGTTATATTTCAGGATGCCGAGAAGGCCCTCCCACACTCATTTCATCATCACTCTGCTTTAACTGTCACGAGTAGGGCTTCTCCTGTCATTGTTGTGGAACACCAGCATTGTACCCCTGCAAGTGGGAATAGTCACTTGTTTCTCCTGTCATCAGATAATTTTCTTCTGTAAACTAGGAACTGCTTTGAGGGGGTTCAGAAGTGGAGTGTGTGGGGTTTGCCTAGAGAACAAACCTGGGGGGCAGGCATGGTAGAGGTCTCCACAGAGTCTGAGGGCAACAAATACTCCAAGGCCTGAAGGGAGGGGGTTCTGCCAGGCCACAGGCAAATCTGACTGTTGCCTGATGGTCTTGGCTCCTCCTGTGGGCCCGCAGACACATCCTTCATGTACATGATCGCTGGCCTCTGCATGCTGAAGCTCTACCAGACCCGCCACCCGGACATCAATGCCAGCGCCTACGCCGCCTATGCCTCCTTCGCCTTCGTCATCACACTCACCGTCCTCGGAGTGGTGCGTCCCAGCTCACAGCCTCAGCCTCCCTTTCGAAAAGTACCCTCTTGAGAGGTTTTTTGTTGTTTGTTTGTTTCTTAGAGCTCAAGTTTCTGTTTCTTGGAAGAGAACTAAATTAATCATAATCCTTGGTTCATGACACTGTCATCATTGATCCATTCATGGCATTTTATATAGTTACTTAGCTAGTGACTTTATATGATGTAATTGGCACCTGTATAACTATCCCTGAAGAGTCTCAGTGTAAAGCTGGGACTTGACTCATGTGAGACTGGAATGGGGATGTGCAAGAGTGCAGAGACTGGCTTAAAAAATTAGAAACCACCTTCTGACTATGCACAAACAATGTTAGTTGCCTGCAGCTATTTGAAGAGCAGCAGCCCCCAACTTTAAACCCACTGTCCCTTCAGCATTGTTGTTCAGCTGCCCCACCTATTTCTTCCCGTTTTCATTTTTAGCCAGGTAGCCACTCTTTTTCCTGCCCTGGGTGTGGTAAGGCCCCGTGAGTTCAGAGAAGGGGTGGGAGGGGACCAAAATGCATGCACAGCTCAGTTTTTGATTCCTTATGCAGATATGAGACAGAGCCGACTTTACAAAGTTCTCTGGGAAGAACCCCAGATGAAGGTAACCTCCGGCTTTACTCCTAGGTGTTTGGAAAAAATGACGTGTGGTTCTGGCTCATCTTCTCTGTGATCCATATACTTGCCTCCCTGGCCCTCAGCACCCAGATCTACTACATGGGTCGTTTCAAGATAGGTGAGTTGCCTATTACTCTAGATTAAACTATGAGGACATTGTTTTCATTGATCCTAAATAGAAGGGTTACTGGTCATTGTGAATGCATGCTCTGACTTCTGTGTTGTGTTTAATAGCATACATTCTCTCTAAAAGCTTCCTCTCCTTTATTGGATTGCAATAAACTGTTATCACTAGTTCCAGTCACCTGAGAAACTAAGCTTACCATACCTGAGAGCTGAGGCATACCTCCAGTTCCAAGTGCCAAACACTTCACAAACCACAAAACTTTGACAGCGTATTTGCAGAACAGTATGATTACCATATCACTCCTTCTACCTACCTAGGGGATATTTTTCAATTTGTAGCATTCAAAAGGAACATTTCTTTAACCATGCTAAAAGGTTACCAAGAATGAATTATATATTGTTTTCAAATTGTGGATCTGGAACTTTCTGAGACCAACTGGTCAATCTAGAGGCAAGATGCCTCCTGAAAGCCCTGTGGCCGTGCGGACAGCAGAAGGACACTGCATGTTCCAGAAGTCAGCATCTGGTCTGCCGTTGGTCAGTCATATACATGGGAGCAGGTTCAAGTCGTATCAGGGCATTCACATTTCATCAGTCATTTTAAGGTCCATGAAGTCAGACTTACATATGCTTTTTCCATGTCAAGTAAAAATATTATATATAAACAAAGCCCTATGCCTAACATTTGCCCAGCCCAAGGCAAGATTGCAAATAAACACATACCATGTGTATAAAGACTTGAAAGTGACGAGGCAGACTTAAAATGATTAAATACATGGAAGGAAAACTGGAAGAAAGTTCAACAAATTGATAAATATAGTATACCTTTGTTATAACCTACAGTCCAGGTTCAAATTTAGAATTCTTGGATCTTCAGAACATAGCTGTACAGGAGAGCTGGTCCCCAGTCTTGCTTCTTTTCTCTGCCCACCTCCACCTCTGTCCTGCGTCTTACGGGGTCTCACAGGCATGCATATTATATAGACACCTTTGTGCAACACCCAGGTGGCCACTCCTTGCCCCTACAAGTGCATACTCTAGTGGTGCCATCTGCCTGCAGGAAGGTAGACCAGGGAATGGGGCTGTGCAAACTCCGACAGCAGGCTCAAGGCCATCTGGCAGAAAATTATGGTGCCCAAGAATTCAGAATGTGATCTAGAAGGAGAACAAGTAGTCCCATTGCCCTTCAGACTCTGCACTTGGGGGAATGAAGGGCTCTAAAATATAAACCCTCTCTTGCACAGGTCTCAGAGTGATTCTACATAAACAAGTGGCTTGTTTAAGAGTAGGAGACCAAGTAAAACATTTTCTTCTTTTGGCAGTTTAGGTTCCTTTTTGGCACAGTCAGTGGGTTTGCCCTTGACAGTAACATAGCCAGTGCACCTCCAAATCCCCCAGTGGAAGGAAGCATCAATAGCTGGCTGTGTAGGGTATTTGGTTTGGTGCGCTGGTCATTTCCCATCCTCCAGACTCAGAAGCAAGTTCAGTCTAACAAAGCCAACTTTCAAAAGGACGGTAAGTTGAAGCACTGTTGTTCTGGGTTCTCCCAGAGTTGGAAAGATAAACTCAATGCAGATACGGTAGTCCCCCACCCCCTGTCCTCAGAGGTTGTGTCCCAATTGCCCTGGTGGGAGCCTGAAACCACAGGTAGCACAGAACACTGTATATACTCTGTTTTTCCTATGCATACATACCTATGATAAAGTTTAATTTGTAAATTAGGCATGGTAAGAGATTAATAATAACAACCAATAATAAATAGAACAATTATAACAATTACTGTAATAAAAGTTATGTGAATGAGGTCACTTTCTCAAAATATCTTATTGTACTGTACTCACCTTTTCACTTCAAGAAAGCACTTTACGGCTTCTCTTCGGCATTTCCTCATTGCCAGCAGCAATACTCTTGTGCTTTGGAGCCACTATTCAGTAAAATAAGGGTTACTTGAACACAAGCACCAACGTACCATGATGGTGCATCTAATAACCAGGGTGGGTCTGAGCGAGTCACCGGCAGGTGGGGTGCACAGTGCGGAGACGCTGGACAAAGGGATGAGGCATGTCCCGGGCAGATACATGGGACTCTCGAGATCTTACCATGCTACTCAGGACAGTGTACAATTTAAAACTTATAAACTGTTTGTTTCTAGGACTTTCAGCTTAATATGTTCAGACCCCAGCTGACCGCAGGTGACTGAAACTGTGGAAAGCAAAAGCATGAACAAGGGGGACCACTGTGTGTGCAGTGGTGACCACTAGTACATAGAGGAGCTTTGACTACATTCATACCTCCTTTACCACCTACAGTCTTGCAGTGCTGACTTAGCTTACCTTTATTTTAAAAAGGAGAAATGGAATACATTACCACCACATAATATATCTGTCAGGATCCGAATAGAAAAAAGCTATCACACAAAGATGGACAAGAATTTATTCACAAAAGGACTATTCGTAAGGCAGTGGCAAGGTTGGGAAGAATGAAAGGGATAGCACAGTAACCCTGGGTGAGTAGCTGAGAAGTTTTACTCTCCATAAGGCCCAAAGGACGGGTGGGAAGTGGTTACCAAAACTCAGAAACAGAGCATCATGGGGAGGGAGCCACTCTGAAAGGAGCAGTGACCTTTGGCTAGCAGACAGGGGCAGGGCATGAGTCTCCTGCTGGCATCTCCCATTGTCCAAATCCATGGAGGGCAAGGAAATCCACTGATGTCCATACAGTGAGCCCCCCCAGGCATGGTGCAGGACAGAGAGGTGTGTGGTAAGTAGGTCTGAAAGGGCAGATGGGAGACAGCCAGTGTCTAGCTTAACTGAATATTTTCAAGTTCCTTACCCAGGAGTCTTCCCCAAGTAGTTATGGACTTATCAGAGTCAAAAGGACAACCGTTTATTCCATTGTGACAAAGATCACATCTAGATTTAGTTGAAGGGCAGGAAGTTGAGTTAGTGGACAGAGTGGTTCAGGCTCCTGCCTGCCCATTTCAAAAGCTATCCTTACTTTCTCAGGTCACATGCCCCTCTCTCTGTGGCCCCCAGGTCACACGTGAAAGCACATGTGGACACAGGAAAGGCAGCAGCAGTGAGGCAGGGCACTTCAAAATGGACAGAAAGCCGCAGAACTACTTGCCCGGGTCACTAATGTGCTGCCAGAGCCCAGAAAAGACCACAGGAGTGCCCGTGAGAGAGGATGGACTGACTGGAAGTTGTAAGCCTACACGGAAGGAGACAGAGAGACGGAACAGGCTGGCTCTGTCCTTGAGCAATAGTAAACGTCTGAGTGTCTGGGGCAGGCAGAAAAGTTCTGTTCTTTATGATGAGCAAACATTACTTCTATAATCAGAAAATAATGTTCAAGCCATCCCTTTAAAAGAAAAATAAAATGACCAGTAGTTTACCTGTTGGCTACCTGCTTACAAATCTTTCTTTTTCTCATTTCTCCTCTGCTTTCCACTGATTCAGATGTATCTGACACAGGTAACGTTCAGCGGCCCTTCTCAGGGTTCTCGATTGTTTTCTTAACAAAGCGGCCCCCCAGTTGTCCTGCCAGCTCTGCTCCTTGAACACCTCCTTCCAGGGTGGGCAGGCTCAGTGGTGGGTGGGCCAGGGCGAGGCGCAGAGGCAAGGGCCACTCCAACCCAGCCTGCGCCCCTCTTCTGCATGATTGCTGGGCATGCCCCACTCTCCTTCTTCCCACTGTGTATCTGACAGTGTAGCAAAGGCTGGTTAAATTGGCCCCAGGGGTAGCGTTCACAACAGAGCTGGGACACTTTTGCACCGAATGCTTGCCCCGCCGTGCACGGGATGTCTGCAGGGTGGGCGGCTCGGAGAAAGTCCCACCTGTGATACTGGCTCTGTTCCTGCGGCAGTTCTAACACGAACACTCACTGTGCTTCATGCTATCCTTTGGAGGAACTACACTTTTAAAAATCTTTGCTGTCTTTCTCCCCCCATCTTAATTAAATTCCTTCAATGATTGCTTCAGTACAGGTTTAGGTTTTCTGAACCTGCTCAGTAACCCCCGTATCCCTTGGTTCAATTCTTACTGACTCGTAACCACACTGAGTAATACAGATTAGAACTTTTACAAGCTAAGATTTCCCATCCTCTAGAGAGAGCACATGTTTTAAGGTGGGCTTGGGGGGCCCCATAACACCTCCGCTCTCGGGGAAGCACCGCCGGAGTAAACTGTAAACAAAGGGAAACGTAGCCGAAGGACACTGTGGAAGGCTTGGCCAGCCGCCCAGATTATCTGTGACTGCCGGCTACTCCTGCGCATCCTGCGTGCCTTTCTGCCGCGTGACCCACAGAGGTGGCACACTTTCTATGAAAGCGGCTGATGTGGGCGTCGCTTTTTAAAGCAAACGTTAATCATGCACCTCTTAGGTGTAAAGCACCGTTTTTATAGGTGAAGACAACATCATCCTGACCCCAAAAGCTTGGGACACTAGGGAGCATTTTGATTATCTCTTACTGAGCCTTCTTACCATGCGATCGTGTCATCGGCAGATTTGGGGATGTTCCGGCGGGCCGCCATGGTGCTCTACACGGACTGCATCCACCAGTGCAGCCGCCCTCTGTACATGGTACGTGTGCCCCTGGCTCTGGCCTGTGCCAGAGAGTGGGGAACCGCAGGAGGGGCAGGCCCGCGCAGCCACTCGGGCTCCCCCAGTCCAGAGGGCCAGACAGCCCAGGGTGGCTGAGGTCCAGTCAGGGGGAAGAAAGAAGCATGTTGCTTACTCTTCTTGTTCATAAAAAACAAGCTGGGATGGTCCCATTTTTGAACATGAAACATTGCTGTAGTGTAGAAAGAGATGCACGTGCATGTGTGTGTGTGTGTGTGTGTGTGTAGAAAACTACTATTGAACAGTGATCTTAGCTGTGGCGGTGTCCCGGTAAATAACCATCCAAAGAGGTAAGCCAGTTTCACTGTGTCACTGAAAGGGGGCACTATTAATAATTGCACCAGGACGGCAGGCATAAACCAGACTGTCTCAAGTAAACTGGGGCCTATAGCCACTCTGGTCACTTTCATTAGGAACCTATACTTTCTACATTATACACGTGTTTGATTTTTATACATTGTTTTTTACCATGAGCAAGGGTATTTTTTAAAAGATGCGTTTATTGCTTAGTGGTTGAAATACAACTTTTAAAAATTCTCCATTACTGTTTCCGGTACATTACACACTTGTACATTGAGCAGGGGACTCAGGGCCCTGGTCACAGCTGTGTCTCCGCTCGCTGGCCCTCGACCTCGGGGAAGCCACGTGCCTGCCCCCCCCCCCCCCCCCCCCCCCACCCCCCACCCCCGGCGCCCTGACCCGACCTGGACCCAGAGTGGCGCTCAGAACCAGTGGTGCTGCTTGGGCCTGGCACTCAGGAGCTCACTGAGTTCCTGCTAACAGTGTATAATCGAAGGATTTTTACAAAAAGTAATGTGGGAACCCCTTAGCTTACTAGAGCTTGGATAGGAGCTCTGGGTTCTGAAAGTGGAGGGAATGGAAGCTGAGGGTTTTTCAAGGTTTTCCTTCCTCCTCTTTCAGGACAGAATGGTGTTGCTCGTCGTGGGGAATCTGGTTAACTGGTCCTTGTAAGTAATTTTAGGAAAATATGTCTTTTTTTAAATTAATGACTGTGACACTGTGGTTTAGCTTTCTTTTGCTGTCATATGAAGGGAAAACTCATTTCAACCAGACAGGAAGTATGATTCTTAATGGTGCATCCATTTATGGGAGCTTTCCAATCCTTAAAATTGAATGTTCTGAAGGAGGTATAATCAGTTAAAAGTTACTCATATGTTAAAGAGGGGTGTTTTTTTTCTTTTTAAATTCCCCTCCTTGCAAAAATGAGAGTGGGAAAGCGAAAAAGTCAATAATGTTACAAATCCACCCTCATGGCTGCAAAGTAATTCCTGCCCATGTGCATAGCGCCCTCTTTGGACTGATCTACCGACCCAGGGACTTCGCTTCCTACATGCTGGGCATCTTCATCTGTAACCTGCTGCTCTACCTGGCCTTTTACATCATCATGAAGGTAAGCGAGGTGGCTGGGGGCCTGCAGCGCCCCCGCCCGCCCGAGGCCGGCAGTGTGGACGGCAGCCTCCGCTTCTCGCCTGCAGCTCCGCAGCTCTGAGAAGGTCCTCCCCATCCCGCTCTTCTGCATCGTGGCCACCGCTGTGCTGTGGGCTGCTGCCCTGTACTTTTTCTTCCAGAATCTCAGCAGCTGGGAGGTAAGAGAACAGTTTTCTTTTCCAACATGATATTCTCTCTCCATCCTGCCTTTTCAGCATCCTGCCTCCCTCTCTCCGTGTGCTTGTTGTTGCTAATGTTTTTGGTATCTCTAAAGCAAAAGCTTTCTCTAAAAGCTTTACCATCTCGATGAAGGGCACGTTGTCATCGTTATCAGGGTAGCACTCCTAAGTGTATAAAGCCCACACTCTGCAAATTTGATCTTCCGTGTGTGTTATGTTACAATCCTGTTCTCAGAGAATGTTTAACATATGCAGAAACCTTGATTAGTGTGTCTTCTCTACCTTTCTCATCATAATCATCATCTAAAAACAAATGCCCTGGTGCAGGTGTTCATACATCCACCTCACAGACTGGAAAGCTGAGGCCTGGGAAATTAGTGCTATTGCTCGGGCACAGAGCAGGGAAGTCTCCACTCCATCTTCACAACCACCTCGATTGATTGTAGAACGTTTTCATCACTCCAGAAGTAACTCCTCAATTCTCCTGAACACCTTACCCCTGGGCAACCACCAACCTATCTTTTGTCTCTGTAGATCTGCCCATTCCAGACAGTTCATATGAGTGAACTCATATACCATGCGGCTTTGGAGTCTGACCTCCTTCACTTAGCATAGTGTTTCCTACATTCATCCGTGCTGTAGCTGTATCAGTACTGCATGTCTTTTTCTTGCTGTGCAATGTTTGCTTGTGTGGGTACACTGTGTTTTATCTGTTCACTCATCAGTTGATGGACAGTTGGGTTGTTTCCACTTTGGGGTTGTTATGAACGATGCTGCTGTGAACATTTATGTACAAGTGTGTGTGTGTGACTGTGTGTTTTCTTGAAAGCTAAGTTTCTGAGCCAGGCGTTTGCATTTGTGTAGCTTTGGCTGCTCAGCGCTCTGCACACCTGAGCTGTGGGAATGCACGCCCACCTCCCGCCTCACCTTCCCGCAGGGAACCCCGGCTGAATCCCGGGAGAAGAACCGGGAATGTATCCTGCTGGATTTCTTTGATGACCATGACATCTGGCACTTCCTGTCTGCCACTGCCCTGTTTTTCTCATTCTTGGTGAGTTTATAACACCTTTTTTTTTGTTAATTTCTTCTCTCTTGAATCCTGTGCTCTTTTTTTCTCTTCCCCTCTTCCTTACACCCTGTTTTATATTCCTCTCTTAATTTCCCTTTTCAATCCCTCAGTGTAATTCAGTGTACAGATTTTCTCTTAATGTTGTTTATCTTTTGGTTCAATGTTTATTATTTTTCTTTACTCTTCAATATTTTAAGACACAGACTGACAAAATGGTTTTCCTTAAGCTGCACAAAGTTCGGGCTGAATTGATCATTGGAACTCATGTGCCCAGAATGCCCCAGGCATCACTATGGGCATCCATTAAAATTTCAGTAACATTAGGTTACTCCTTCCTATGCTAGACTCACATTCCTCCTCCTCCTCCAGCCTCACGGAATAGCTTACACATAACTTACAAATTCCTGGAGTAGCTTAGGATAGCATCCAGGCCTCTGTTACCTTCTAACCAGTTGGTTCCTAATCTTCCCTTTAGTCCCTCCATTTATTTTTACCCCAACATTTTCCCAGAAGCCAAACGTATTATAAGATCCTGGGGTGAAACCTCCTGGACTCCTTTCTTGTTAATTTTGATTTTCCCAATAGAAGTCCGTGGCACCTGTACAGGTTCAGTTGACAAATAACAGGAGCAGGTGGCCAGGGCTCCCAACACTGTGGGGTTTAAGCGTCTCTGCCAGCCTTATAACCTCAAAAGCGGAGCAGGGCTGCCCCCGGGTGGCCAGTTTTGGAGGTTTAATCTCTACAATCATTCTTCAAGGCTTTTATGTTTGAGTTGCTTTCATTAGAAAGAGATGACAAAAGTGGCGTGGAGGGTCCCAGTGGAGAGAGCGGCGGTGCTGGGGTGTAAACGTGGAGGAGGAGGGTACGCTTTCTGTGTGGCAACACTTTCTGCAATAAGACTTCATTTCCTTTAGGTCTTGACCTGAATGGTCCTTCTCATAATGATTTCCCCAGCCACCCTCTCAAAATTATTTTACCTCTTCCACCTTATACTTCCCATGTCCTCTCCATGATTTAATTTTTATCCCTAGTGCACATGACCATCTAACATAGTATACTTAGCACATATTTCTATCTGACACACTACACATACTTTACTCATGTATTTGCTTCCTATCTGAAGCCCTCGCTCGCATGCAAGCCCCAGGACGGTGGGATGTTTTGCCTCTTTCATTGCAAGCTGTATCTCCAGCACCTAGAATAGCACATGATAGACCCGTGATAAATATTTGAATTAATTAATAAATGAACTGTGTATGATAATACATGCCTGTTGAGAGATTGCACAGCATTGTAGAAAGCTGCAGAAGACATGAAAATGAACAAGGGCACTTGGAGGTTCTGTCTGTGTGAGTCTCCGAGAGAAAGCAGCTACTCACTGTGGCTGTGACTGTGCGTTCGTTTCATTTCTCTGCCCCTCACCTTTCAGGTTTTGTTAACCCTGGATGATGACCTAGATGTGGTTCGGAGGGACCAGATCCCTGTCTTCTGAGCCTCCAGCTTTAAGAGGGGGAAGAGGGAGCCATCGATCTTGGTGCTGTTTCATAAAAACACGTGGGGCCTACAGCACAGGACCCACTGCCAAATGCTCCGCGCAGCCCTCGTGGAGTCGGCTCTGCCCACACTCGCACGCACCGGGAGGGCAGGAGCAGAGGAGATCCAAATCTGCACGAAGAGGGGGAAGAAAGGAAGCTGTGGACAGGGGCAAGTCCTGAACAGTGGAGAAAGCCCCATCCCCTTATGCTGCAACTCTGAAACCAGAGAAACACTGCATCCGTCAGTTTGCTGTCTTGGGACCCCACCACCTCACCTGGGACTCACCAGCAATGGCAGAATGATGCTGCACTTTTCCCTCCAGCCACCCCCAAGCCCATGAAGGCCAGCAGCCCGGATTCCCCGCCCAGAAACTTAGGTGGGCCCCTGTGCACCTTTGCGACATCTGCTGCTCTAGACATCTCTAAGCACCAGCTCGCTGCTCCAGGGTTCTGGGATGTCGTGATGCCTTGAAGTCTGGTAGCCGGTGGACCCGAGGCCCTACCCCACTAGGATAGATGTTTTATCAGCAGCAGCTTGTCACCTCCTCAGAAGGAATGCTGTTTGTTTCCCCCAGGCTCCTCACCTCTTTAGGGAGGCTCTGGATTGGGCCTTGTCATACACTCTTCCTAACTCACCCCTGGGACCAGGGCTTGGGTGCTTACTTCTTCCTTAGTGTCTTCATCTCACTGCTGTGTGCTGACCCTATAACTCAGGCTCTGCCTTCTCGAGAAGAAGGGACCAGGCCTTGTTGCTCCACAGACCCGCTCTAAGATGACAGGGAGAGTGAGAGAACTTTTTCTACCAGCAGGAGGAGCAAGAGAAACGACCGACAGTGCTGAGAGAGAAGGGATGTCAGTCAGCATCAAGCAAACAGGCCCCACCCTAAGGACTTGGGCTCCTGGAACTAACGCAGCCGCAGCTGAGGCAAAAGCACTTCCGCCTGCCTCCAGTCTAACCAGCACAATTCTGTGCCCACAGCACCTTTGGGGGAAGGAGTGAGTGTTTAGCCAGGGATGCGGCACTAGGGGTCCTCTCCTACTGACCGGGCCTCTTGGTGGCCACTTTATGCCTCCAGACTTTCTCCCTGGAGTTCTTAAGAAGTGACTCTCAGGATGAATGCATGTCACTGTAACTCCCTAGTTTTCAAAGAGCACAGAGGATTTAGGATTGTCTTGCTTGCACCTAATAATTCTTGTGGTCTCCCCAGCAAGGCCTTGAAGGCCCAGCAGCCCACTTCCCTCCTCACCGTCTGGCAGCTCGGCCCCAAGAGTCCCATTCTGACCAGGCTCCTGGTTGCCTGCGTACAATGGAACTGGGAAACGTGCTCGCTAGTGTGCACACACAGATGCATTTGCCCATGGAACTGAAGTCATCTCTCACCTCTGCTTTCCTGATCCTTCATCAGAGAAACGGGTCAGCCATTCTTTTTTAAAAAAAACTGTTATCCCCTCTCTGAAAAATCTGCATAATGTTCAAAACACATTTTGGAAGTTGAACAGCAAAATTTGCCTCATTTAAAAAACACAAAGATGCTGTTAATGAAGTATTTTATTATTTTATCAAATTGGTAATTGGTCTTCTGTTACTCTTTATTCCTTAAAAATTGTTGGCATCCCATCCTGGGGACAAAATCCTTGCCTCATGCGATCAGAGTACAATCAGATAAGTTAATACTGGTGAAAAGTGTTCTATAAAAGAAAAACTCCCGTGCAAATGTAAAAATATTGTTGGCTTCCATAGGCCACAAGAAGGTGAGCTATCATGTGGTTGTGTTAGTCTAACATCTAAAAGAAATTTCAAATCTGTTTAACTATGGTTGATTTGAACCAATTCTTTTCTTTTAATGGGCTTATGGTTTCAAATCCCCTTAGAAAAGATCCACTAAGAAATGTAAACAAAGACTGTTCGAGAAGCCCCGTAGCCTGAAGTAAATAAACTCTAAGACTTGTTGCCCTTCGGAAGCTTGTTTGGGAGGCACGTCCTAGGCCGCGGGGAGGGGCCCGTAGAACCCGGTGAATTGGGCTGCTGTATTCTGGACCGTTTTCCCATGTCTGTGTTGCGTCGTAAACCCACACATTGTGGTCAGCTTTGTTCTCCACAGCAGGACTAGAAACCCAGCCCATTCTTCAAGTCTAAAGGTGCTCGTTGCTCATTCTTCCTGCGATGCCCACCTTGTGGTTGGAGGACTCAAGGAAACGGCTGGACTGCACCTGCGGGGTGGATAGGAGTGCGGGGTGGAGGGGCGAGCAGAGATTCTCAGGGCTGCCCGGCCCCTCGTCCCTCCATTCTTAGTGCAGTGCCTGTGCAACTTCTGCCTGAGCTTGTGGACTTCATTCACTCTCTAAAAGAACAGGGAAGGCAACTCTGAAAGCCTGTTCAGCAGAAGGGGAGCTGGAGAAAAACAGCCACCGAGAAGAGGCCGCTGGCAGAGCAGGCCCAGAGGTAACACGAGCAGTTCAGCTGGAGCAGGACAGCGATGTGGCAGCCAGAGGGCAAGAGGTCACATAAAAAATACCCCCTTCACACCTCTGATGAATGCCGGAGAGGCCACTCCACCTGTTGATGCTGGATGGTTGAGGGCTTAGCCCGGCTTTATTTTAGCAGCACTTGAGGCCGGTGGAAACCAGAGTCTATCTGAGGATGGGACTTTCCATGACTGAAGGAGGTCACCAAGCCAGCTCCCAGGACAAGGAAAGTGGCAGCTGCTTCCTTTGTAGCTCCAAACAGCCACCAGAATGTTCTGTGGGACCACAAAATGCATGTGTCAGTGAATTAAATAATACACAAATGTTTGCCATTCTGGGAGGTAGCCTCCCTGTGTAAAACTTGGGGGAAAGAGAGAAGCAAAAATAAACACTTTTCATAAAAAGAATAGTAGAGTTGGAGAAGGATTCTCGAGTCAGACTTTAGTCCAAACACATTTGCTGTGTGACCTTTGGCGAGTTGCTGGACCTCTAGGATTCTCACCTTCCCTGTCCACCTGATGCTAACGCAGCATGAGGGTGACAAAGGCGGAGATGTGCAGACTCCACCGAAACCAGCTGTTCTGTTCCCTGTCCTCAGTTCCAGGAGGCCCTGGGGGGTGGGAAGCCACCTGACCTTCAGAGACTCTTCAGACTATCCAAGCTCCCAGCCCTGGCCTGGTCCTTGCCCTTTTTTCTGCATTTTACTGCCTCTAGCCCTTAAAACTCATATTCCAACTCAGATGATAAATCGCCACCACAGCTGGGGCCACATGGGAAGTCTAGCTGGGTATGATGTCACACTTCATTGTTGCCTTCTCTGCCCTGGGTGTTCTCCTCCCTCAGTAGCTATTACTACCGTGCTTCAGGGCTGCCATGGGCAGATGTCCCCCACCCTGTCCCTGCCCTGGCTACCAAATGTGCTATGGGGAAAGCAGGGCGTTCAGCTTGTGCAAAGAAGGGCTTCAGCCCATCGGTGACAAAACAGGTCCCCCAAAGAGGAAGCATGAGCGGTCACTCAGGTTTGGAAATGACTCTAATATCCTCTGATGAAATTTAGGAAGAACATTATGAGTAAGATAATATGTAAGAGAGAACATACCATTTGCCTTTGCCTGAAGCAGTGTAAACCCTTACTTACCACTATTCTGCCCAGTTAAAAGTAGGGTGGGTTTTGTTTTTTGTGGGTTTTTTTGCTGTTTTTTTTTATGCTGTTTGAAGAAGATAAACCAATGTGGCTAAGTTTTACTATCTCCTCTATATGAAGGTGCCGGTGTCAGCAGGGTTAAGTGCCTTCTAAATCTTCGGCCTTAACAGACCTGAATTCAAATAGGCTTGGGGAGAGGTGCAGATCAGCCTCCACCACTGAGTTTCTGAAAGGCCATAGTAATAGAGTTTCCACTTGGATGGGGCTCCTCCATGAAAAGACCTCATTCTCTGAGCTCCAGGGAGGGGCTGGAATTCATCCTACGGCTTTCCTGAAGTGTGAACTTTCTATTCTCATTAAACTGCAAAGAAGACTAAGTGGTTTCCATTATTCACTTAGAATTATCCTTTACTTCCCCGAATCTGAGGAAAATGGAGCTCTGCCCTCTTCCTGTCTCTAGATTAGATTTAATAATTTTTCCCTGAACTCTAAATTAAAAAAAAATTCCTTGGCTCTATTCTATTTTTTTTCTTATTGCCTTGAATTCCCCGCCATCTAACACATCCACTTCACTGGGGATCAACACTAGCTGACCACCGTCTTTTAATACCAAACAGCCTTGAAGTGTTACCATATTTCAGTCAAGTTCTCAGCAAAGTCTGGGTGTCCCATCTTTTACCCCAGCACTATAGGTATGACTTAGAAAACAAGAGGTTTACACAGTGAACAATTTTTGCGTGAGGACAAGAGAAATCTGATATACTCTCTCATGATGGCTAGGCCCCGGGCCCCACATTTCCTCTGACTCTTGACATTCTTCATGAATTTGGCCTCTAAGTCCTTTAGCTGGAAGACTATTTGAAATAATTCAAGAGCTCTTTATTTTAGGATGCTATAGCATTGCCATTAGAGAAAAAAGTTGATTTGCATTTTATGGTTTTTATTACATTGCTTATCTGAGCTTTCCACAAGGCTCAGTGCCTGGTTCTAGGTGGGCGCCTTCAAGGAAGAGAACAAATTCATGCTTGAGTTTTACTCTGCTGCTCTCTTAACGTGGGACACCTTGTAAAGCAACCTGCTTTTCAAGGGGTCTACTTCCCCTTTATCCTCTCCTTCCTCGCAGCACCACTGTTGACTTGTGTAGAATCAGAAATACTGCTTCAGTCAAAGGACAGTCAAGAAATACTTGGCAGGCCTGGTAAGGAGCTGGGCAGACACCCAGGTTCTTCCATCATGGGGTCTACGGTCCAAAAGGGAAGATGTACATGAAACGAGTAATGGAAATTTGTTCATTGTAAGTGGGCAAAGAGCTCTGAGAAGAGAGTAAATGGCTCCATCTCCCTAATTCTTAGGAACTACAACAACCCCCTGCTGGAGGACAAGCGTGCTGGCAGAACTGATCGCTGTAACAGCCAACACCTGTCATCAGGCCTCTGCCAAGGGTTTTATATACATTACCGTATTCAATCTCGAAACACCCCCTCTGTGAGGTCGGTATCACTGTAATCCCCATGTCCCAGATAGAGAAACCGAAACTTAGAGAAAGTCACTGTCCTCTATGAAGCAAATATTGTAGAAACCTGGATTAGTAGTCAGAAATCAGTAGTTTAAGAAGACTAAAAAACAGAAAGATAGATTGTGACACCATAATGATTCAACATTTATCTGTGCATGCATCTGTATATATAAAACACACAGCCTAAAATTATAAAACTCTTGAACCTGTTAGCAAAACGAGAAGCTGGCTCAGTGGACTGAGTGCCAGCCTGTGAACCGAAAGGTCGCCAGTTCCGTTCCCTGTCAGGACGCATGCCTGTGCTGTGGGCCAGGGCCCCAGCTGGTTGAGGGCTTAGCCCTGTTTTATTTTAGCATCACTTGAGGTCCGTCTAAAGTTGGGGGCATGCGAGAGACAACCAATTAATGATTCTCTCACACATCAATATTTCTCTCCCTTTCTTTCTCCCTCCTTTCCCCTCTCTCTAAAAAAACAAACAAAACATTTTTAAAAATAAAAGAGAGAAGGTTTTTTCAAAATTCAGAAGATATGTGTCTGTTATAAAAATCTGAGTACAGTGAAACTTACTGTGCTTTTAAGAAAGCCAACCAATAAAACTACAGCTTTGGATCATTTTGGCTCTCTAAACAGGAACAGCTGGATTCCTATGAGAACTGCTGCTTCAGTTTCTAAGCTTGTAAAGTCAAGACCAAAGTCTTTTTTATAAATTCAATGATTGCACTTGGCAAAGGGCTATAAACCCAAAGATTCATTTTAAATTAAAATACATGTTGCATAAGGTGTCAGGTTTCCACTGGGAGGCTGTTGATTCCAAACCAAAATTAACAGTGGACAGAAAGCACAGGAATGCAGGGGTTTTTTATTTCCTAAAAAACATTTGGACACACACACACACACACACACATTGTCAAGAATCAAAAAGTCCTCTAATGCTGCCTCCAAAACTCATCCATGCAGGCCCAGTAGGCTAGGCAGAATCTATGCCTCTGCCCAATGGCTGGAGTGTTTCAGCCCTCGCTCCTATAAGAGAGGGGTTTCATTCGCCAAACTGAGGCAGAAGAGCTAGCCTGCAGTGAACTGGGAAATCATAATTCTTCATCTGGGGTGCAATGATGATGGTGGTAAGTGTGTCTAAATTTGTCCAGAGGTAAGGCAACAAAGCAATGTGACTTGATTTGAAACACTGACATACTAACCAATTTTCTTCTCCTACACTAGGCTGTTTCTAAGGCTTTCAAAAATAAAACATTTAATGTGAATTTGCACATTTGCCACTTAGCAACATTTTAAAAAATGGGATTTAACCTAATTGGATTCAGGAACTCCCAGAAAACTTCCCTGAGGCAGTCAGTTCTGCACCACTACAATTCAGCTCCAGCCTTTTTCTAAGGCTCAGATCTGAATGTGATTAAACCATGTAAGAAAACACCACCAAGCAAGAACTGCACGGCATAGTTAAAAGCTGGATTTTTGGATCTTCCCCAAAATCTATAGCTTACTTGCTTGTGTGAAAAATAAGTGGCACATTGATACTAGTAATTTACCTGACTTCTGAACTTATGTAGGCAGCAAATTAGTATTTATCTCCTTAATCTCTCACAAGAAATAAAACAGGTCAGAGGAGCTGTTGATGCTGACCAGGAAACTATATTCCAGCAGAGCCCTGCATTTCAGCCTCACGTGTAGGGGGATGGAAATGAGGAAGGGCATGGAAAAGAATTGCCCCTTGGCATTTAAATAATTCTTTGAAACTGTGAGAAAACACTTGAAATATAAAACCTCTTTGTCCTGCACAATAATCCTGTAAAGGAGAGAGGACAGATAATGTACCAACAAATAAACTAAGGTGCAAATAAGTTATGCTACTTGCCCTAAGTCACACAGCCCGCCGATGGCAAGTCAATACGAAATAGTGTCATGGCTGTTTCTTTTTCTTTAGAGTGACAGCACAGCAAGTTTTAGATTTGTCTGGCTTAAGAAATTTGTCAAAAGAAAACTAGCATCAGTTCAGACTTCCACGGATAGTCTTAACTTTTTATTTGGGTATAAAATATATTCAGTAATATACAACATGTGCATGAAGTTGATAATGATTGGTGAATTTTTACATACATATGTGTATGTAACCACCACCCACATTCAGATACAAAACATTTCTAGCATCCTTGTGTCTGTTCAACTATTCTGACTTTTCTCCTCATAGATAAATTTTGCCTGCTCTTGAACTTCATATAAATGGTATGTATTCCTTTTTGTCTGGCACTTTTCACTTGATATAATGTCTGTGAGGTTCACCTGTGTGTGTATCAGTAGCTTCATTTTATGAATATGACCTTTCATTCATCCATTCTCTTATTGATGGATGTTTGGATTGTTTCCAGTTTGGGGCTACTGTGAAGAAAGCTTTTATGAACATTCTTATACATAGCCTTTGGTGAACTTATACATTCTTTTTCAGGGTGCATACTTAGTGCCCCTATGGAACTTCTCAGTCACAGGGTAGGTGTGTGTGGGGGGTGGCTCTGCCTGCAGGGCCTCCCCGGCCGCCACAGATGAGAATAAGTCTACCAAGACATGATCTGCTTGGGGAGGGAAGGGGGCCAATCTCTCAAAGGAGAAGGGCCAGGAGCCTGTTCCTTGATGGGCTTTTATTGGGTTCATTTGCACAGGAATATAGATAAAGCACATTAATCCTTGTCAGGCAATAAGGATCAAACAATAGATAACAAAGAACTCTGAGGGTCTATTTTGAGTCAGGGTCAGATAGCTAAAGAGCTGTAAAACTTTGAGGAACAAACTTACTTCTTGCTCGGACCCTTATCATTTAGTTGAGAACATTCTAAACAAAGCAAGTTTCACAGGATTTTACATATTCTTTCTTAGGCCTGATCACCTGGGGAACCCGCCCTTTCCAGCACAGGGCTGCACCACCCTCTGTCATTGTTTCAGGCTTAGGTGGAGCAAGGGAAGTGAGGCAGGCAAGAGATTGGGAGACTTCTTGCAGACAGAATGAGGACTCAGGCTTTGTCAAAGCTGAGGGGCGAGGGTCCATCACCCCCTTTTGCTGTACCCCCCAAGGTCCTTCCTTGTGAAGGACCTTCCTTCCTCTCATGTGATCGTACCTGTCTTAGCTCGTTCCCCCCTTGGGGAATCTTACCCATCATTGGCTAACTGACTAAGTATTGGGGGCCAGTTACAGATGAAGTAAACGGAGCAGAAGTGGTGCTCCTGCCAGGGAGATAAGCTTTTGTCTCCTTAGTGGCTTACGGTCCAAGGTCACTCCCTCGCCTTAGTCATGGGGTGTTACAGCTTCTGAAACCAGGCAGGGCAGTTCCCAACAGGTAGGTAAGTCTTTAGTTTTAAAGGAAATTGCCAACACTTTTCCAAAGTGGTTGCACCAATTTACACTCCCATTATCATTGATGAGAGTTCTAGTTATTCCACACCTTTTTCAATACTTGGAACTAATTTGTCAATTCCTCCAATTTTAGCCTTTCTGGGTGAGAGTGCAATGGTACTCACTCATTTTATTTTGCATTTCTCTGATGATTACTGATGTTCAGGGCCTTTTCATAGACTTCTTGGCCATATATGTAAAGAGTTTTTTCAAGTTCTGTGCCCATTTTTAAAAAATCATCTTATGAGTCTCCTTTTTGATATATATAATCTTTGCCAGTCTGTGATTTGATGATGGGAAATTCTTAATTTTTTAAAGCTTAATATGACAATTTTTTCTTTTATGGTTATACTCAGATAATATTTCCTGTGGGTTTTTTTTTCTAGAACACTATTTCTCAAATTGTTTGGTCTCAGGACCCATTTATAGTCCTAAAGATTATTGAGACCCCCCCAAATTTTTGTTTATTTAAATTATATCTGTCAATATTTACCATGTTAGAAATAAAAATGGAAAAATTTAAATATTAATTCATTTAAAGATAATAAACTCATTATAGAATAAAAACTTTATGATAAAATTTTTATTTATATGCCATTTTCCAAAACAAAAAAAATTTTGAGAACTGCAACAGTGCTTTACATTGTTGTAAATATATTTAACATCTGGCTTAACAGAAGACAACTGGATTCTCAGCTCAGATTCTGCCTTCACTCTGTTGCAGTATCTATTTTGCTTGGAAGTATATGAAGAAAATCTAGCCTTATAGAAATATATAGCTGGAAAGGGGAGTAGCCTTTCCAGATAATTGTAGCTATTCTTTCATATACCTCCACTCCACAAAGGATTGTTTCCCTTTGTGGAATTTGAGTTGCAATGTGGAATTTGAAACTGTACCAATGAGCTTTTCATGTATTGTCCTGTTAAAATTCATTGGTCTATCTTATAGCTGATGGGTTTTAGTAACTCGTATAATAGGGTTGGTCTTTTTGTTCTAGTTGTTAGAGTGGGACTACTGACCTGCCAGTAGCTCCTACATCCCACCTAACAGTGAAAATCCCCCACACAGCTTCTTAAAGAGATAGGTAATTAAAATAATTTTCCTTCAAACATCCAACTAAACTGGAAAGCCAACAAAACTTTATATAATTTGCACTTTCATCTAAGGGAGATCAAATTTATACATAATGGTTACATTTTTATGGGTTGTATACCCTTTAGGGCACATTAGGGCTCCCTGTGTAATCAAAATATCTGACACATCCATGCCCTGTGTGAGAGGCAGTGTGCAATAACATCGTAGTCAGAATACTGAGTTTTAATCTGAACTCCCAAGAAGCTGGAACAAGGAAAATATTCTATTAATTTCCTGTAGGATATACAGGAGTTAACGATCCCTACCTGTTTTAATTTGCAGATATATTTATACATTTGCAAGACAAAAACTTCAGTAACTATTTACAAACTATTGTAAATGCAATAAACACCTGAGTATTTCATTTTCAAAGTACCGTCCTTAATACTACCGCCCTCTCTCTTAAAAAATATCCATTATCCTGAACTCCCATCACTTCATGAATTTACCATTTTTACATCTGCAGGTTACCTCTAAATAATGTTTAATTTATAGGCACTTAACCTTTATATAGCTTTATCCTGCACAAGTTCCTCTGCCGTGTGTTTTCTCCCTCAAACTTTATGCTGGTAAGAGGTGACCAAGTTCACATGGTGGTAATGAAAGACCTAATTCTTGTCAAGTTCTATGCTTCAGTTTCCTCCACTATAATATGCAAGGAAGGCTGTAAACTGAGTCATCTCTCAATATTCTCCCATATCTGAAATTCTAATTTTATTATTTGCAGTAAGCATAGAGGTGTATAGTTTGTTCTAAAAATAGAGTGCTGCTCATAATTATGATTTATTTGAAGTAGACTCTCTAATCAGGAACACAATCCCCAGGGGAAATGTGTCATGTTATTATTTCAGACACTTCAAAGTTAAAGATTACTTGAATGTAAGACTTTAGTTTTAAAGAGAAGTCATTTTCATACTAGGCTTGAAGTGGTACATGCAATGGTCAGAAGACAGAATTCACAATGCAAAAATGCAAAGTTTATTTTCTTAAATAAAATACTATATTCATATCTATACAAATAATTATTACAACCATTAAAATGTTACATTTACCAATAAAAATTTCAAAACTTTAAACAAGAGCATGGTTCAGAATATTCACACCCTAATACAATGCATTTGTAAAAAGATGTCAAAATAAACAGGACCTATTCTTATTTACAACAGTAGGACAATCCTGATCATATTATACATATCTGCTCTGGATTCCATTACAAAACAAGTTAACTCCCATTAGAATAATAAACCAGGTGATTTACAGTAATAGGACACAGTGCACAGCGGACATTGCTGGCATGGAAATAGATACAAATATTACACTACTGAAAGCATTACAGTTAGGTTTGTTTCTGGTGACTGCTCTACAGTAAGCTTCTCACCCAGTGTATCTATAATTTGTGAAGGTGATTATGTTCTCAGATTTTCCCACCTATTTTTTACCAGAATGAATACATTATGGCCTGGTGAAAGTGGAAGCAAATCTTTTCTTCACAGTAACACAATTGCAGCATTTTAAGCAACACTGTCTGGTCCCTTTCTTCTTGGAAGATCAACAGCTCAACTCCCCCTAAAAGTTACCAACATAATCAAGTCCAGTGCCTCAATGACCTCACAGATGAAAAATGGTTTTAAGACTTAGGGGATGGGGAACAGAGATCCAGAAAAGTGAAGAGGGCATCTAGCTGGAGTAAACATTAAGTTCCTATGACATAGTATGATGGATAACCAAACACACATAGCTGACCCCCCAAAATAAATACATACTCAGGATCATGTTTTAAAAGGTTAAATTGCAAATAGAGTTATCTTCTGTCTCATGAAATCTCTGAGGATTATGCAGTCATCAAAAATAACACCCATTTGGATATTATGCTGAATATTTTCAGTGCAAGTTGGCTCATGTTTATGTACCATCTGAACACATGCACAAGACAGAAAAAGATTACACAAATCTATAAACAAGGATATTGTTGTTTGCACAAATCTAGAAATAAGGATGCTGGATGACCATCACAAGTGGAGTTTAAAAGGAGTTTTGCTTCTACCCAGTAAGTTTTTTTTTTTTTTTTTTTTTTACAAGTTTGGAATCAAAGATGGCTCAGAGAATGATAAGGCAACAGTGAGAAACATCAACTGTACTTGTCTTCCAGGTGTTTGATTACTTGACAGGTGCCATCCTGGCTGGTTCTTTGCTGTAACAGAGGAGCAGGTGAGCAATATGTTCCAATGGCTGGTCTTAGGACCAGAGGCACAGTTTCAGTAAAGTGCAGTACCAGAGAAGAGGCATGTGAGCAGAACTAGAAAGAAACTCTGTCCAAGAAGACCCTTAACCCTTCTTCCTGGCATATCTGGACTGCCTCAATCTAATCTTGATGTCCCCCACAGACTCAATAGAAAACACTCAGGCTCACACAGGAAGTATAAAATGCAGGGAAAATATGGTTAAGTCCAAAAAAGGACCCCTTTATGTCGAACTCTGGTGAAGGAGAAATAGTAGCCAAAAAGGTATCTCAAGAAACTATTTTCTGGCCTTTAATGTGCATATACGTATCATAAAATCATCACTCACAGAGTAACTTCACACTAGTTTCTCTGGCTATTACTACTGCCCTCTGGATGTACAAAGCCATAGGCAATTACCTCCAGGCAAAGGCAGGGTTTATGTAGACAACAGATTTACAATGACATCCAGGTTCCTAAAGATAGCAGTCCAAAGCTGTCTTTTGGGATCAGCTTTGCCCTTTCTTCACTCCATGGAGGGCAGGGGGCTGCTTATTAAAACAAGGAACAGAACTATATGGCACATTAAATATTTTAAATCAATTTTGACTTACTTCTGTTTTGAGAAATTGGGTGACTTATTAGTTCCCAAAAGCAGGAATTGGGCATCATTGATTTGGGAGTATGATTTCCTGTCACACGCTGACCCAATAGATGGTGTGCCCAATAAATGTTTCAAGGCAAAGGAGTAATCATCATGCTAAGGAAATGACCAGATTCCCTGCCACCTGTTTAACATAGATCAGATGGATGAAAATAAGAGCCTAGGTACCTATGTGTCAAAGGAAGGATATTGCTAAGAAGATAAGTTTATGTAAGTCATTACCCTTTCTCAAATTTTTAAAACTTTACTCCCATTAAATGTGTTCCCACATTTTTGGGGGGACAGGTGTAGACATTTCTGCCTCTCCAGGAAATGGCCAATGTTAGAAGGCAAGAGCAAGGCAAGTGAATTAATTATAGTTAAAATAATTTTAAATAAATTTGCTTAAATAATTTTTTATTTTAAAAAGCTGATTTTAAAAGTTCATCCTCATTGAAGTTCACCCTGATATGTGACTGGAAATCATTGCAAAAGAACATTTCCTCCTCATCTCTCTCTCTCCACAGTTCTGATATATAAAATTGTATAAAGCATGATCACTCTGAAATTCTCAGTCCTTACTTGGAAACGGGGACCATCTCTGACACCACCAGAAGGTCTCACAATAAAAACAAAAAATAAATGTCCTGAAGTGGTATAAAACATTCCAAAACAATGTTTGTACAAATAAAAAAAATACATGAAACTTGATTCATTTTATCTATGATTCACACACTAAAAGTTTATACATGATGAAAAATCTGAAAGTTTTCACCTCACTAGAAGTTACTGTGTTAAATGTTTAGAGGAATCAACCACTTTCTGTAACTGATTCCACATGATTAATAATACTAAGAGAAAACTGGTTTAATCAGTGACTCTCATTTACAACTCATACATAGGCTTGTGTATTTCCAGAAATTAAAAAAATTATTCGTAGAAATGGTTTTACATGCCATAGTCATATATTAGCAAGCCAAGGATAACATTAAATTTATTATAACCAGAATTGACTATGCTCTCTGCCAATCCTTTGCCAAAAATGACATCCATAGATCACTAGATATTAAGATAAGTTCCACCCCCAAAATCAGGTAGCTCTAATATCATGTACTCAATACTGCTGGTAAACCTCATACACTTGTGCTTTTAAGTCAAATAAGATTACTATGCTCGGAACCCTTACAGACTTGAGTTCATATGTAAAATGACCTCGTGTGTGTGTATACATATATATGTGTATATATATGTACACTCTTTAGGGGTAAAGAATCATTCAGGATCAAAGTGTTACAGGCTTGGAATGAAAGCTCTGAGAACTGTACTGCTGAACAGAGCTGAAGAGAAAAATACAATCAGTGCAACAGAGAAGTACCTGAAAGTTCCAGGCTTTGAGGCCTTTTCATTGCGATGTTCAAACTAAGTTTCTCCTTAGCTTGTTATCTTAGTTCCAATTATATCTAAGAGTCCCCAATTCTTCAGAACTTACTAGCCACCCACCATGTGCACACGTGTGTGTGTGTGTGTGTGTGAGAGAGAGAGAGAGAGAGAGAGAGAGAGAGAGAGAGACTGTGTGAGAGACAGAATAAACAGTCAAACACACTGAAAACTGTCCTTGGAATTAGCAGATTGGATCTTTCAAGTACAAAGAAAAACTTGAATGTTAAAGCTTAAAGCTCAGTTAATTTAAAAACAAGTAATAAATCTCACATTTTTTTCAATTTAAACTTTTAACTACTGTGTTTATCTGGTCTTGTGGAATAACTTATTCATGATGCTCTCCTATTCCTTGCCACCACCATTTTGAAGGGAGAAAATACAAAAGTTTTTCTCATTTACAATATTTTTGCCCCCAGAAAGCTGTTTCTGCCAGCAGCATGAGTAGATGGAAAAGTTTGGTTAAGAACAGTTGAAGAGGCACAGATGACCCTTTTGCTGAGTCTTTAGAAGAGGTATTCACTGGAGTTCACTGCTCTAACCAAATCCTAGGAGGCTTTTTTAAGGAAGGGGCAAGGAAATGCTGGTCCTTGGGTTCACTTTGTTAACAGAGCAGGCAGAATAATTCATATGCATCTCTCCCGCTTCATCCCAGTTTTGGCAGAATATAACAACAAAAAGTAGTGGGTTTGAGAATACGAACATGTATGGTTGTTGACTTATATACTGAATTTTGAAAATTTAAACTAAGTATATACATATATTCTTTTAGGTTTATTATTAACTTCAGCAGGGCTTTTTAAAACCCCTACATCAAGTTTTTCTATACTTCAGCAGGTCTTGGGTCTCAATTTCCCATTTTCAGATGGCAGGCCTATTTTTAAACGACCAGTTTATACTTTAAAATCTATGTGTACACACACACATTCACACATACACACAGACATATATAAAGACAATTTTTGAAGCACCATTTCACATCTACCATCAGGAAAAATACTGAACAAATTCATCTTATTATAATTCTACTATGAAGGATAATAATGCAATATACAATGTCATATTTTAAACATAAATATCAGTAACTGAAAATTAGGACAGAGCTTAAGACCTTGCAAAATATTTTTAAAGTAAGGCTCAAATAATTATGTTTCCAAACACACTGTTTACTGACCAGTCCCTAGTGATTAAACAAATGTAAAAGAATTTACTTCAAGATCAGTAAATAGAATGAATTAACACAAAACACAACTGATGAAACAATAATCTTTGACTGAATGCATGTAAAACTCCACAACGGAACTGCTCTTATCCTTATGGTCTGATGCAAAATGCAAGCACAAAATGCAGGGTATCTATGTACTTTTTTGAACTTTCTATTTTTAAGGCTAACTGTTTAAGGAAGACCTTTGCTTTAAAGGATCTTGGCACATTAAAGGATAACATAGGTCTCTGAGGAACAAGACATGAAACTCAGATAATTTACTGTTATAGTTAAGAAAGAAGCCTCTACCTAATCCAAATCTTGGGAATAATGGATGACCTTAAACAACTCATTTATTTGCTAACTGCTTGCCTATAACCATGGACATTCATTCTGTAATAATTCAACACCTGCCATGGGTAAGAAACCATTCTAGATGCTGACATAACCAGCATTTGGTTATAAGCCATTGTGCTACACAGAATTATCTGTATTTTTGGAGAACAATTCAACTATTTCAACTATTTTACATACTCTCAACAATCAAGTTCAAAATCCAGGTTCCTTCCTACTACTCAACAAATGCCAAGATGTTCTCACCCAGCTTCCAGCTGATTAATATTTAGGGAATATTACAAATCAAACTTCAAAATGCAAATCTGCTTGGAAAATATAAAATGCACATGATGTGATTAAAAATGAAAGGTAATTTGACAACCTAGCATTTGCATCATCTCTGACACGGCTTCCCTACATTCAGAAGATAACTAGAAACTGATTATATCAACACAAAGGCATACACACGCGCAATCTCCCTCTTCATGTGCATGTACATGTGCATGCACACACAAATACAGTTGTGATCTCACCTGTTACATTTATGTTTAGTCTATCAGTATTTAAACAGCTGAACTGCAGTCATGACCTAAAATATGGCTTATGTTGTGGGCAGGTCTGTTTGTAGACTGCTTGGAAGAGTCAGAGGCGGAGGAGTTTGCGATTGTAAGCAAAGGTGACATTGCTGAGCCATCAGGAAGAGCTGTAGCTATTTCTGGAAACAAAGATGTCATATTGAAATTGGATAAGTGAGAGTTGGTCATGTGCATTGGTGGCATATCAGGGAGAAGAGGAAAACTTGGTTGAGCAAAACCAACAGGTCTTGGAGGAGATAAAATTGACCCAAATCGGTTATTTAAACTTCCACTGTTTACCTTCTCTGTGCTAGGATTTGAGAACATTTGATTTGAAAAATAGGGGATTGAAATGTCGTTGGATAGTGTAGGGTGAGCAGGAGAGTACGGGGGATAGAAGGAAGGTAAAGTATTTTGGGGATCTACAGGGATGAGGGCTGGAGTTCGAGTGGCACTAGGCTGAGTAACCTGTGGAATGAAAGAAGTATTAGCATTTATTGGTGGATTCATGCCACCCTCAGGAATAAAAGGAAAACCAAAATTTTGTGATAGTGTATGCTGATCAGGCACTGAATTATCATTAGGTACTTGTGGGCTATCAGGCATGAAACGAACAATACTTCCTCTCTTTTCTGTAGTGGGTTGTTGGCGTCCAAGAATCATACTGCCACTAGCAGACAGAGGAAGATGGGGAAGACTTGGATCAAAGACATTACTATGCCTTTGGTTTCCAGAACGATTCCTTTCGGGCTGACGAATTTTGGAACCACTGCTATCTTGCAAGGGATGCCTGGATCGCTGAGGAACTGAAGAATTAGTTTGACGTACAGGAGGCCCTTGATCAGCATTTCCATGAGACACAGATGGGTGTGGCAAAGCTGGCCTTGCAACTCCATGCATGTTGGTAGTGACTGGAGGGTTCATGTGGCCCTTGGTCCCATGACTGTCAGTAATCCTCATGGGATTGGACTTCTGTACAGAAACATTGGGACTTGTGTTTCGGCCTTGAATATCTCCTGAGGAAGAAGAACTTGAAAAAGGAATATTCAAGGTGCTGTTCCTGGTGTTAATTGCACCTAAGGACATATCACAACTTTCTCTATTCTGATTTTCACTCTCTCTTCTAATATGGACACTTTCATGAGTTGGGGGACAATTATATTCAATAGCAGGGGATGGACCACACTGTGTATTCCTCTGATGTTCTGAGAGTGATCTCTGGCTTCCAATGACCTGATCACTAAGGTGGGGGGCAAGTAAACTCTGCATGAAACTTTGATGACATGTATTTTCACTGTCCCTTGCTGGGATAGCATTTCCTGTTGGGATGCTCTGAACTGGTGGATAAGGTAATCTCTTTTGGCGGTCAATTGGTGGTGGACCAGGGTTTTGACTAATTCGAAAACCCTGAGACTGCATACTCCTCATTGACGATACAGAGTTACCTATTTCATTATTTCTTGAAGACTGCGCTTCAAAGTTACTCTGGGGCTGTTGAATGGATCCAGTGGGTTTAAATGTCTGACAGTCAGAAAGGCGGATCTCTGAGGCAACGTTATGGTCCACACGACCCTGCATATTATGAATAGCCAAACCCTTATTTCTGGGTACATCAAGATAACTTCTCATTTCAAGCTGATCTGAAACTCTAGAACCCTGAATCGATATGCCCATTCTCTGCTCTGAATTAGAAGATGTCTTTCCAATGAGTGCCTCAGCAGAATAACTTGAAACTCTATTTCTCTCTGGTCTGTGTGGAGTACAGGTCATATCTGAAGGTCTAGTCACAATACTTGGTTGGGACACCATTTGCTGCTCTATGCCTCTTGATGTCAAGAGCCTCTGCATTGGATTATGTCCAGATACATGTTCAGAAGAAACCCCTGATCCTTGCTGTCTGCTTCCAACATCCTGCTGCTGGTGCAGAATATCTTGATTGAGATGGTTCTGGGGATGGTTATGGTGGTTCCGGCTAGTTGAAGGGTTTTCACAGCTCTTCTCTGGCTGGGAGCTTCCAAAGTGTTGCTGCATCTGTTGCTGTATCTGCTGATGGTGGGGATGTGGCTGACCACTCTTGGGTCGGGATTGGTCAGTCCCATGGTGCTTTGGTTGTAAGGAAAGCTGGGAGGCCTGAGTGCCCTGAACAAGATTCCTCTTTTTCTGCATCTGAACTTCCTGTTGCAGAGTTCTCTGCTGGTGGACATTATGGGGCTGAGGGTGGACAGAGTTCTCTGCATGGGGTATGTGATGCTGCAGTTGATACAAATGATGCCTCTCTCTTAACTGTCCTGCTTGCTGCTGCTGCTGCTGCTGCTGCTGCTTTAAGTAGAGATGGTTACTGTGCAGGTGAGATACCCCTTGAGCTGGAACATGCTGTTGCAGGGCCTGCAAATGCTGACTGGCCTGGGTTTGCTGCTGCTCAGCAACTGAAGGCTGAGAACTGCACTGAACTTCAGTTTGCCTCAGTGCAGGGGCCACAAAGTTGTTAGTAGGTGGAAATAATCGTGTAAGGCCATCTGCATGTGCTGGGTTGCTAATAGGTACAACTGAATTTGAAGAGTTTGGAGGGATCTGATTAACCATAATTTGAGTTTGATCAGAAATGCTGTCTGGAGTTCGGCTCATCAGGGACATACCTTCAAGCCTGAGGGAGGCTGGCTGACAATGCTTTTGACGTTTAGCTGAAGACAGTAGAAGGTCATCTTGGACAGCACGTTTAGCAGAGTCCTTACGGCTTTCGTGACTTGGCTTTAAGAGTGGCTCTTGAATCTGTGGATTTGGTATAGTACCAGTCATAGTACTTAGTTGTTCTTGGGAATATTCAATCAGAGATGGTCCAGGAGGCTGATTGCCATAGGAACTAGATGAAACAGTCAGATTAACTGTAGCAGGAACAGTTGTTTGCTCTGAAGTTTGGGTTAATCCAGCACAGCTGACGAGAGGATGGCTGATGCTGCTCTGATGGATAAGATTATTCACACTTAAACTGGTGACGTTTGGTGGCTGAGAAGTGGAAACCTGCAAAGAGGCATTTGATGTTTTAATTCCTACAGAACAACTTGGTTTTTCAAGGGGCCTCTCCATAGTTGCTTCAATTGAATCCTGAGAATTAAATTCATTTGGTGTTGATTCTGCCTGACCTGGGCCATTCTCTTTAGAGATCTGTGTTTTGAAATGCTGGTCTCCTTCTAAAGATGATGCTTCAGAAGGCTTTGAAGTAACTTCCCTTGTATCAGCCTGGGTGCCAGCTCTTCCCTTCTCAAGGTTCTCCTGGTCAAAAATAGCTCTTGCTGCAAGAGCGACTATATCAGTTTGCTCTACAAAGGTACAGCTGTCACACGTATTAGTTGTTACATTGCTGGTGACATCCTCTCTGGTTGTTTCAGGAAGCATGGATGCAACTGAGAAACTACGACTACTGCCAGAGCTGGTGGACATGGGAGAGTCAGCCTGCCTACTGCTGAGCAAAGAACCATGAATACCCTCGTGATCGGGGGTGCAGGAATGATGCTGTCCTGGATCTCTATCCTCGCTGTTCATCAGTAACAACTCCTGTTTGGGATGTAAATCAACACCTGAATCAACTGTTTTAGAATTTTCTGAAGAAAAGTCAGGATGGTCCATCTGGACTGAAAGAGATGATTTCTGAGGGTCTTTTTCTTTAGCAAGGCCAGATAGTAATGCAGTTAAACCTTGCTCCTTTAAGAGACCTGGGGTTTGCATTCTATCTGATGAATCTTGCTCAACTCTGCAAGGTTCAGCAATGATTTCTACCTCAGAAACCGAGTCGGTACTTGTGGTGCTTGTGGCAGACGACAAACCAGAAACCTGAGAAACCAAAATGTGGGGATCATTTGAAGGTGAAATCAACGTGTTGGCTGAAGTACAGGGTTTGGCAACATCTGACAATGCCAAACTAGGTGGTGGCTTATCCTGAGATGTCTCTCGTTGCACTATGGGGGCAGAATCTTTGGATTTTGCTGGGGCCATTGCTAAATGTTCACTTGTTAAAGATTCTTGGGAAGGTGAATTAGACTCTTCTGCTGACTTAGATTTGGGTACAGACTCAGGTATCACTGATTCTGAATTCAAAACATCCAAAGGATGTGAACCAGAAACACTTACAGTACTCTTTGCCTGGGACACAGCAACAGATGGCAACACAAGAGGGGGGCTTTCCAGCAGTCCGGCATTACATGGTGGCTCTGCTGAACCTTCAGTGCTGGGGCAGTCTGCCTTGCCCACATCTCTGACTGGATTCAGGGGGCATGCTGACTTGTTAGCTGCTAAGTGTTTTTTGACACCTGGCTTCTTGTTCAACCTTTTTGATTTCACGTTAGGCAAACACGCTACAGTGTTCACTGAGGGAGTAGTCACTAGATTATAAATACTGGGTAGTGTGGCTGAACTATCTGTTGTCACGGGAGAGGCTACAGTTGCTGTTAATGAAACACAGTTAGCTGGGGTGGTTTGACTATTTGCAGCAGTTTGAGGGTTGGCAGGCTGGCTAATAGACAATTGTACACAGCTTTGCCCAGCCATCTGCGATATGCTTTGATTGAGGCTGGCCAAAGCGCCAAACGTATTCAGGGCAACGTTGGTATTTGGATCTTCGCTGGTGGTAGGCTGAATAATTTGCATAGGGTTTTGGTTTGTAGTGCCTGATGAAGACATCACAGGCTGCAAAGCAAAGAGCTGTCCATTTAAAGAAATGGTTTGAGGCTGTTGTTGGTTTGACATGGTAACAGAAAAAGTTTGTGTTGAATTAGATGTTGATAATGATGAAGGTCTTGGTAATATGTGGACAAGATGCTTTCCCCCAAAAGTTTGTGGAGTCGAAACATTTTGCACTGAATTCGATCCTATTATAGCATTGGTTCCATTGACAGGGAGCCGAACAGAACTAGGAGGTGGAGCTGAGAGGAGTGGCAAAGGATTCTGATTAGCTGCCTGTATAATTACTATCTGCTGACCTACGGTTTGGTTAGGAACCTCTGCCCGCATCACTGTTGGGCATGGAGTGGTGCTGGGAGGCTGAAGAATGATAACATTTTGATTAGCTGGAGCTGCATTAACAGCTGTCCCCACTGGCTGAGCCATATGAATCACTTGCATTGCTGAATTCAATGGAAGGATATTTTGGGGGGGCTGAGATTTAACTTGTGGCTGGGCAATTAGTGGCTGCATAGGTAAGGATGGACAAGAAGGCAAGGTTACAATTACTTGCTCAACTGGCTGCCCATCTGCTGGAAAGGAATTATTCAAGTTGATGCCAGTAGATCCGTGTCTACTGTGGTTTGTTGTGGTGGGGTTAGTACCAGACTCATTTAGTACTGGAGTCACAGCAGAAGATGGTGTCTGGCTTAAGGGCTGAATAGTGTTTCCTGCCAGTTGCAAAGTAGTCCACGTTGTCTGTGTATTTCCAGCTGAGGAAATTCGAGTAAGGCTATTAATGTTTTTCATATCTGAAGCACTAACAGCTGAAGAAGGTAAAGAACAAGAGCGAGCCCAGCCATTATCCAAAGGGTTTGCAGAAAGAGTGCTTATGGGACTGGTGGTCTTCCCTCCTCCAGGGGCAGGGGGGACCACCGTTGTACTGACACTTGCTGAGTCTGTACCCTTGCTAATGCTCATTGGACAGGAATCACTTGCAGATCTAGGAGGCTGGGAACAGACTGTGGTGGTAACTGAAACAACAAAGGTAGTTTGAAAATCACTTCTGAAATCCAGTACGCTCGGGCAGGTCTTGCCTCCATGGTTCACTTTAGTGGCTGCTGCTGAGGAGCTGGAGGGGATGCTTGTGGCACAAGGGACCATTTTCTTCAGTAATTTGGGGTTCTCTTGCCCATTCTTACTTTCAGAAGAATTTTGGTCATTTAGACTTGTGTGCGAGGGACGATGTTGTTGAGGTTCAGGTCCAACAGGAATAGCAATCAGGGAGCCAGTGGTGGCACCAATAACATTTGATTCACTTTCGGAGGTGGAAAGCTCGAGAATATTTTGAGCAGGAATGGTAGCAGGAAGACAAAGAGGAACAGGCTGGTTGGCAGCCAATGCAGAAACTGCAGTCTGATGCCATGGCTTGTTTTCAGAAGGGTAAACTCCAGAAATAGACACAGGAGTCACAAGATTGCAAGTCCTCTGTACTGGCACCACATTGGCGGTTTGCTTTTGTAAATTATGACCAACATTAAAGGTGATCCCCTGAACAGCTGTTCCCTGGCTGTTTCCACCAGGCTGACTCCCATTGGAATAAACAATAATATTTTTTTGAACCTGGTCACTGGGAATAACAACAGAGACCTTGGCGTTTTTAAGATTTCCTTTCCAGTGGATTGTGGGATCATCATATAAACATATGTCATTTGCTTTTAGTAATTCAATATATCGACCATTTTCCTTTTGAATTTCTTCCAGTTGTTTACGTAGCTTTTTAATTTCTTCAGCTACAATATTAAAAATAAAAACAAAACAGTTACCTGTAAATGTCAGTATTTATAATAACTTAAGAACTGTACACTAAAACTACAGAAATCTAATTCTAGCATTCTAAATACCTCATGCTGAGAATATCCAGCATGTCCTAATACAAGCTTTCTTCTTTTTAGAATGGTATCTCAAAACTCTATCCCATATTTTAAAAGTATATATTCTTAAAGATCAATAATTCAAAGGTCGAGAATCACTCATAATGTAGAAATGTTAAAACTCCCAATTCAAAAATTCCCAATATGGCAGCTACAAAGGTAAAGCAACAGAAGACATGCTGACATCATAGGAACATGCTAGGAATCTAACACTGAACATCGATATAACAGCATTTAAATGCTACAACAGATAACCCTACTTATAGTGGTAATAGAGAGTCTCTTTTATAAATGGCTTTACACTAGTTTCTATTTTACCCTTTTAAACAACAAAGACCAAGCAGAACATGTAAGAAGTAAAGTAGTAGAGCATGGAGGAAAGCATCAACAATGAAACTTGTCTTTTCCTCGGCAGGGCCCATGTATGTACACTATTGAGTAATGAAGGTGTCTGTCACACCCCTATTCCTTCCTAAGAGAGACCGCCTCACCCATGGACTCTACTAACAGGGCAGCCTAGGCTGCTGTTATTTATGCCCTGTGACCCCACACATCCCTACGTGCCTTGCCACAGTGGTAGGTATTCTCCCCACTCCCCTGTCAAAAACAGACAATCCTTAAGGACAACACCCTGTGAGGTAGCCTGAAATGCAAAGTTCTGTTCTGACAAGGATAAACTGAGACTAGCAGATTATTTTCCTCAGATATTTAGACTAAGAGACACAGGGGAAAAAATGTCAATGTGCCATGGACATTAGAAATTAAAATAATCATTATGGACAGAATAATAATGGTTGTTACTCACTGCACGCTTACTATATATGTCTGGCACTTTTCATTCATTGTTTCAATAATAACAACAATCACAACAGATAATATTTATCGAACTTTTACTATGTGGCAGACTTTAAGTGCTTTACCAGAATTATCTCCTTTAATCTTCATAACCACCACAAGATGGGAACTATCTACTGTCATCACCATTTCAGATGGGGAGACAAGCTCAGCGTAGTTATGGAATTTGTCTAAAGTCAACCAGATAGATACTATGATTATCCTCATTTTAAAATAAGGAAACTGAGACTTGGAAAGGTTAAGTAACTGGCCAGAGGTAGGTGAGTGATAAATGAAACCGACACACAAACCCAAGTGGGCCTGACTCCCAAGGCCACTGCTCGGACCACTCTCTAGACTATCATGTGCTCTGGGAGCATGTGGAGAAACATGCTGGGAGATGGAAAGAAAACAGAAGAGATGCGCAAAGAAGAACCAAAGAAAGGACAGAAATGGCAACACGGTCACACCTAAGCTGCCTCATTTGCTGCTTGAACCCCTGGCTGTGCTGTTCAGCTCTTTCTGAGCCCTATGCAACTTGTATTTTTTCAATAGTTTCTCTTTTCTCTAAGGTAACTTAATTGTCTCAGCCACTGGGCTGTGAAACAAGAGGCTCTCATCAGAAAAGTCATTCTAGCCTTAACATCCCTTTTATGGGGTGCCTCAAACACAGATGATGTACCTAACAACCTGACAACATTATAAGGCAGGGTCTGGACTACAAAAGACAGCTGACCACATTGAGGGGATAAGTTGTTATCTAACTAAAAGTAAACAAGGCCCTGGCTGGTGTGACTCAGTAGATTGAGCACCAGCCTGTGAACCAAAGGGTCGCCGGTTCAATTTCTGGTCAGGGCACATGCCTGGGTTGCAGGACGGATCCCCAATTGGGGGCACTTGAGAGGCAACCACACATTGATGTCCCTCTCTGTTTCTCCCTTCCCCTCTCTCTAGAAATAAACAAAATCCTTAACAAATTTTTAAAATAAAAGTAAACAAGGAAATTCTGAACCTGACCTTCTGAATATACTTTCTAATATTCTTCCTGCTTCCCTTAAACACAACCCAGGACTGCCGCCACCTGCACAAATTCTGCCTTTGTTTCTCACCTTTTAATGTGACCTTCTGAGTTGTTGCAGGAAATTCTCTCTGCTCTTGTCAGAGACATAAATAAATGACAATTCAAACTGGCCTACCAGTGTGACCTTTACACTTGCCTGTGATACTTTTCTTTTCAGCTGTTATAAGAAAACCCATTCTCCAGTTCAAGTGGAAAAAGAGACTCATTTGATAACACAAAAAGACTCACCTTTATCTAAAAATCAAATATCATTAAATGATCAGTTTAATGCATACATTATATGTGATATAAACAACTATAAACTAAGTGTGTGGCCTTTTGAATAAATTCACAATTAAGTTTTGGCACAGGCATATCTTTATCTTGTTTTTAAGTTACAATGAGCAGGAATCCCCCAGTACATTCTCTTATGGACTTCCCCTAGCTGGAAGACCCAACTAGAATATAGGAGATCCAGCATTATTTATAAGTTAAGTAAATAAAAAACACAGAGTAGTCCAAAGTCAAAATTACATATGCCTGCAATATTAGAACTCCTCACAGAATGGGGAAAGAAGGTAAACTAAGATGGATTTATCTGTAACACTATCCTCCCAGACTGCCTGAATGCATGGCTTACTAAGGTTTTTGCTCAAAAAAGTCTTCTGTATACTAATATAAGTTGGTTGTGACACAAAGGACTGAACATTAAAAAAACAACAACAACAAAAAATCACAAACAACAAACAGGAAAAAAAAATACTTACCTTGTTCATTGTTTCCTCCATTAAGCAGGAGTTCATCATTTTGCCTTTTCAATTCTGTTATATATTTAAAGGCTTGGTCCAGGATCATATTCTTGCTCTGCCAAAGAAAATTAACTGTTTAAATGTTTCACTGAAAGGTAAGATCTTGCAGGAAGAAACTTAAAAGTTTTGGTTTTATCAGAGATATGTGATAGTATCTTTTAAAATTTCTAAAATGCAACTCATTCAAAAACTTTGTTCTCTTTCATTTACTAAGTATTTATTGAGCATCTGCTATGTGTCAGGCACAGTCATAAGCACTAGGGAATATAAGACAACAGAAAAAGTGCCTGACCTTGAGAAATTTTATACATATATATAAATAACCAGGCGGTAAGTGCTATGAAGAAAAATGAGGAAGAACAGGGTAAGGAGGGGTCAGAGAGATGGCAGAAGTTACTCTGTGCTTTGGACCAAATGTTTGTGTCCCTCTACGATTCCTGTTGAAACTCTAATCCCTGCTGTGATGGCATTTGGATGCTGGGGCTTTGGGAGATAACTAGACCATGAGGGTAGACCCCTCATAAATGAGATGATCTTAGTAGAAAAGACAAGAGAGAGGTGATTGCTCTCTCTCTTTTTGTCATGTGAGGACATAACCAGGAAGAGAGGCCCATACAGTAAACAAACTGACCAGCACCTTGATCTTGGATTTACCAGCCTCCAGAACTGTAAGAAATAAATTTTGGTTGTTTAGGCCACCTAGTCTATGTTATTTTTCTAATGGCATCCCAAAATGACCAAGACTCTCTGTTATAATCCATTTTATGTAGGGGGGTTGAGGAAGGCCTTTCTCTAAGGCAACACTGAAGCACAAACCTGAAGGGTTTGTTATATGCCTTGTAGGTATCTGAAGGAAGAGGGTACAGGTAGCAGGATCAAGCAAAGCCCTCAACCAGTGCTGTTTGGCATTTTGGAGGAAGAGTAAGGAGAAGAGTAATAAAAGAAGAGGTCAATAAGAGCCGTCAAGACCATTTAAGATTTTAGATGTTAATGTTATTCCTTACTCTGTCAACCAGAACTAAAAACCATTCCAATCACAGGTTGAGAAAACAATGTCATCTGATTGAGTTTTGCTGTCATGCTGCCACTACATTCCATTCCTAAGCTTTTTTAAAAGACTGCATTTTATGTCAAAGTGTTGCTTTATTCTTTAATTAACAATTTTAAAAATGAAAAACAATATGTGCATATAGCAAAAAATGTAAATAATCTCAAAGGACATATAATGAAAACTAAACTTCCAACCCTTTCCAGAGGCAACCACTGTAAAGTTACTTGTGTACCCTTTCAGAATATTCTATACTGATGTGTATGTGTGTATTCAATTTTTAAACCCAGACAGAAGGATACTATAAACAATAAGTTACATTTTTTAATTTAAAAATATATCTTGGAATTTCTTCTATTTAGAATTTAGATATCAATATCTGTTATACCTTTAAAAGCTGTATTCATTTTATTACCAGTCTATTACTGATAAATACTTAAACTGAGCCCTGGCTGGCGTAGCTCAGTGGATTGAGTGCGGGCTGGGAATCAAAGTGTCCCAGGTTCGATTCCCAGCCAGGGTACATTCCTGGGTTGCAGGCCATAACCCCCAGCAACCGCACATTGATGTTTCTCTCTCTCTCTCTCTCCCTCCCTTCCCTCTCTAAAAATAAATAAATAAAATCTTTAAAAAAAAAGACATAAAGATTCTTTCTAAAAAAATTAAAAAAAAAAACTTAAACTGTGTAAGAAGCAGTTCAGTTTTTTATTCTTCAGCTATTAAAAATGATGAACTGCCAACTGCAATTGAAAAATAAAATAAACCATTACTTAGAACCATCAGAAATCAAGTTGAGTGGATGTCTGACAACTACAGAATTAAAGAAACCACATCCAGCCAGACTGGTAGGAGGGCACAGACACAGACACAGGCTGGTCCCACATCGACGTGTGGTGCCTAAAAGTTCAGGAGGGATACCTTGGAAGCAAGGAGTCCCATCCTCACAACAGGCCCCCCAGCCCAAGGTTTCAGTGCCAGGAAGATAAGCCTCCATAACTTTCTGGATGCAAAAACCAGTGGAAACTGAGTTGGTGGAATAAACTTCTGGAGTCCCAAGCAGTTCCTCTTAAAAAACCCACAGAGGGATTCACCTACTCAGACTCACTCCCTCTGAGCTCCAGCACCAGGGTAGCAGCAGGGTAGCAGGGTATGCACCAGTGGCATATGGGGAGAAACTGAAGTGTGTGGCATCAAGGTGAAAGCTAGGGGACAACTTTCTTCCAGACAGAGCCACAGAGCTAGCAGATGGGTGCCAGATCTGAGACTCCATCAACCTGGCTAACACTCTTTGCCCCACCCTGGAGATCCCCTGAAGCTCTGTCCCACCCAACTTACAGCTATTGACAGTGGCTTTTCCATATGAATGGCTGGCCTTGGCTCAAGCTTCACAACATCTTAAAACCTTTCAAACTAGCAACAACCAGCCTCAATGAATCCCTAGCCCCCCCGAACCTCTTGCTAAGGGGCCCCAGGCCCAGCACTAGCAGTAGCCAGCCTAGATTTACTGCTTGGCTTCACCAGAAAATCTACAAGCCCTGCACCAGTAGCAGCCATCTCAAATTGCTTTGTAGCTCAGGCAGGATGGCCCCAGGCAAAACACAGGTGGGGGCTGACCTTGGCCTGCACCACCCAGAAAACCCTAGGGCCTACACACCCAGTGGGTGGTACAGATGTCATCAGAACACCATCACCCTGATCCTGCACAGCTGATCCCCCATGGGGGGCAGAAATTGGTGGTAAGTGGGCACAGCCAATCCTTGCAGCTGACTGGCCTGGGTAAATCCCTCCCATTGATCTGCCAACAGAAACCAAAGCTCAATTACAAGAGGAGGGTGTTCTCAGCTCACACAAAGGGCATACCTCGAGTACCCAGCTTAGGTGACAGGGGAGGCTGTGCCACTTGACCCTACAGGACACCTACTACATCAGGCCACACTTCCAAGACACGGAGTCTTACCTAATACATAAAAACAAACACACAGAGGCTACCAAAATGAGGAGACAAAGAAACATGGCCCAAATGAAAGAACAGATCAAAACTCCAGAAAAAGAACTAAACAAAATGGAGATAAGCAATCTATCAGATGCAGATTCAAAACACTAGTTTTAAGGATGCTCAAGGAACTTAGTGAGGACCTCAACAGCATAAAAAAGATCCAGTCAGAAATGAAGGATACACTAATTTAAATAACAAACAATTTACAGGGTAACAACAGTCGAGTGGATGAAACTGAGAATCAAATCAATGATGTGGAATACAAAGAAGTGAAAAACAACCAATCAGAACAAGAAGAGAAAGGCCAAAAAAAAAAACCAAACAAACCCCAAGGATAGTGTAAACAGTCTCTGGTACCACTTCAAGCATTCCAACACTGGCATCATAGGGGTGCAAGAAGGAGAAGAGAAAGAGCAAGAAATTGGAAATCTATTTGAAAAAATAATGAAAGAACTCTTCCCTGATTTGGGAGAGGAAACAGACATGCAAGGCCAGGAAACACAGAGAGTCTCAACCAAGATGGATGCAAAGAGGCCCACTCCAAGACACATTTAATTAAAATGCCAAAGGTTAAAGATAGAGAGAGAATCTTAAAAGCAGCAAGAGAAAAGTAATTAATTACCTACAGGGAGTCCCCATAAGAACGTCAGCTGATTTCTCAAAAGAAACTTTGCAAGCTAGAAGAAACTAGCAAGAAATATTGAAAGTCATGTAAAGCAGGGAACTACAGCCAAGGCTGCTCTACCAGCAAAGCTATCATTTAGAATCAAAGGGCAGGTAAAGAGCTTCCCAGACAAGTAAAACATAAAGGAGTTCATCATCACCAAACCATTATTATATGAAATGTTAAAAGGACTTATTTAGCCCTGGCTGGCAGAGCTCAGTGGATTGAGCGCGGGCTGCGAACCAAAGTGTCGCAGGTTCGATTCCCAGTCAGGCCACATGCCTGGGTTGCAGGCCATGGCCCCCAGCAACCGCACATTGATGTTTCTCTCTCTCTCTCTTTCTCCCTCCTTTCCCTCTCTAAAAATAAATAAATAAATCTTTAAAAAAGGACTTATTTAAGAAAAAGACAAAAATTATGAACAATAAAATGGCAATAAATACATATCTATCAACAATTAAATCTAAAAAAGAAACCAAACAAGAACAGATACAGAATCATGGCTAAGAAGAGTATTTTGATGGTTACTGGATGGAAGGGGGCTGTGAGAAAATGGGTGAAGAGGCAAGGGGATTAAGATGTACAAATAGGTAATTACAGAATAGCTGTGGGGATGTAAAGTATAGTATAGGAAATGGAATAACCAAAAGAACTTGTGTGCCTGACCCCTGGACATGAACCATGGTGTGGGGATTGCCTGAGGATGTGCAGAGTGCTGGGTAGAGGAGGTCAAAGGGGGAAAACTTGGACAAATGTAATAACATAATCAATGAAATATAATTATAAAAGAAAAAGAAAACAAATTATTTAATAAAATTTGCAGTATGTGTTTAACTTCTACTTCCATATGCATATTACTGTCTCTAGTACTTTATCAGATAGATGTTTTCATACAAGAATCAGTGATTTAGGGCTTTGGTCCAGCAAGTTACAATTCTGGGTTCCTAGACTGAGTCCCAAAATAACCCAGGAAAACACTTTAGAGAGAAAAAAAAACTGATACTGTCCTTTTTTAAATCAAGACTCAAGACAAAGGCAGAACCTGCTAGTGCCCACTTACTGCCTCTCTACTACAGAAGGGGTTGGCGATATGTAGCAATAGTGAAGATAATCTCAATTTATTCAGTCTTTAGAAGCCAAACACTGACTTCTACTGTACATTCTAGGACACCAACAAAGCAAAATAATTATGCTTTCCTTTCAGAGAAACTCGTATTAATGAAAGCCAAGAGCAGGAAAATGAGATTTTACTAGGCAAACACAAATATTTACTAAGCAGCTACTATACACTGAGATATAGAGGAAGCAAAACAGTCAGAAGACAAAGTAGCTGCCCTTAAGTTTGCTACTATGCTAAAAGAAAGAGAAAGTATGTTTTTAAAAAAGACTAAAAAACACATTTATACAAGATTAAGTACCAATGTGTAGGGGAGAATGAAAAGAAACTGAAGAGTAAGACCTTCCCAAGAGAGACAGTGTTGGGAAACAAGCCAAGCTGATCTGGTCTCCCAAGGTCTGAAAAGATTCAAGACTAGGAAGCTCCAGCTACTGCAGAAGGTGGGGTGAGAGGTAAGGGGTTAAAACTGAGGGGACTTATGGAAAGATTCTTCTGATGCAGGAATAAGAACCAACCCCCCACCCCCACACACTCTAGGCAGCTGGATGACTTCCCTTTTCTATCCCAACCACAGGAGACAAGTTTATTTTCTGTGAAATGTAACCAGAGAATTTCAGACCTGGGGACTGGCACAGAAGTAAACAAGGATGAGGCTCCTCAGTGAAAATGGGTGAAGGAAAACCCTGCCTCCTAAAGCATGAGACCCTTGAGCACTCACTTCCCTGACCCTGCTTCTAGGATAATGGCAACTAGCCTCATACTCTTCCCACCATTCCCACTCCTAGGTATAGGGCTGAATGATTCTGTTCTGGAAAATTTAATCATCATCATCATCATCATCATCATCATCATTATCATCATCATCACCACCACCACCACTAACCACAAAACACAAAAAGCTACAAATACTGATATTTTTGAGTTTCACAACACTAGTTCACCACCTAATCGCTCAACAGTTAGGGACACCAACAGACAAGTCTAGTCATCAGCTTTTTAATGCCTCATTGTCAAATATGAAAAAACAACTAAGTATCACTAAACATTTCAGGAAAGTCTCCAAAAAGAAAGATAAAACATGGAGACAAATCAGAAGAAACAAAGTTAACACAGGAAATAGAAGAAAACTTTTAAAAATACCCTGTAACATTCTCACAGATGAAATGATATTGTATCCATGAAACAAACAGGTGGCATGAAAAGAAACAAAAAGAGTAAGAAAAAAGAATCTCAGAAATTAAAAAATATGAGAGGAAATTAAAAACAGAAGAGTTGGAGAAGACCATATAACTGAGATTGAAAAGGAAGGGTAGATGGTTCCAGAAATAAAGTCTCAAAGGAAAAAAAGGGAAAATGGAAATTGAGTGGTACATTTGACCATGTAGAAACTGTACTAAGAAACTGTTGGAAGTGTGGGAAAAAATTAAAGAGAGGTATACAGAAAATGAAACAAATGAAGAACATTGAGGCAATTATTAATTCCAAAAAGCCAAAAGTTACATGTAAAATGAAACATAATATAGTATACTCCTTGGCTCAACCATAAACCATATCTAGACTATCTTAACAACATAAAAACTGAATGCCAATTTAATCAAAAGTTGTAGTACAATTGTACTGGGAGGATTAGACAAGAGGAAGCCAAGGGAAAAGCATAATAGGAAGTCAATATATAATATACAAAAAGAAAAGTAAGATATAGTAAGGCAAGCATGTCATCTTGAAATTTAAAAGTAATGCCAGAAGAAGCAGTTCAGAATGATTGCCTCTAAGAAGCTGTATTAGAATTGGAAAGCTCTATTAGAATTGTATTAGACAGGAGACTAATGTTGGATGTTTTAAGCTATGTGTACATATTAATTTAATAGCAAATATAATTGCATTAAACAGTGTCACCCAATACACATTTAATAAAAAATCTTTAAAAAGAAAATCCATTAGAAAAATGGATCAAACACTAGGATAGGCACTACATAAAAAGAAGATACACAAGTATTCAATTAGAATGTTTTAAAAATTAGTTGTCAAACTAGTTTAAAACCTCTTTAGATTCAGGGAAATGATAATAAAAACCATGAGACAGTACTGGCTGGTGCGGCTCAGTGGATTGAGTGTGGGCCTGCAAACCAAAAGATTCCTGGTTTGATTCCCACTCAGGGCACATGCCTGGTTGCGGGCCAGGTCCCCAGTAGGGGACACACAAGAGGCAACCACACATTGATGTTTCTCTCCCTTTCTGTCTCCCTCCATCCCCCATCTCAAAAAACAAACAAACAAACAAACAAACAAACAAACAAAAACATGAGACAGTCCTGGCTGGTGTGGCTCAGTTGGTTGGAGCATTGTCCTAAACCGAAAAGTGGCAGGTTCAATACCCGGTTGGAGTGTGTGAGGGAGGCAACTGATTGATGCTTCTCTCTTGCATCAATGTTTCTCTCTCTCTCCCTCCCTCTCTCTTTAAAAGTAATGAAAAAATATCCTCAGGTGAGGATATTAAAAAAATAAACATGACACACTATAATACAAAAATTAATTTTAAAAAGGCTAACATATGCCCTGGCTGGCGTAGCTCAGTGGATTGAGCGCGGGCTGGGAATCAAAGTGTCCCAGGTTCGATTCCCAGCCAGGGTACATTCCTGGGTTGCAGGCCATAACCCCCAGCAACCGCACATTGATGTTTCTCTCTCTCTCTCTCTCTCTCTCTCTCTCTCCCCCCTTCCCTTCCCTCTCTAAAAATAAATAAATAAAATCTTTAAAAAAAAAAGAGGCAAAATTTACAGTTTAAAAAAAATAATAATAAATAAATAAATAAAATCTTAAAAAAAAAGAAAAAAAAAAAGGCTAACATATTGTACTATCCCATTACAGTCAAATACTATATAATCATTTAAATGTTAGGAGAACACATGAGGAAAGGTATCTACAATCAAGTCTACTGGGTACAACTGAGTGAAAATACAAAGCAGGTTATGAAACTACAAAGACATTCATAAAGCAATGTCTAAAGAAACGAGTAACAATACTTTTAATGGTGATTATAACTTTGGAGTGGGGTGGCAATTTATTTTTTAAAATTTTTATTCCCTCTATATTGTTTCCATTTTTTGTTTGATTTTGTTCTGTTTTCAGTGAGCACACTTTATCCTCCTCATCAGAAGAAACAAAACACTATCTTCCTTAGGGGAAACTGTCAGCTTTAATAAGCTCAGATTTTAGTGTAGCATAGAAAAGAAAATAAAGAAGAGGTCCTTAGAAGGGTCTAGGTAAGAATTTAAGATAGTAAAGAACATGACTGGCAGAAAATAAAAGAAATGCCTGGTAAATACAGCTGCACACATATACATGTAATTGTGGGACTGAGTAATTCAAGATCTAAAGATCCAGAAATCATACGGTCCATTTGATCATGTAAAAAACTACTAGAAGATTGCTGGGAGTATGGAAAGAAGCACAACTATGTAGAAAATTATTCAAATTAAAAATTATGAGGTAATTATTAACTCAAACTATTAATGACAAGGAACAAAAATAATTATTCTGAATAGCCATCATAAACAAATCAACAAACAATAAATGCTGGAAAGGTTGTAGAGAAAAAGGAATCCTAGTGCACTGTTGGTGGGAATGCAGACTGGGGCAGCCACTGTGGAAAACAGTATGGAATTTCCTCAGAAAACTAAAAGTGGAATTGCCTTTTGACCCAGCAATTCTACTGCTGCGATTATACTCTAAGAACCCTGAAACACGAATTCAAAAGAATCTATGCACCCCATGTTCACAGCAGCACAATTTATAATAGCCAAGTACTGCAAGCAGCCTAGGTGCCCATCAGTATGAGTGGCTCAAAAGACTGTAGTACATTTGCACAATGGAATACTAAGCAGCAGAAAGAAAGAAGGAGCAACAGCTCCTTTGCAACAGCATGGCTAGAACTGGAGGGCATTATGCTAAGTGAAGTAAGCCAGGTGGTAAAAGACAGATACCATATGATCTCACCTATAAGTGGAACCTAATCAACAAAACAAACAAGCAAGCAAAATATAACCAGAGACACTGAAATAAAGAACAAACTGACAGTTACCAGCGGGGATGGGGGAGGGAAATAATGGGGTAAAGAAGGGAAAGGGTTGTCAAAGATCATGTATAAAAGATCCATGGACAAAGCCAAAGGTGGGCAGGATTGAGGGTGGGAGGTGGGGGTGGGTGGGGCAGGGGAAAGTAGTGGTGGGAAAATGGAGACAACTGTATTCAAACAATTTAAAAAATGATAAAAAAAGAAATACATGCATAAAGTTATCTTTACCTCATAAATGATATATACATCCTTCAAAAAATCACTAGTTGAAAAAGAGCTTTATATATGTCAAGAAAAATAAAGGGTAAAGGTACTATTTTATTTTAAATAGCTTTGTTTTCAATTCATTGGGTGAATTTTTTAAAAGTTTAAATAAATTATTTTAATTAAAAAATAATCATTCTGAGCCCAGAAACAACTGTTCACAAGTTATGAATAACAATGAGTGAGCTTCTTACCTGCTTCAGTGCAGGGGAACATGGGATCAGCTCTCCTATTCTGTTAATCCCAGCATTGATTTTTTTCTTCCTATGCCTCTCCACTAGAGAGGGGAAAAAATCCATTTATCAAACCTACAGCCAAATTGCTTCATTCTCCCTAGGTAAAGAAATTTTAGGCAAAGAAAAACCTAAGAAAATCTCATCAAATAGGATCTACTGAAGACCAACTATAATAAGATTTCAAAGAACGTCATACTTTATAACGTAACTAGAGTTACAGAAATTGATATAAGCAATACTTTTATTTGCACTTTAAAGAATGGGATCTATAATAAGTAAACTCAAATTATAAATAAATTGCTAATATTGCATTACTGTTAGGCCATTATCATATTATATTTCAAGTAATTATTAGAGAGTTTAATAACCAAATTTCAAGAACTCACTAATAAATTAGCTAAGTACTAGAAAGTTGCCTCTTTATAGCACATGGGCTAATGAGACTTTTCCAGACAGACTAAAGAACCTTGAAATACCTTTTAGGATGACTAGAGTACATTTGTGGAATAGAAACAGCTATTAGTTATAACTTAAAATAGACAAGAAAAGACTGTGGCTTGGTTTTTCCCATGGGGTCTGGGCTATTTACTTTGGCCATGTAGGATTTTTTTTTTCATCCAAGAAACTGGATAACTGACAACTTCTCAATGAACTAAGAAATGTTCCAGGCTTATATGCTACAACTTTAAAAGATGTATAGAAGGCTCAAGAGGATATAAGAGATGACCTAAACAATTTATATAAGACATTGTTAGTAGAAATATTAGTCTTGGCTATTTTCTTTTAAAAAGTTTTGCAAAACCTTAACAAAGGATTCCAGTGCTTCTAAAGGAATGGTCTTTCAAATTGTAGCATAGGTAGGTCTTGCTTTGCAAAATATATACTTTTTGCTTCATAATCTAGCAGTAAGAACTTCTTTTTCAATGACATCTAATCATTCTCAATAAATTAATATCAGAAAATATTTAAGGCACCATGTGACAGTGAGTCCAATAAAACATTCAGGTCATATATCCAAAAAAGATTAGATTTAACCCATATGGAAAAAAAAAAACACAAAACAACAGTATTTGTTTTTATCTAGGAGCAAATTTTTTAATGTGTAGAGGTAAAAAAAAATTTAGACTCTTTACCCACAGTGATAAAGGGAAATTCAAAGGCAGAAACTCCCTTCTGGGGAAGAGCAATATGCTACAAGTGTTCAACACATCTCTCCATAGATAAAATTTTCCCAGGGTCCTTTCCTTAGGGAAAGGAATATATATATCATTTATAATATAGATAGTAGAAATTATCTTCTAATTTTTTTTTTAGATCTCAGCGAAGTTCCTGATGGAAAATAAATGTTATAAAATGCACCAAGTTGTGAACTACGCACAATTATGTCTATAAATGTTCATCTGGTTTTGGCCTATAATTTTGATGTTCACGACAAAATTAAATATTTATTTTCTACATTTCTTCCTATAATAATTGAGGACTCCGCAACTTAATTTAAGACTGTTCACATTTTAAGTACCTTTAAGATCTACAGCCTGCTGCTCATGTCTTCCCTATTCCTCTAGGCAGCCAGCCCCCTCTGGGATTTCTGCAAAGACACATACTGTTCATTCTATTTAGGAAAAGTATATCTGAAATCACTTAAAACACTAAAATCACTCAGTGGGTGAAATCACTTAAAACTCTAGCTCCAGGGGTATATTAATCCTTAAATTATCTAAATAGACAGTAAATCCAAAGATGATAAGCAAACAATATAAGCTGCAGAGGTGTTTTGTCAACTAAAAACAATAAAGAAATACTTTCCCTAAAACAAATGAATAATGATTCTGTACTTATAGCATAAAGTTTATAATCAACTATAGTATAATTTTATTTTGAATACAAAAATGTTTACAAACAAAATTTAAATTGTTTCTACCTGCATTGTGTGTCTCCCGGTTTTTCTTTCTGAAACAAAAAGTATAGATAAAAGGAACATGAAAATAATAGAAAAACATTTTCACCACTTTGTATTTTGAGAACCATAAAAATAAATTTTATGCCTTTGCATTTGTTGCATCAATAAGAAATCATCTGAAAAAATTTTCTTAATATATATTATGGTATGAAAACTTAACTGCAGATACATCGATATAAATTTTGAATCCACACTTTCTGCAAGTAACTACAATTCCCTATTCTTCTATACCCACAAGCCACTGGTAAAGAAATAAATCAATCACTGAAAACTATTTGAAAATATAATTAAGGAGCTAGTCAACTGTCAAACTGATGTGCCAAGTAGATGAGTCATTGGTTGGGAAGTAAACCAATCACTGAAAACTTTATTTGAAAAATGTAATTAATGAGCTTATCAATTTTCAAAGTGATATGCCAAGTAGGTGACTTCTAATGTCTGTTTGCCTTGGCACCCAGGCCAAGGTGGGGGTGGTTGTGTAAAGGAAACAAGCAACAATAGAAAGGAACCTAAAAATCCCCAGGGAGGGAAGTATGGCAACCAGCAGAACCCATGCACTGACAATTGGCATTTTAGCCATCTTGAGCAGTTAGTTATATACCTTAAGTTATACAAACTCTTAACTTTTCTATTGTTTTTTTTTAATATACTTTTTTTTTTCTTTTATTGATTCTAGAGTGTGGGAAGGGAGGGAGAAAGGGAGGGAGAAAGAGAGGGAGAGTAACATTGATGTGAGAGAGAAAAATCGATCAGCTGCCTCTTGCATGCAACACTAAATGGGGACCAAATCCACAACCCAGGGATTGAACCCAAAACTTGTTGGTTTGCAGGATGATGCCTAACAAACTGAGCCACACCAGCTCAGGACAATCTCTTAAATTTTCTTTTTTCTTTTTATAGTGTGTGATTTTTTTAAAGATTTTATTTTTTTTTTAGAGAGAGGGGAAGGGAGGGAGAAAAAGAGGGAGAGAAACATCGATGTGCAAGAGAAACATTGACTAGTTGCCTCTCACACCCCCCCAACTGGGAACACCTGGCTACAACCCAGGCTTGTGCCCTGACTGGGAATTGAACTGGTGATCCTTTGGTTCTCAGGCCAGTGTGCTCAACCCACTGAGCCACACCAGCCAAGGCCTTAAATTTTCTTAAAAGCTAATCTACTAAAAACATTGATTTTCCCTTTCAGGTACCATTGTGCTCAATACATTAACATTCTTGAGGCGCTATGTAGTAGGAAAAGAGAATAGTGATTTTAATATTAATGGAGACATTGGCCATGTAATTCTAAGCAGAAACACTGGCCAAACTGCTAGAAATCCAGAAGGAGGGTAATACAAAGAACACAAATAATACTGTACTAATGTACATGTTTACATTAATGGTTTCTAACACAACAAAATGTCTAGTCAAGTTGACTTCAGCCTATGTGTACTTAGGATCTACAAAGACTAACACTGTATGCAAATAAAATGTTCAAAAGAAACTAAACATTTAGAATAGATTTGGTATTGTACTTGTTACACTGCTGGCAAAATAAGGAAGACAGGAAATTTTAACTATGTACCTCTTTCCATAAACCTATTTCTCATTATCTACACACATTTTTGAAGGGTAATGGTTTTCTTAGGCACCCAAATAAAAGTTCCCTATGACTACCTATTTAACAAAGTAGGGATTAATTCTGCTTCTTATTTTCTGAAACTATATTATTTTTGAACTGTGGCTACATACCTGTGCTGCTTTTTTGTAGGAGTCTCACTCTCTGTCATTTCTGGCATGGTTACAGTGACAGGAACCTACAAGCCATAGAAAGACACACCAGAAAGTTTAAAATCATTCTACTATCTCAGAGAAATTGGTTAATAGCAATTTGGTTCAAATACCAAATGCTAAAAACAATAACTATGACATCATGAAAAAAGCACTAGATTAAATGTCAGGGATAGAAAAAGATGTAAGAAAACAGGGCAAAAATATTGTATCTAGCAGACAGAGAACATGGTGAAAGTCGAATGTGAGGTATAGCCAGAAAGTGCTTGAGAAGACTGATGTAGAGAAAGTCTGTTATAGGCTTTGAAGTCAAGAAAAGCTTAAAGGGATTGTGGATTTGAGCAAGACCTGGAAAGACAGGTAAAACATACTTGAGCTGGGAGAGTATGTCCTTTGTTCATGATACAAAATTTAAACTAGGAACAATGGACTCTCTCTCTGAACACAGAAAAAACAAAAGTGAAAAGGAGACAAACATGTAATATTCCACACACGGAAGCAAGCATTTATTCATTCATTCATTCATTCACTCATTTGCTAGACCTCATTCATTTCAAATAGCTGGAAGTCTTACATTATCATTTGAGAATCATTAAAATCTTAGTATGAGTATAAAAATTTTATTTACATTTAAAATATCATGACAGTGAAGAATGTATGTACTATAAGGAAATATATACATGTGCCAAAATAGCCTGAAAACAAACACATTAAAATAGTAATCATAGTTACATAAGGCCAACAATATTAGAGGTGGTTTCATTCTCTTTTCTGACTTTCAAATATTCTGTAATAAAGACTTAAACGCTTTTAAATCTCAGGGGTTGACAACCTTTCAAAAGAGTCTGTCAAGTTGAGCTACACAGGAAGATGTGCAGGTGTGACTCCCCATTTTCTCTCTGAGAGAAAGAAGGCAGCAAGAAAGAAGAAAGCACAACTGTCAAATCTGGTTCTGCCATTTCCTAGCTGTGAGGTCCTGGGCAAGTTACATAACCTCTCGGAACCTTAGATGTTTCATCTGCAAAATGGATCATAATCATAGTAATTAGATCATTGGGTTATTTCATTAAAGGAATGAAAGAATGCTGGGAGAGCCCAACAGCGTGGTGCCTAGCAGTAAGAAGAATTCAGTAAATGCTATCATGAATATTAATGAGGTATTTCAGGTTAAGGCTTTAGCCTTGAGAAGGAGCTAGACTGGTCCTGGCAAATAAGCAGAAGTGAAGGCAGGGACAGTGATGATGGGAAGTGCTGACAGTATCAGCCTGAGGAGAAATGTGTGCTTAAGGCCCATTTCTAACAGTTTATTCCACCTTCTTCCAAACACTTGCAAAGGTACATACCTACCTAAAAGCATCACGCTCACAATGTGGGACATGTAAGTAAATAAATCCGTCACCTTTCTCACCCAAGGGCTTGCAGAATTTCTTCACTTTTGATTCCTAGCTTCCAACGCCTCTTGTTTCTGATCCAAATCTATCATCTTCTGCCAGAAGATGGTCTATAAGTTATGCTTTCTTCTTACTACACAAGAGAAAAATCAGTAAATGTTCATAGCAGCAAGTAAAACAAGAAGTGGCACACAGGCAGATTTTTGCCTGCAAAATAATGAATGTACCATATTTTGCCATGTATAATGCACTCCTGTGTATAGTGTACACCCATGTTTTTGGCCCAAACTTTCAGGAAAAAAATCTTTCATTTTAATTTTTTAGTTTAACTTTCCATTTTTTGTATTTAGATAATTATTTTATTGTATTATAAAGGAACTTTAGCATTTATTTTTTAATATATGATGGTACAAAAAATTTTACATATAAATAATTATAAAGCACAAGAACAGATACAAGGTATTTCAGGTACTACCCATCTATAATGTGCATTCTTATTTTTCCCAAAAAAATCTGGGCAAAAAAGTACGCATTATACACAGCAAAATACAGTTAGTTGCTTTCAAGTCACTTTCCCATGGCTTACCCATGCTCCATCCCCACAAAGACTGTAGTATTGCAGCTGTGGGATGGTTGGTCCTCAAGTGGTTCCTTTCTCTTAGGCATGCTCACTATCCCTTAAGTTCCCAGTGTCCTCCACCTAGCTCTTACACTAAGATCTGTCCTTGGTTTTAAAATTACCTTTCCTTCAATCTCCTACTCCCCCCACCCTCCTTGTCAGAATGACTGAAAACTTAGTCAAGGACCTTCCACTAAGGCAGCAACACTAGGAAGACAGTTCTCAGACCTGTGCACTGCATGAGCTCTGTAAACTAAAATTAATTTTAGGCTATAATAATGAATTAAAAGCATTTATTTGAGCAAAAAGAGCTGAGGCCCAGGAGACAGATTCAGGTAGCAACCTGAATTGTGTGCCACCAAAACAAAGGGGAGGCTGTTTTTTACAGCAAAAGTCCCCACTAGGTTCCGAAACAGGTCCATTTTAGGTAAATGAAGCATCCAAATTATGCAGTTCTGATTGGACAGGGTAGGTTTCAGTCCATTGGTAGAAAGACTAACCCAGGATTTCCCTGCAGTGCATAGTATGAAGCAGAGTTCAGGTCTGAGGTTCTTCCCAGTATAGAGTACATGAGGAGCCCCTGTCAGCAAATGGCTACTAGACTCTTATTGTCCATAAAATGTGGGCCTTGGTAGACCATGGGGAGTCCATTTCAGCAGATAAATCCCTTCTCCAGGTTCACATCAAATGAATCTTTTCTCTCAGGGTATACAGCTTTAAAAATGTATAGATTTGGGGGCTTCATCCCAGACAAATGAGAAGCATTTATTGAGTAGGGCCCAGGAATCTGTATTTTCAACAAGGTTTCTGGGTGATTTTTCTTTTCATCTCCCACCCCTTCCCCTTCTTCATCACCTCCTTTTACTTTTTCCCCTTCCTCCCTTCCTCCCTCCCTCCCTTCCTTCCGTCCTTCCTTCCTTCTTCTTCTTCTTTTTTTTTTTTTTTTTGGAGCAAAAATGTTTGAGAAACTTAGTTCCATCCTAGGGCAATATTTCCTAAATGTCCCTGATAAGAATTATCAGAAGGTACTATTTAAAAACACAAATAAATTCTCAACCCATCCGAGACCAAATGAACTAGCCTTTAAGCAAGGAATTTCAATCTCTAAAGGAGGGGTCTGAAATTTATTAAGTGCCCCTGGTGATTCTGATAAGGAAAATTTGGAAGCAGGCAAATATCTTTAATTGGTGAAATTTCTGGCACTAATATCTTATTGTAGGAAAAATTATTTGGGATGTGGCATGACAGTTGACCACATAGTATTATCTATAAACCTGTAAAGTTAAATTTGCCTCATACCCATGAGTCAACATTTGGTCATTAGCATCAAGTTTTGTTAGGTAGAAGTTAGAAAATGTAGGAGAAGGAGGACCTGGAAGGGGGTCCATAGGGCTTACAGAAAAAGCTCATAAATAACTTTGATTAACTGCTTCCAAGCCAAGTATCTATTTTTATACCAGGATAACAAGAGGTGGTCTGGAGCAAGTAAAGATCTGAGTTAACACACGTCCACCCATACCTACACTAAGGAAGTAAGTATGCACCACCTTTCCCGCCAAATGAATATGTAACTTCTTCACCCCACCCGCAAACTAGGTAAATCCTCAGGACAAAGAGACCCAAAGTCTATGCCTCTCTTGCCCACCTTGCCCAGGCCCTTCCTCTTCCCTGAGAATGTATTACTTATAAACTCCGCCTGTATACTAATCAGCTTGCTGATCTTTAATTCTTTACTGAATTGGCAAGAACTGAGCCTTCCACAACAGTTCCAGTTGTTCCCCTGAAGCACTTTTGAAAGTTTGCAGATTCATGTTACAATTAAGAAACATGAAGTAAAAGTTCTACATTTCCTAAACACCTAGAATCTTAAAAGTAAATGACACCAGAGGCCTATCACATAAGGAAATGCATTCATTGCACTGTGGTGAAAACTGCTTCAACTGAAAAAGTTATACAACTGCAAATTAAAAAACATCCAGTTTACTAAGTATCACTATAAATACCCATTTCAAACCACATTTTAACCAATTTAATTACATCTAATTCAATGCAAAGTTATTTCCATTTGCAAATTCTCCTCATATTAAAGTTGCACTCTTGACATTAGAAAACATTTATTGGAATAAGGAACTATATAATATTTATAACTATATAAATCTTTGTCCACTCACTTATTAATTAATCTTCTAATAACAAAGTGACACTTCTCATACAATATTTATATAACTACATACAAACATACCCTTGAAAATACAGCTGGCAAACACAAGGCCCGAGGCCCAATTCCGGCCCTCTACCTTGTCTTATCCGGCCCGGCACCTTGTTTCTATCCAGCAGCAGTGCTGAGCTCTAACTTAACTATTAAGGAGTAGTTACATTTATACAGTCCTAAAATTACATTCGGTCCTTTCAAGGCAACCGTGAGGCTGATGCGGACCCCAGTGAAAATGAGTTTGACACTCCTGCTTTAAAATATTTAAAGTGCTGTGGACAAAAAGAAGAGACTCTGTAATCAATCTAAGTGAAAGAACGTATAAAGTGTGATCTGATTATAAGTGCCTAACAGGATAGGTCACGTACCTGGCTGTACCCCTGGCCTATAAAAGGTTTATCTTTGCCTTAAGCAAGCCCTGTCCATTGTTCTTGTGAATCCAGGCTAATAAACCTTTGAAATGCCAGGAGTAATCCTCTTTTCCAGACTCCTCTGAAGAGTAACCAAACTAAAGGGAGCACAGAATCTTAACTCTATGGTAATCTAATCAGATATCCCCCTGCTTTGCTTTCTTTCACCTTCCTATAATCTTTTGATGTTCCCATCTTAATTCCAAATGTATACAAGAAACTGCAAAAGTGTCACTCTCCAGAGCACTTGAGATCTTGCTTCCTGGTATGTCCTCAGTTTGGCTCAAATAACCTCACAAACATTCTATACAGGTTTGGACATTCTTACATTAACATTGCCATGATTTTTTTTTAAAAAAAAGCTTCAAAATGGGTCCCAGCTGGTGTGGCTCAGTGGATTAAACACTGGCCTGAGAACCAAAGGGTCGCTGGTTTGATTTCCAGTCAGGGCACAGGCCTAGATTACAGGCCGGGTCCCAAATGTGGGGCATGGGAAAGTCAACCACACATTGATGTTTCTCTCCTTCTCTTCCTCCCACCCTTCCCTTGTCTAAATATAAATAAATAAAATCTTAAAAACCAACAACAACTTCAAAACATTACATTAGTAATTACATAAATTATTTTTCAGAAAGATTATTTCTGAAATTAGTCAAATCCAATGGTTCTCAAAGTGTGGCCTTCAGTTCACATACACTAAAATCACATCTTTTAGCCCTGGCTGGTGGATTGTGTGCTGGCCTGCAAACCAAAAGGCTGCAAGTTCGATTTCCAGTCAGGACATATGCCTGGGCTGCAGGCCAGGTTCCCTAGTTGGAGGCTTAGGAGATGCAACCAATTGATTTATCTCTTGCACACTGATCTTTCTTTCCCTGTCTTTTCCCCTCCTTTCTCCTCTCTCTGAGAAGTAAATAAATAAAATTTTTAAGAAAATAAAAAGTCAAGTTTAAAAAAAATCACATCTTTTAACATTTTTTCCTTTTGAGGTGAAACTTACACTTAATAAAATGCCCTCAGAACTTTTTCTCCCTCAGAACTTTATAATGCATTAATTGAAAGTTCTATTTTGTCAAGCTCTCACTCTGCAGAACACTTTTAAAATTCATCCAGTAGTTTGTAACTTTTTATTATTGAGTAGGAATATGTATCATTGTGTCGATTTAAGTTTGTTTACTCATTTTTCTGTTGATGGGCATCTGGACTGTTTTCATGTTTTGGCTATTATGAATGAAGCTGCTATCCATGAACATTCTTCTACATGTAAGTAAGTCTTTTTGTGGATGTAGTCTTTCATTTCTCTTGGGTAAATACCTAGGACTAGAACTGCTTATCAGATACCTGCAGTTCCATGCCTAGGTATTTACCCAAGAGAAACAAAAGACTATATCCACAAAAACACTTACACAAGAATATTTAACACACTTTCCTCAGAGTAAAAGGAACATTTTGCACTCCCACCCACAATGTAGGAGACTTTTGCTTGCTCCACAGCCTCACTAACACTGGGTTTTCTCAGCCAATTAACTTTAGCCATTCTGGTGGGTATATGGTGTATAGTTTAATTTTCATTTTCTGATGGCTAATAATGCTCCTTTTTTATGTGTATTTCAAGTACATTTGTAGAGCTTCTGTCTGCTCATAACTTTTATCAAATTTTTAATTAGATTATTTTTTATAGTTGATTTCTAGAAAGTCTTTATATATTCTGGGTTATATCTTCTGGATAACTATCCTTTGTTTGAAATATATTTTGCAAATTTTTCCTCTTATTATGTGGCCTGCCTATGCATTTTCTTAATTGTGTCTTTTGGTAAACAAACATTCTTGATAAAGTATAACTTACCAATTTTCTTTTATTATTATTCCTTTTGGCGTCCTCACCAAAAACCCATTAGCCATCCCCAAGATATCCTCCTAAGATTGCTTCTAGAAAGCGTATAATTGATTAATAATTGTCATATTTAGGTCAATAATACATATTATTTATGGCACGAGGGAAGAGTCAGAGTTCTTTTTCATATGGGTATGAAGTTGTTCCAACACTATTTGTTGAATATATTTTCTTTCCTTAACAGTATCTTTATTAAAAACCAAATGATCATATTAAGTGTGGTTCCATTTCTAGGCTTACTATTCTGTTGCTCTCTACTCTGATCTATCCTTATGCTATTACCACACAGTCTTGACTAAGTATATGTTTAAAATACACATTCCCATACCCCACCACAGACTTAATGAATCATATTCACAGCAGGGAGGGGTCCAGGAATATGCACTTCTAACAAGCTTCCTAGTTGATTTTTACGTACCCTCAAGTTTGGAAGTATTATATTACTTTAATACTCCTACTTCTAAAATTGATACAAATCAATGAGCTCACTTTTGTGAAGTCACATAGAAAGAGCAGTGAACTTGGAATTAGGAAACCTGAGCTTTCTTTCTAGCTTTGCTACTCAATAACTAAATATCATTTTATTTACCATAACTTAGGGTCTAAGTTTCTGCACATGTAAAACAAGAGAACAGCACTCGAGTCAATCATTCAGGTATGAATTGAATACCACACTGCCTGGCAATGGCAGATATAAAGATGAATAAGGCAAGTCTGCCCTCAAGAAGAATACAGTCAGGGTTATCCAAAAGAACTTGCAGCAATGGAAGTATCTGTATCTGTGCTACCCATATGGTCACCACAAGTCATTTGTGGCTATTAAGTGCTTGAAATGTGGCTAGTGAGGCCATGAAATTAAATTTTTACTTTTATATAATTTAAATAATTTAAATGGAATAGCTGCATGTGGCTAATGGCTGCTATACTGGTGAGCACAGGGAATGAAAAAAATAAGTAGAAAGATGAATAAAAAATGAGTTCATGAATGTCAGTTCCTGGTATTGACACTGTCCTACAGCTACATAAGATGTCACCTGTGGGGGAGGCTGGGTGAAGTAACATGGACTCTTTGTACTGTGTTTAACATCTTTTGAGTCTATAATTATTTCATAGGAAGTTTTTTAAAAGTGAATTTAAAACTTGGTAAGTGCTACTTCAAAGATTTATTAATAAAATGCTACATGAGAACAAAGCATCAAGCATGTTTCTTATGGAACCAAAAAGGCTAGGACTTGGAGAACGTGTAGGATTTTGCCAGGCAGAGATGGAGAAGAAAAGGATTTATGAGGTAAAAGGAAAAGCAATTGCAGGAGCAGTGCAGTGAAATATAAAAAAGCCTTATGAGTCTGAGGATTGCACCAGCAATATCCCAAACATGGCTGGGAGGGAAAGGAGGAAGTGAGGGCAGTAAAAGAACTTGTATCAGATGGTCAAGGAATTTTCTGTGTTCAATGAATGTGTTCAGATTTTATCTTAAAGATCAGGGGTTCTTCAATAGCAGTCCACAGACTAGCATTGTTCTGTAACAAAGTCCCTCCAGTCTATAGTAAAAAAAAATGAAGTACATAATTTTTCATTGATATATAGCTTACATACATTAATTCACTAACTTATTAGGCTCACTGCTCAATAAATTTTTATACCTGAATACACACCCATGTAACAACCACCACTTGGCTCAAGATATGAAACATTACCGGCATCTCAAAAGGCTCTCCTGAGGTCCCTGCCACTTAATCTCCTGAAGTTTCATTTAAAAATATGAATTCAAAGAATAATATATTTTTCAAAAAAAAACACATACAAATGACCAACAAGTATATGAAAAGATGCTCAACATAATTAATCATTAAGGAAATGAGATCTCACCTCATACCTGTTAGAGTATTATCAAACAGTCAAAGTGTCAGAAAATGGAGAAAAGGGAATATGTTGGTGGGAATGTAAACTGGTATAGCCAATATGGAAATCAGTATGGAGGTTCCTCAAACAATTAAAAACAGAACTATCATATGATCCAGTAATCACACTTCTGGGTATACCCAAAGGAAATAAATCACTGTCTCAAAGAGATATCTGTTCTCCCACTCATTGCACCATCATCCACAGTAGCCAAGATATAGAAACAACCTAAGTGTCCACTGACAGATGTATGGATAAAAAATATACTCTATAACAATGGATCAAAAGTATGAAATATTATTCAGCCTTTAAAAAAAGCAAATCCTGACACCTATGACAACATCAATCAGCCTGAAGGATATTATGCTAAGTGAAAAAAGTCAGGTGCAGAAAGACAAATATTTCATGATCTCACTTATATGTGGAAAATGAAAAAGTCAAACTCATAGTAACAGAGGTTAGAACAGTGGTTACCAGGGGTTAGGAAGTGGGAGAAATGGGGCAACATTGGTCAAAGAATACAAACACTCATTTATAAGATAAATAAGTTTTGCAGATCTAATGTAAATGCAGCATGGTACCTGTAGTTAATAATAAGGTATTGTATATTTGAAATTTGCTAAGAGAGAGCTTAAGCATTCTCACCACAAAAGATAACTGTGTGAGGTTATGGATAAGTGACTTAGCTTGATTATGGGAAGCATTTCACAATATATACATATATCAAATCATCATGCTATAAACCTTAAATATATACAGTTTTTATTTGTCAGTCATACCTCAATACAGCTGGAAAAATATATGTATTATTGAAAAGTGTGTGTTTGTCTCGTACATTGCTCGAGGAAATGTAAAATGGTGTGTCACTCTGGAAAACAGTTCAGCAATTCCTCAAAATATTAAACACTGAGTTCCTGTATGGTCCAGAAATTCCACCTAAATACACACCCAAGGTAACTGAAAGCACATGTTCACTCAAAAATGTGTATGTGAATACTTGTAGCATCAATAATCATAATAGCCAAAGAGTTGAAACAAGCCAAATCTCCATCAAATGATGAATGATAAATAAAATGTGGTATATCCACACAATGGAATATTATTTTTTAAATATTTTATTTATTTATTTCCAGGCAGAGGAGAAGGGAAGGAGAAAGAGAGGGAGAGAAACATCAGTGTGTGGTTGCGTCTTGCACACCCCTCACTGGGGACCCAGCCTGCAACCCAGGCATGTGCCCTGACTAGGAACTAAACCAGTGACCATTTGGTTTGCAGGCCTGCACTCAATCCACTGAGTCACACCAGCCAGGGCTTGAATGTTATTCAGCAATAAAAAGACATGAAGTAGCCCTGGCTGGCGTAGCTCAGTGGATTGAGCGCGGGCTGCGAACCAAAGTGTCGCAGGTTCGATTCCCAGCCAGGGTACATGCCTGGGTTGCAGGCCATAACCCCCAGCAACCGCACACTGATGTTTCTCTCTCTCTCTCTCTATCTCCCTCTCTTCCCTCTCTAAAAATAAATAAATAAAATCTTAAAAAAAAAAAAGACATGAAGTACTGACTGATACATGCTACAGCATGGGTAATCCTTGAAAACATGTTAAGTGAAAGAAGTCTGACACAAAAGCCACATATTATATTATTCCATTCATATGAAATGTCCAGTACAGGCTAATCCATAGAGACAGAAAGAAGATTAGTCCTTACCTGGGGCAGAGGAGGATGGAGAATGACTGCAAATGATGGGGAAGAGGGTGTGAGGGTCTTTTTGGGATGATGAAATGTCCTAAAATTAGATTATGATGATGGTTGTACAACTCCCCAGATATACTAAAAACTTTAAATATATACTTTAAATGGGTAAACTTCATGGTATATGAATTATATTTCAAACAGGCTATTAAAAAAAAAAAAACCTTTGGTAGAAGTCTCATCAGGTAATTTGAAATACTCTACCCAGTCATCTTTTTCATCAGTTTACACATCTGCTTTCTTTCAGCATACAATTTTAAAATTTTATTTAGTTACCAACCATCCCCAATTTCCCTAATACAGAGACAATGTAAAGGCACCAAAAATAAGTACTGACATTCATGTATGAGAAAACATGAATGCTCAAGGGCAAACTGTGTTTTCTTCTCATCAGGAAGCAAATTAGTAGTAAAGATTGATTTAAATAGTGACTTTAAATACAATGAAAAACCTAATCTTATAAAATTTTCAAGTTAAAATTAAAGTATCTTAACTGAAAATAACTTATGGCATATTGCTTAAACATTATTTGTCTATATTTGAGGAACGAAGACCTTTCAATTTTTATATTTCATTCTTTTTGGATGCTGTTTAATGCATTCCTATGTATTTTATAACTATGTAAAATGTTTTATGGGCCCTGACTGGTGTGGCTCGGTGGGTTGGGTGCTGTCCACACACCAAAAGGTCACCAAGTTGATTCCTGGTCAGGGCTCACGCCTAGATGCAGAGAAGGCTCCCAGGAGGGGGCCTGCAAGAGGCAACCAACAGATGTTTCTCTCTCTCCCTCCCCGTCTCTAAAAATATATAAATAACATATTTAAAATATATATTTAATGGAATGGCTATGTAGATATGCAGTTCTTAAATGTGTTCTATTTCTTTATGTAAGATCTCTAGTAAATTCTTAGTCTTCACCAATCAAAATGACTTACCCTACTAAACTAGAATATGATCAACAAAAATAACACAACAAAGCTTAAATCCCCAGTCTGGGTTACAAACATTATACCACCAATCCATTTTACACTCACAAAAAGATCTCTACTTATTTTATCACCATACTTTGTTTTTTCCTTACAATAAAAGTAATATATGCCTAGAAACCAAAACAAGGCATAAAAAAAAATTAAAACTTTCAATCACACCACTCAACAGGAATCCACATGAATCAATATTAACATTCTTATGGAATTCCTTGGGGATTTTTTTCTACTTCTACACACATCTGATTTTTTATCATTGTTAGACCACAAGCAACACTGTATTCTATTTTTATTAAAGGTGGCATTTTTCCATGTCACTAAATATTCAAAATTGTGATTATAACATTTATGTTTAATATCTTAGACATACGAGGCCTGTCCAAAAAGTATCCAGCCACATAATATGAAAAATAGAAACATTTATTATAGAAGATATAAGATACAAGAAAAATTGTACACAGGACAATGACTCCTCAGCCCCCTTCAAAGTAGGTAGCTTTGGGACCTCACACAGTTCTTCCAATAATCACATCAGCCGCCCCATCGGATTTTCCTTAATCTCACTGACAGTCTGAAATCTCTTCCTTTTCAGAAACAATTTTAGTTTTGGGAAAAGCCAGAAGTCATGGGGCACCAAATCTGTGCTACAGGGGTCTGAGTCACCTGGGTGATTTGATGTTTCAGCAAAAGACTGCACAGGACATGATACATGAGCAGGCACATGTTGTGATGAACCTGCAATCACCAGTTGCCTGTAGCTACGGCCTCCTGAATCACTCAAATAGTTTCCATAAAAGAATGTTCAAGCTTAATGCAAAATGTGATGCAGATTCATTGCTCTACTCACTCAGTCATTTCGAATGGGATGGTCACACAGTACACCATACACAGGCTCACTCAATGGTGTCTACTGCCCCCACTTGACTAGTGCAGTGAAGTTGTCACTGTGCATGCATGAGCATTCCAGTCTGCTGTCCTTGGCTGTCAGGTCACATCAATGTTGCACAGACCAGTCTCCTTATATTAACAATGGCTGGATTTTGGGGGGACAGACCTCGTATATATACTAATTTCTATCATCTTCTTTAGTGCTTTAGATATTGTTGCTCTTTGTATTTTCCTACAGGAGCTACTACCTGCATTTACCTTCTCCAGTATTTTAAGTTAATAATCCTCCACCCAGAATGTCCTATTACCTGGTCTACCTGGTTCAACTCATTAAATCTTGACATACAAGTATCTGTATTACAGTTCAGGGATAGTACAGGGATGCTTTTACCACCCAAAGGAATCCCCCCTCTATGTATGTGGTTTCAGCAGCTGCTTTCCATCTTGGTGGGAACTTGAGAAGCTGTTTATGAGTGTGCTGTGTTGTCTTCTGTTTTGTGTAACTGTTATCAGTTCTAATCTCTTTTGTCATTAAAAAAATCTTACATCCTTTAACAATATCTGTTGGCTCCTTCCTGTCAATGTGTCACAATTATGCTTGATGCAATCAATCATGGAGGTTCATAATGCCAACCAAGAAATACTATGACTTATACAGGAATACAAAATAATGAAATCCTGCTACTGGAGTTTCCACTATGATGTTGAGTCTAACTATATCTTAAGAATAAGAAATAAGCCAAAAGCATAATTTCCTGAATAGTTTAAATTTTTATTTTTAAACTATACACATAATATATTTATATAAAAATTATTTTTGACATGAATTGATATTAAGCATTATATTTGGTTCAGGTGCACATTATGATTTGATATCTGTATGTATGTGTATATATATATATATATATATATATATGAAATGATTAACCACAATAAGTCTACTTAACACCCATCAACACACAAATACCTTGAAATGAAAATTTTTAATATCTACTCTCTTAGTAACTTTCAAATATATAGTACAGTATTATTTAAAATAGTTTTTGAAGAGTACAGAAATGTTTAAATTTAAATGGAAAAAGTTACTTAGCTCTTCAACCACACTCTTCAGGACTAACCACTGTGAAGAGTTTGGCATTTGTTAGACCTTTTACTTGTGCTTGCCCATGTAAACTATAAATACTTCTGGCTCAGAAATTATATTGTAACTAAATTCAAAGAGAACTCCATGCTTCAAACTCAGGGGGGGTCCAACCCACAGCCCACGGGCCACATGCACATTCATGCAGGGCTATGAATGTGGCCCAACACAAAATCATAAATTTACTTAAAACTTTTTTTGCTCATTAGTTTTCACTAGTATTTGTGTATTTAATGTGTGGCCCAAGATAACTCTTCTTTTTCCATTGTGGCCTAGAGATGCCAAAAAGTTGGACACCCTTGCAAAAAAGTAAAGCAAGTCAAATATATGGTGTCAAAAGAAGATCTGATTTTGGGTGGTAGATACACACTGCAACATACAAATGATGTATCAAAGAATTGTATTTGAACCTTATGCCACCCTAATAAATATAATTAAGACATAATTAAGACATAATATAATATAAAAGACATTATTTTTGTTTGAAGTGTTTTTCAAAATCCTCAAACTTTGCATAATGTTGTCAGTTATTGAAACATTAGAATTCTATTTGTGTTATCATTTATATTTTTAAAGTTCTGCAAACTTTAAATCATAATTTAAAATTTCCAGGTACAATGCTCTAAGTATATATGTTGACATTTGTTTTAAATATATGTAATTTAAAATAAACAATTGCTTTTAAAAATAAATAAAAGTTCAATTGCAAAAATAATCCTTGCTCTCTGTAAAAAGTTTTAACAGCACAGATGTATATAAAGTACCAATGCCCCTCTGCTTTTAACAGTCTTGTGATATCACTTCTAGACATTTTCCCTATGTATGTCCAAGTACTTACTTATGTCCTTATTAGCAACTGTTACATTGAAGGAGCTGGACACATAAAATGCAAATAGGGTAAAATAACTCCCACTGCCAGTTCAAATCTTGTCTGTCGGGTGATCCTGTTCCTTCGATAAATTTAGCATAGATCCCAAGATTTTAGCGGTTGCAATTATATAATAAAAATCCTCTAGTCATTTCTAGTCACAAAACAATCCATTGGGAATATCTCAATACATTTCCTTCTATGTGGGTAATGCCTCTCCCCACCCAGTCTCTTATATTCTCTCCCCACCTTCCAACTTCTACCTCTGTCCTCACAGCTCCATTCTCTTTTTGAAGTGCCCTTCCCTGTCCATCAGGAAGGCCTAGGCAGAATGCCCAGATCAGCTCCCTCCTTACACATTTTGGACCCACATTTGGTCCATAAAAACATATACCTCTTTTAAGGCAACCACTCCTAGATATTTATCCTAGAAGTATATTCATGCATATGCAGAAGACATTTATTCAAGGATATTTAAGTAGCAAAGACAAGGATAGGCTCATCACAAGGAGATTGATGAAATATGTCACAGTACTATGTTGAACCATTTGGAATTGCCCATATTTGATCTATTCTGCCTCTGGAAATTGCAATTTCAGATGTTTCCATTTAATAACTCTACTTATACAAGTACTTGTATATGCTTATACAAGTACATATAGTTATATGTACTTATAGATCAATGAACAGAGAGATAAATGTATATTATGCATTGTACTGTGTCTCTCCCAAATTCCTGTAGAAGTCCTAACTCCCAATACTTTGAAATGTTACTATATTTGAAAATAAGGCTGTTTTTACAGTTCGGTACTGAGAATAGGCTCTAATCCCATGACTCATGAGAGAAGGAGATTAGAGGGGATGGGGGTATGGGAGACTGGATAAAAGAGGGTGAAGAGATTAACCAAAGAATATACATGCATAGCCCATGGACACAGACAACAGTATAGTAAAGGACCATGGAGGGATAAGGGGTAGAGGGGGTGCTAGGTGGAGGTGGGCGAAGGGTGGGGATATGGAGGACATCTGTAATAGTATCAACAATAAAAAGTAAAAACAGACTTCCAGCCAAGATGGAGGCGTAGGTACATACACAGTGGCTCCTCGCACAACCAAAAGGAGGACAACAACAAATTTCAAAACAAAAAACAACCAGAACTGCCAGAAAATCCAACTATATGGAAGTCTGACAACCAAGGAGTTAAAGAAAAAACATTCATCCAGACCAGTAGGAGGGGCAGAGAGGACTTGTGGCAAGGCAGCAGCTGGAGGACCAGGGGAGGCAGCAGCTGGCAGACTGGGTGGTCCCACATTTGCATGCAGATAAACAGGGAGGAACAACTGGGAAGCCAGACTGTGTAACCCAGGGTTCCAGTGTGAAGAAAAAAAGCCTCAAACCTCTGACTGAAAACACCTGTGGGGGTTGAGGTGGCAGCGGGAGAAACTCCCAGCCTTACAGGAGAGTTTGTTGGAGAGACCCACAGGGTCTTAGAATGCACACAAACCCACCCACTCTGGAATCAGCACCAGAAGGGCCCAAAATGCTTGTGGGTAGCAGCAGAAGTGACTGAAAGCCAGCTGAGCTGACCAAGCAGCATTGTTCCCTCTTGGACCCAATCCCCACAAACAGTGCCACAACACAGTGACATGGGTTGCCCTGCCCTTTACTAGGTAACAGGCATGCCGACACACAAAAAGATGGGCCAAATGAAAGAACAGATCAAAGCTCCAGAAAAAATGCAACTAAGCAGCAGACAGCCAACCTATCAGATGCACAGTTCAGAACAATGGTAATCAGGATGCTCACAGACATGGTTGAGTATGACTGCAAAATAGAGGAAGAAGTAAAGGCTGTGAAAAATGAAACAAAGGAAAATGTACAGGGAACCAACAGTAATGGGAAGGAAACTGAGACTCAAGCCAATGATTTGAAGCAGAAGGAAGAAATAAACGTCCAATCAGAACAGAATAAAGAAGCAAGAATTCAAAAAAATGAGGAGAGGCTTAGGAACTTCTGGGACAACTTTAAATGTTCCAACATCCAAATCACAGAAGTGCTGGAAGAAGAAGAGGAAGAGGAAGGAATTGAAAACTTATCTGAAAAAATAATGAAGGAGAACTTCCTCAATCTGGCAAAGGAAATAGACTTCCAGAAATCCAGGAAGCTCAGAGAGTCCCAAAGAAATTGGACCCAAGGAAGCACACACCAAGGCACATCATAATTACATTAGCCAAGATTAAAGAGAAGGAGAGACTCTTAAAAGCAACAAGAGAAAAGCAGAGAGTTATCTACAAAGGAGTTCCCATATAACTATCAGGTGATTTCTCAAAAGAAACTTTACTGGCAAGAAGGGGCTGGAAAGAAGTATTGGAAGTCATGAAAGACAAGGGCCTACATCCAAGATTACTCTATCCAGCAAAGCTATCATTTAGGATGGAAGGGCAGATAAAGTGATTCCCAGGTAAGGTCAAGTTAAAGGAGTTCATCATCACCAGCCCTTATTATATGAAATGTTAAAAGGACTTATCTAAGAAAAAGAAGATAAAAAATATGAACAGTAAAGGACAAAGAACACACAACTATCAACAACTGAACTTAAAAAAAAAAAACAAAAAACAAAAATGAAGTAAGCAAACAACTAGAACAGGGACAGAATCCAGAAATGGAGATCACATGGAGGGTTATCAGCAGGGAAGGGGAGCGGGGTAATGGAGAAGGTAAAGGCAATAAGTAGCATAAATGGTAGGTAGAAAACAGGGGGAGGTTAGAATAGTATAGGAAATATAGAAGCCAACAAGCTTATATTATGACCCATGGACATGAACTAAAGGTCAGGAATGCAGGTGGGAGGGGTTATGCAGGGCAGAGGGGAATAAAGAGAAGAAAATGAGACACTGTAATAGCATAATCAATAACATATATTAAAAAAATAAAAATAAAAAATAAATTAAAATGTTCTGAATTTTTTTAAAAAGGAAAGGAGACTAGAACACAGACTACACAGACATAGAAACAACCACTGGGGGGCACAGTAAGAAGGCACCATTTATAAGTGGAGCGAGGCCTCAAAAGAAATCAAACCTGCTGACACCTTGATCTTGGACTTCTAGCAACCAGAACTATAAGAAAATAATTTTTTGTTTAAGCCACAGTCTGTGGCATTTTGTTATGGCAGCCCTAAACTACACACACACACACACACACACACTATACATATATGTAAAGAGTTTCAAACTTGTATATAATATGTATTTAGTTTTTTGGCTCCCCCCGTTATATATAATGATGATCATTTATATATACTATGTATAAATGCAAAAACACAGAATATATCTGAAAGGATTGCCTTTGAAGAAAGGAAATGGGGAACAGGGTATATTTTCATATATAATTTTAACTTTATTCCAAAATATGCATTATTTTTTTCACTCTTTCTAATAAATATCTTTAAGACTATATCTCCTCTAGGTACAACTTTATCCACAGCCCAAAGATTTTCATATGTAATATTATCAAATCATTAATTTCTAAGTGCTACATAGTCTCCGCTGAATTTTAAATTATTGTTAAAACATTATATTAAAAACAAAAAATTAATATTATGCCTAACCATATTTATTTTGTTTCAGGAGGAAAATTAAAGTCCCTATTATTAGGTACTCAGTTCTACCTTCTCCTAGCTGGAAATAAATTTGACATTAATTTTCTTGATCTTTCTATAAAGTTATTTCTTGGGAGACCCAGAAAACCCCAGAATTATCTTCTGGAAGGCAGGCTCCTTATAGTACAGGCTTCCCCGCCTAGGTGAGTGTTCTAGGAACCCATTTGTATCAGTGCACCAAATGGTGGTGTTGTGAGACGCTGCGTTCGGCTTCAGTGAATATTTTTCTGAAGACTCTTGAACCCATTTGCCCGTCATGATCAGCGATTTATCAGCCCATCTGCCCACATTTCGCTGAGTGTTCAGTAGTGTTTAACCAAAAAAATACCCGGCATGACTCCCCCACCTGTGCCCCACCTTCCCTATTCACCCAATCTTACCCCAAGCAACCTTTTTTGCTTCCCCATTTTGTGCAAGAGGTGAAACAAAAAACAGAAGTGCTAAAAGGCATCAAAATCACTGAATTCAAAAATGGTTTTGAGCAATGGAGAAAATGCCTCAATAGGTATCTCATCATTCCATCAAATGGAGAGCACTTTTGAAGGTGACTGAAGTTTAAACATGTAGGAATAAATACACAATTTTATATAAATAAATTCTGGGGCTTTTGGGAGGCCCCCTTGTACATCACCAAAACATGCTTTCTTTTTACTTAGAAATATATTAAAATTATTTTTCCAGGTAACATATCAACTTATTATTTTTAATACTGGTATAGCATAACATAGCATGAATGAGCCACTTTTTATTCAGCTATTTCTTATTGATGAATATTCCTTCTTGTTTCTTTTCTCCTTTTTTTCTTTTATTATTATTATTTGGCTATTAAAAACAATGTTGGTGAGGGAGGGGCTACAATAAATACTTTTCAATTTTTATCAGTCCAAGTGGCAATAAAAGGTATCTTCTTATTGCTTAACTTGAAACTCCTTGATGATAACTGAGGTTTCCACATTATGAATCATTTATCTTTTTTTGTATGATTTGCTTGTTTTTTCTTTTTCTTTTGCTTGTTTTTATTGTCTTGACGTTTTTTGCCTTTATAATTTCAACTTTTATATTCTCTTCAACCATAGTTGAAGTAAAAAACTTCCCAAGTAGTTAACTTGAGATTTTTGTTGTAGCTCTTTTATATGATATATTTAAGGGTCATATGAATATTTGAGAAGAGTGTATATTATTAGCTCATTAAGTGTAAAGTTTTAATAAATATTTTTAAAATTAAATGTTTATTTTCTAGAATTAAACTCTGCCTGAGAACAAATTACTATGCATTTCTTCCAATCAACATTTACCTGGACTGTGCAGATACATGATTTTCATTTTAACTCTTCGGCATTATTTTGTTTTATATTTGTCTGTAATAACACAATTTGGGTATTTGTTTCTGTACAGTTTAAGAGCCTTTAAAGAAAACGAGAACTTATTCCATCACATTTATTGTAACTATTGTTGCATTTGCTCATATTCTCTTCTCTATCTCCTTCCTCCTTAAATAAGTTTTTACTTTTTCTTGGCTAAATTTTTGTTTCTCTTTCTTTTCCTCAATATCTTTTTCCTCTTATATCTATTCCTTTTTAAAAAAAATTTATTGTTGTTCAGTTACAGTTGCCCAAACTTTTTCATGAATATAGTGAATTTTAAGACACATACTGTAGTAGACACTTGTTAGATATTTTCTCCTTTCCATTTCATGGAATTCCCCAATTTCCACTTAGGTATATACCCCTCCTCGACCCAAACCTGAGCTTCGGTGGCAGTCCTTGGCAAGTCTTCCCTCCTTCCTTCCCTCCCTCCTTTCCTTCCGTTCTTTTTTCTTGCCACGGTGATTGTCCTTAGGTTGGTGCAATTATAGCAAAATTCAGGACATCTCTTCTGATGGTGTGGGTAGCCATGCTCTTTCTCTTCCCAATTTTAAAAAGAGAAAGTATGTAATTCCAAATACTGAACTTGCAGACATCTTTCAAATCAGGGAAGATAGTCTGAAGATGAAGTTGACACACAAAGAAAAGCAAAGTTGAGAGGACAGAGCTGACAGAAAAGGAATTGCCTATTGATAACCTAAAATATACTAATTTTAAAATTTAAACATATGTTCTTCCTACTAAAAACAGTATCTATGATCTCTTCTACCACTATATATGTTTAACATACTCTATTTCTTACCTTCCAACCATCCACTACCCACTTCTGCCAAGGACTTATTGAAACTGTGTAGAATTTTAGTTCTACAGCTTCAGCTACCCTGCTAGATCCGTGTATGTTCAACAGCTCATGATTTCCCTTTTTGTCCTTTTGTACCATATTTTGGAAGAACTCCTTGGTCTGATATTCTAGTCCATTAATTTGGTCATCTATTACAACATGCTGTTATTCAGCTTATTATTTTTCTTCCAGAAAATGTTTTTAATTGCTAAAACTTTCTTTTCTTGTTTTTTTTTTTTTCCATAACACCCCATTGCTATTTTATGGAAATTATATTCTCTCAAATCCTTGAGGATATTTTTGAACAAATATTATCTTTTATCTGCTATATTCAATTTATGTTCTCAAAGATTGACTCCTCTCTTTAGATTAGTGTCCCTCTTTCATCCTGTTTTTTTCCCCCTCAAATATTTAGCAACTTGGTTAACCAAACTGGTGGCTAAAGTTGGTTTCCCCAGCACAGTGGTTCTCAACTCCGAATGCACTACAGAAATCACCTTTTTCAAAATTAAAAAAAAAAAAGGAAAAGAAAGTTCCCTGGGTGATTTTAATGTGCATCCACCACCAAGAACCACTGCTTTAATACTATATGTCAAAATCACTCTTCTCTCTGCCATGAATGTGTATGCTGATTATGAGTTCTAGCTATGAAGGGAATCACACATGAATGGAGGTGTGTTGCAGCTATGTACTTTCTGATGGAACGAGGTCTACATTCAAAGCAGCAACTAGAAGTTTTCTAAGGTATAACCCTGATTCTCTCTCTGGCCCAACAGCCTATGAGAGAGATACCCCTAACTTATATAAACAGGTTCTAGCAGCTTACCCTGTGATTGAGCACTGTAATTAGCCATTGTAAATGGTCCTGGAACAGTTGTTCTGAAGTCTAGTAATTAATTACCTTTTGACCATTGCTATGGTCTGAATGAGATTAATGCCACTAGAAAAGAGGGCTCAGAGAGCAACTTGCTCCTTCCACTACATGAGGACATAACAAGAAGTCAAGCAGTCTACAAACACAGAAGGCCTTCACCAGCATCCAACCATGCTAGCAACCTGATTTGGACTGATAGCCTCTAGACTGTGAAAAATAAATGTCAGTTGTCTATGAGCCACCCAGTCTGTGGTATTTTGTTATAGCAGCCCAAATAGACTGAGACAACCAACCTCAACCTCCTCCTGCTTTATTGCAAAATCTCTGAGCTTTGCAGTTGTTCCAGAATTCTGTTAGGAAAACTCACTTTTTTAGCATTTCCCCTTTAAGCCTGTATTGGGTTGCAGATTTCTTCACACTGTAAGGTTCTGTCATCAATCTGACCCCATATGCTTTGCATTTTTCATAAATTCCTCAATGCTTTTTGATCTTTTGATGACACCCTTCCCAGCTTTCCAACACTAATAAAGATGTATCATTATTTCCCTATTTTCTTATTCTTTGTTACTTAACTCAGTTTTTCTCATTATATGAATAAAACATCCTTATATTAAACTACTCAGATCACACTGAAGGATTTAAGTTGTAAAAGAAGTAGTCTTCTCCACCAATTTTGTTCCTTAAATTTGCTGTTAACTCTACTCAAGTAATAAATGACTGCTATGTTACTATTTTTCCCCTTTTCATACTTTTTTCTTTGGAAATGAGTACTAAGTCTAGCCTACACTCAAGAATAAAAAGTAATCTCCATCTCTTGGAAAGGAGAGTATCTAAATATATTTTTTAGAATTCTTAAAGAATTCTTCTCCCCCATTTATTTATTCAATCTTATTTTATATCTGTATAGATTCATGGATATTTATTTTATTCTTTGGGCCAAAATTTAATTCTATTGTTAATAATTTATTGTTCAAGTTGTCTGAACTTTGGTCACAGGGTGTTCTTTCAGGTTGGCTCTTGTGTCTTTCTGACATGGTCCTGCACCTCTCTCCCACCCCTGTTTTTTAGTACTATCTTACTTTTTGGCCTTGTAAGATGCTCCAGGCCCATCTTGTGAGATATATATGTATCCTATGTGATAGGATATCACATATATCACATATATATCCTACATGATAGGAGATATATATATATATATATATATATATATATATATATGTATGAATATATATATATTCATTCTCCTATTGGTTCTATTTCTCTGGAGAACCCTGACTAATATAGTGGGTAATCAATGAGGATACTGATGAAGGAATGAATGATTGGGGTCGGGTCAGTAATTTTTTTAAAGCTCCTGAAGTGATTCTGAGGCACAGCCAATGTAATCACTAACAGATTCTCTCCCTCTCAAGTCCATACATATCCTTTCTTCACATTAATGAATCAGTGGTACAGTAAAATGCAAACAGCCTTTGATATCAGGCATAGGATCAAATCTCAAAGCTGACATTTACTAACTACTTGGTTTTAAAATAAGTATTACTTAAAGTCTGGGCATTCTCACATTTAAAACTGGGATATTATCACCAACCCCTCAGAGAACTGCTAAAAGTTTACATGATAATACATTTAATGGATATAGCAAAGTGTCTGGTACATAGCAAGGGCTCAATAAACGTTAGTTGTGTTTTTTCATTTCCCCCCTAATTCACTGGGAAGTTAGAGGGTATATGGTATGAGTTCCTTAACTGGATCCTACATTTATCATATCAAACTTCTAACTATACATCTACGCTTTCAGAACATCCTAAAGCTAACTCCACCATCTGTGGAGAGGAACTCTGTACTTTATTCTTTCCTCGTTAGTACTTTATTTCCTCCCTAACCATTTTTTTTTGCTTCCAAAATGCAAAAGATTTCTTCATACTAAACAAGAATTTACTGCCTTTTTACCCTGTTTCTCTACTACTATTCCTGTTAAACTTCTCACCTTTCTTTCATTGGCTAGTCCCTTCTAAACCCATGGCAGTGTGCCCTCTGATTGTTCTGCCAATCAAAACTGTTTTCTTACAGGTCAAGGACTATTTTTCACCAAATCAAAGGGCCTTTCTTGTCTTCCTTCTCCTCTCTGCAAGATTTGAGGATGCTGAACTCTCCCTTTTCTGGAAATTCTCTCTCCCAGGTTGTCTTCCTCTTTTCCAATTATACATCATCTTTCTCTAACATGAATCCTTGTCTTTCACTTTGACTTCCAAAGCTCAGTGCTCTTTTAATTTCTTTCTACAAAGTTTCAAATTGTTTCTGTGTAAAAGTCATTATGTTTTTATAATAAAACTACCTTTCAACACTGATCTTCCTCCAAATCTTTGGGTAGGCTAAGATATCTTCAGAACATTTCATTTCAAAGCCAGTTAACAAATCTGTTTGCAACATGATAATCTGCCTTGACTCTTGAGAGACCTACTTACAATTACTCCATTTTATCAATTATATCAAACTTTTCCTGGCTCTCAACCCCAAAATAATCTTCAAATCTTTTCACTAAATCCATTTAATTATTTTTGCAATCTTTTTCTCTTGTTCATTACTACCACCTTAGATTAGACCCTGTTTTACGTACGTCTGGCTCTTACTCTCTTGCTCCAAGTCTTTTCCCTCTTCTTCAATGGTTTTACATTCCAACATCTCAGCAATCTAGGCAATTCACACGTATTCCAACATGTACTGCTCCTGGTCCAAAATCTACAGCAATGTTTTCCAACAACCACTACATCAAGTCCAAACTCTTAGGTCCTAGCTTTCATGACTCTACCTAACAATACCTTCTTCACTGGCCAGTCTGACACCTAGTACAACACACAAATGAACAGGGTCATATAACTAACTAATCATGTCATCTACTCTTCCCTCCTCTCCAATTCAGACAGGTTCTTCCCACTGTTCCTTATTAGCTACTGCATTTTCTGCTGTATTTCTCCTGCATTTTCAAAGTGAAATGACATTTTTACTTTGCTTATCTAAATCCTATTAACTCATTAAAGCCCAGTGCGAGTCTGCCTTCCTCTATAAAACCTTCTTTAACATTTCTAGCCAACACAATACCCTCTACCTCTGTTCTAGACTCTAGCTCTCCCACTTCTCAGTGATCTTGTTACAAAATGTATTTTTCTCTTATATGTTATTAATCTCTCCTTCCCTGTTAGTGCTTTTTCATTCAAGATATCCCCATTTTTTCCATTAAAAAGGAAAAATGAGGACTTCCAGCCAAGATGGAGGCAGAGGTAGATATGCTTCACTTCCTCTCATAATCAAAAGAAGGAAAACAACCAATTTGAAAACAAAAAACTCTGGGAACCAGAACTGCCAGAAAATCAAATTGTATAGAAGTCCAAAAACCAAGGAGTTACAGAAGAAACATTCATCCCGACTGGTAGGAGAGTCAGAGACAGACCGTGGGCAGCCAGGGTGGAAAGGGCGGTCAAGCAAGGCAGTGGCAGGAGGGCAGCAGGAGGACAAGGTGGTCCCACATTTATGTAAGGATAACCGGGAAGAATAACTGGGGAGTGAGACAGACTGTGCAACCCAGGGTTCCAGCACAGGGAAATAAAGCATCAAAGCCTCTGGCTATAAAAACCTGTGTGTGTTGCAGAGGTGGGAGAAACTCCTAGTCTCACAGGAGAGTCCATTGGAGGGACTCAGGGTCCTAGAATGTACTCAAATCCACCTACCCAGGAATCACCGCCAGAAAGGCACAATTCACTTGTGGGTAGCAGGGGAAGTAACTGAAAGTGGAGTGGGAGGCGAGCAAGCAGCATTGTTCTCTCTCTGACCCCTCCTCCACATACAGTGCCACAACCAAGAGAAGTGGGTTGCCCTACCCTGACAAATACCCAAGGCTCCACCCCATACAATGTTAACAGGTGCACCAGGACAAAGAAATATGGCCCAAATGAAAGAACAAATCAAAGCTCCAGAAAAAGAATTAAGCGACAAGGAGACAGCCAACCTATCAGATGCTTACAGTGGTAAAACACTGGTAATCAGGATGCTTACAGAAATTTTGAGTACAGATGCAAAATAAAGGAAGAAGTGTCAGGCTATATAAAGTAAAATAAAGGAAAATGTACAGGGAACCAACAGTGATGGATGGGAAGGAAACTGGGACTTAAATTAATGATTTGGAACAGAAATAAGAAATAAACATTCAACCGGAATAGAATGAAGAAACAAGAATTCAAAAAATGAAGAGAGGCTTAGGAACCCTTGAGAGCTTTAAATGTTCCAACATCTGACTCATAGGGGTGCCAGAAGGAGAAAAGGGAAAGCAAGAAATTGAAAGCTTATTTGAAAAAATAATGAAGGAAAACTTCCTCAATCTGGTGAAGGAAATAGACTTACAGGAAGTCCAGGAAGCTCACAGAATCCCCAAGAAGTTGAACCCAAGGAAGCACACACCAAGACACATCATAATTAAATTACCCAAGATTAAAGAGGAGAGAATCTTAAAAGCAGCAAGAGAAAAGAAGACAGTTATCTGCAAAGGAGTTTCCATAAGTCTATAAACTGATTCCTCAAAAGAAACCTTGTAGGCAAGAAGGGGCTGGAAAGAAGTATTCCAAGTCATGAAAGGCAAGGACCTACATCCAAGATTACTCTATCCAGCAAAGCTATCATTTAGAATGGAAGGGCAGAAAAAGCGCTTCCCAGATAAGGTCGAGTTAAAGGAGTTCATCATCACAAGCCCTTATTATGTGAAATGTTAAAGGGTCTTATCTAAGAAAAAGAAGATTAAAAACTATGAACATTAAAATGGTAACAAACTCACAACTATCAACAACTAGACTTAAAAACAAAAACAAAAATGAAGCAAGCAAACAACTAGAACAGAAACAGAATCACAAAAATAGAGATCACTTGGTAGGAGATCAGCCAGAGGTGGAGGGGGTAAAATAAGGGAAAAGGTACAGGGAATAAGAAGCATAAATGGTCAGAACAAAATAGACAGGAGGAGGTTCAGAACAGTATGGGAAATGGAGAAGCCAGATAACTTGTATGTACGACCCACAGATGTGAACTTAAGGGAGAGGAATGCTGGAGGGTAGGGGGCTACAGGGCAGAGAGGAATAAAGGGGAGAGGAAAAAAAATGGGACAACTCTGATAGCATAATCAATAAAAATATTTTTTTAAAAAGGAAAAGTATTGTTTTTCTCACCTTGCCACAGCTTCTAAATGTTCCTATTCTTTCTCCCTCCCAACCATCAGGCTCCTTCACTGTTCTTTCTCACTTTCCATTCACTCCTTAGCTTGGTGTTACCTGGCTTTTATTAAAAACTGCTCATATCAAACTTACCAGAAGATGTCCACAGTGCCAAATCCAATAAACTTTGTAGGAAAGATCTTGTGTTTGGACTTCTGGCAACACCACCTCACTGTTTCTTTGGAGAACCTCTCTGCCTCATTCCTGTGGTCTGATGGATCCATAAAATATGGGCTCACCTCCGTGTGGGCAAAGGGCTGACCAATATGTCTCTGCCCAGGAAGAAAAACTGTCTGAGACTGAATTAGCCTCATGGACCCATGTGATCCTAAAAAGCTACTGTACCCTGGCCTTTCCAAGGCTTCATTACTCTATCTTGCTTTGCTTCTGCAAGTTTACCCAGCATCTATATCAATAAATTCCCCTTTTCTGCTGAAGTTAGCCAGAGGCAATTTCTGTTGGTTATGACCAAAGAGAAATTGGTCCTGCAAGTAAAGACAGAAGTGGTACCTTCCATTACACTACAAACTTCTTCTCCCTGTCCCTTTACTGCAGTCTCTGCTGTTTAAGAAATTACAGTAGCTAAGGGGTGAAAGCTTTTGCCAGGGGATCCAATAGTGGATTCATTCATTGGAAGGTAAGGACATCTGGGGCTCATCATGAAACCACAACAGACAAAAGGGAAGTTACAAGGAGCATAGATGGGAATTGTGAGGATCCTGGGCACCTTTCTGTACTAACACTAGCAAGAAAGTAACCAGTAGACTGCTGCCACTGGTGGGCACAGGCAAGATCTGTAAAAGCTCAGAACTTTCAGGGATAAAAAGTTTGCGAACTACATGTCTCAGGCTCCCAAGTTCATGCTCTGTAACATAAGACTTTCTAGTAATATCAATTTACCTGTGCCCTAGCTGGTGTGGCTCCATGGATTGAGTGCCAGCCTATGAATCAAAGGGTCACTGGTTGGATCCCCAGTCAGGGCACATGCCTGAGTTGTGGGCCAAGTCCCCAGTAGGGGGCATAGGAGAGGCAACCACACACAGGTGTTACTCTCCCTTTCTCTATCCCTTCCTCTCGCTCTAAAAATAAAATAAAACCTTAAAAAAAATCTACTTGCAGTTCCTTAATCAAGAAATTACCTTTCTCATTTCCATGTCTTTGTATCTGCTACTTTGGAATGCTGCTATCAATGTTCCATCTGGGAACTCCTAATTATCCTCTTTGAAACTTTCTGATCCCTAGAAGTTGTTCCCAAATATCCTGACATAATATTCTACAATGTCTTAACATGAAGTACACTCTCTATGCTTACTGGATTTTCCCACAAGACTATAAGCTTCTAAATGGTAGAAATCACAACTTTCATATTTATATTCTCAACAATTAGTACTCAGTATGGGAGTACTAAATGTCTACTAAAAGAATATCTGTTCTTTTCTTTTTCTTTTTCAAGATTTTATTTATTTTTGAGAAGGGAAGGAAGGGAGAAAGAGAGGGAGAGAAATATTAATGTGTGGTTGCCTCTCCCATGCCCACTACTGGGGACCTGGCCAACAACCCAGGCATGTACCCTGACTGGGAGTTGAATCAGAGACCCTCTGGTTTGCAAGGCCAGCACTCAACCCACTGAGCCCCACCAGGCAGGGCTGAACATCTGTTCTTTCTTAATTTTCTATGGTTTTAACCACTGCATTTTGGGCACTTGTATTTAAATTAGCATCTAATAAATACTGTGTTCCGTTCCTTAATTATTTGATATGGTATTTCCTAATTCTTTCAATAAGCCTTAAAACTTAAGAGCTGAGTCCACACCATTTACTAGTTCTTTATTCTCTTTAGTACCTCAGAGTGCTGGGCACATGGCACGTACTCAATAAATACTTGATGAACTGAATTAAAAACACAGTATTAGCACGTTAATAGGAGCAACATATCATGCCCTACTGATCTAATTAAAAGATCTGGCCTTCTAAAGTGGTGCAAGTGTACCCATATGGAAAATTTAATGAGAAAAAGAAAAATTATCCAATTGGACAGTTAATAGCTTTTCTCTGAGCAAGAATTACACAAATATTTTATAGATAACAAGAGTCAATCTCTAGAACTTATAGTAAAAAATTCAAGGTATAGCCCTGGCTGGTGTGGCTCAGTGGATTAACTGCCAGCCTGCTAACTGAAAGGTCTCCAGGTTGATTCCCAGTCAGGGTACATACCTGGATTGCAGGCCAAGTCTCCAGTTGAGAGGCAACTGATCAATGTATCTCTCACATATCAATGTTGCTCTCCCTCTCTAAAAATAAATAAATAAATAAATAAATAAATAAAATCTAAAAACAAACAAAAAAAGACAAAACCTCAAGGTATATATCCCCATGCATTTTACAACAAAGGTTTAAGGGGTCTGTCACAACCATAATTACTTAAATTCCACTGACCCTTAACACGTCCATAATAGGAGTAAAATACATAAGACTGTTTAATAGCAAAATTAATTAATGCCAAATCAGTCTATTTTAAAGATGTATACAGTTATCTTTTCACAATATATAACAAAACAATTGTTTACTCATACAATGAATATTTAAGTGCTTACTAATGACAAGTGCTGTTAGGGCCCAGGAATACAAAGATGAAGAGAACACAGTTCCTATGTTGGTGGGGTTCTAGCTCCGCCATATTGCAATGGTATTAAAGAACAGGATGTGAATTGTACCTCTTGGAGTTGCTCAACATGCATGCTCTGGGGGTAGCAGTCTAGTGGAAAAGGTGGATAAACACATACTTCAGGAAATGTAGTTAGTGTTAACACAGAAATAAGTACAAGCTGTTATGGATCCACAGAAAACAGTCAACCTACTGAAGAAATCAGGAAAAGATATTGAAGAAACTGACTTCCACACATGAATTCAAAGCAAGTTAAGGTGTGAGGAAGATACCAAGACAGAAACATCTGGGATGGAATCAAACCTGAAAATGTGGCTGTGAGCAGAGTCAGTAGGGTTCCAAAGCAAACCAATCAACTCAAAGCAAACCATTGTAGAAGGACCCCAAAATAAAATACTCCTTGCTGTTAAGTTTGATAATAATGAAACATACATACAAAAGATTTTAAACCACCACATTGTAGAAGCATAAACGGAGTCTTTTAAACAACAGGTGGCATCAGAGTTCAAAGACAGCCAGTCAATCACTAAAAGTAGAGTTTAAAAGTATTGATGGGGAGAGTGAGCAGAGGGAGGGACCTTGCTATGCTGAGAAAGACCAACATTGTTAACAAAAGCAGGGATTCAAACTGCTTGCAGTGGGACCACTGGGAGGTCCAAAGACTCCTGTTGGGAAGCACTGGGGAAAAAGGTGGACAGGTAAGTGAAGGCCTAATTTAGAAGAGACTGGACCATAAGCCTAGCAGACTGGACATTGTTCTAGACTAGCAGTTTTCAACTGGTATGTCACAAGAAATTTTAGTGTGCAATACTTGACTATTTAGTCAGGAGCACTGACCTCTTTTCCCTTAGGCTGTCAAATAAAAAAATGACAACAGCCAACACAACCATAGTTGTCCAGTGTGAATGAATCAAAATTACACCTATTTTTTTGCCAGATCGCCAAAACATACATTTTTTTTGGTATGCTGTAGAATTTTAGTAATTAGTTTATGTGTGCCATGAAGTGAAAAGGGTTGAAAATCGCTATTCTAGATCAACAGTAGTTCTCAACCCAGACTACTGAATAGAAACACCTAGAGATATTTAAAAATATACCCATGGGTGAGACTCACCCCATATCCAAAGTAAGAGAATCTCAGGTTGGGGTTGGGAGTGGCCTGAGCATTAAAATGCAAAAGCACACAAGGTGATTTTAATGTACAGTCTGGATTGAGAACCAGTGTGCTATACGAAAGGAAGGTAAGGTAAGGCATAACAGATATGGTTAAGATCCAAACCTGATTTCATTCAGTTCCTGTTTGTAAGCAACAATTTTGAGTTCATTATCCAGTGAAGCTTATCTTCTAACCCGAGTTAAACATTTTCAATTTTAGTGTTTATTTTCCCTTATTGACAATGCTAAGCTCTGAAAAGAGGAAAATAAACCTATAAATTTCTCTTATTTGACTATTTCACTGATTGCACAGCCTGCAACTTTTCATTTTATTTCCATGATGTCCCATAGACAACTAACTGCCTTTAGATTCTAGCAATAAAGCGCTTCTATATTAAAGAATGTTGGAGGCTGCATTCATGTATGGATTTTATAAAATTTCTCTTTCAAGTAGAGTAAGAATGTAATACCTACCCATACCAAAATCACAATGCTTAGACTACAGCAAAATATGAGATTAAGTATTCATTCTTGTAGCACCTGGAGACATTACATCGTACTTGTTTCTAGTTTCAGAAGTGCTATAATTACAAAGTAATTTGCTTATTTCACAACAAATAATTTCAGAGTACTTCCCAAATAAAGGGAAACAAGAATGTATCTCATATAGTAACTCTGTACTGCATTGAACAAGTGTCACGTGTAGGAGGAAAAAGTCATCAAAGTGACTGGAGAGTATGTCTGCCTGTTGATCCCTCAAAAACCAGGTTTGTCTTTTCCTTACTTGTTTTTTAAGGAAAAGCATAGGTATGAATATACTTTAGGTTCCATGTTACTCACTGAAGGGGTTTATTCAAGAAATCTGTACTTTGTTTACAGGTAAGCAACCGTCTCCTTTTTATGCAAACTTAAGTTAGCCACAACAGTCTTGTTTTGTAGGGTGTTAGATTACTATATCTACTTAATGGTAAAAACGGTATGAGAACATAAGTTGGAAGCCTGTAACTGGGAGTCCACACACAGGCTTATGCAGTTTCTTATTTCCAGATGAAGTTAATAAATCCAAAGGACCCTACCACAGTGTAACCGCAGACGACGGTAAGTGGGGAAGGTAAAAAGGGGTCAGTGAGTATGGAAGAACCCAACAATCAAAATATTACACGTGAACGAGAGTGCAGAAATATTTCTTGGAAATATGGAAAAAGATTCCAAGAGTTGGCTATTAGCTTCTATCGTTCCTACTCAGAAAGGAAAAGAATGGCTTCCAATAAGAAAACGCAAGCCTAACTCTCAGACATAGGAGTGAGAGTTAAAAAGCAAATCACGTGAGTCTGACCAGAGGGTCCTAAGGAAATTTAGAGAGTAAGGTAAGAAGAAGGGATAAAAGAGACAGGAAAAGGTGCACAAGGCGGGCAAAGGCCATCCGGTGTGAACCTAGAGCCCAGCTCTTTATGCACCCAGGGCAGCGTGAAGCCTCTCTCGCCCCACGCGCATCTGGAGGCCGGGGAGCAGCGCAAGCCCCCCACGGGCCTGGCACCAGGGGGCGCGGGGCGCCCAGAGGTCAGAGAGAAGAGGGATGCAAACACCCCACCAGGCTTCGCAAGCAGGGGTTCCCATGAAAAAGGCATACTTTTCGCAGCCCTCGCCTCTGGGAGCTGGGAGGGGGTGGGTGGAGCAGAGCCCGGAGCCGCCCCCCGGAGCCGCCCTCGCAGCCCCGGCCCCCGCCCCCCGCCCCGGCTGTCAGCGACCCCCTCCCGCACTCACCCGCGGGCTGCGCAGTCTCGGCCGCGGCGGCAGCGGCAGCGACCCCCGCCTGGGTCATGATCCCAGGCGGGTACGGCAGGGATGTCCGACCGCCGGGGCGAATCTCTCCCTCTGCGGCCGCCCCCTGCTCCTCTGGGGCTGGGGGAGCGCGGGCCCAGGCCCTCCTCTCCCCCCGCCCCCGCCGCCTCTTCTGGCGGCCACCGCAGCCGCAGCGAGCCGAAGCCCTCAAGGCAGGAGAACCGGTGGCAGCGCGGCCTCAACTTTCCCAGCCCCCCTCCCCCCGCCCCTCCCCGCCCCTCAGCGGCCGCCGCTCGGCGGCGAGCAGCCTACCCTGGGTGCGCTGCACTCCCGCCTCTGCCACTCAGCTCACCAATCCGACTCCGGGGAGGCTACCGTAATAGCCAATCAAGGAGAGGAACGCCGTTGCGCTAGGCTAGAGGGCGGGAGGAGGTGAAGGGAAAACCGAAGCGTGAACGAGCCTGCAGGCGGCCCAATGAGGACGGCCAGGGGGCGGAGGTGTGCAAGTTGGGTTGAAGGAACAGGAAATATTCTTAAAGGTAGAGTGATGGGCAGGAAGGAAAGCCATTAGATGAATGAGAAAGAGGTGGGCCTGGTTTCTTAAAGGGGACGCCTTGAAGTCCTATAAACGGAGGTGTTTTAAGAAACTTCTTTGTATGTTGTTCTTCGTTATGCTTTCCACTTTCTGTAGACGTTTGTAAGTGGAAAAACTGAAAAGGAAGAGGGTAGGGAAGGCTTCAAGAATGATTAGAGAGCTCCTCTTTGCCTAGAGGGTAGGAAGGCGGGACGTGGCTTCTGTGACAAGAAGTGAGAAAGAAAAATGAGACTCCAGACGTCTCCGACTGCCCTTTCACTGCAAGATCGCTGCGGACCAAGCTGCCCGAATTTGTGGGCTGTGGTCATGTCATCCTTCAATTTGCAAAAATAAAAAATAAAAATTAAGTTAAAAAGTCACGAATTCCCATGAACGAGAGATGACTGTGTTCAGAAATATCCTGGGGGCCTCCCAGCTGGGAGAAGGGAATATGTGGCATTGGGAGATGAGGTTTGGGGTCCTAGTAACCTAGATCTAGGGGATGTAGAACTGCGGTGATGGAATGAAGACCTGAGGGTCTCCTAATTCCAGGATGGGTTTGGAACCTTGGAACCGTGGTCGTAACTCTGGTTTCCGCTTAATATTTCACAACCGCTCCCCTCCTGAAACAGGTGTCCTCCACCTAGTGGTGGTGGTCAAAGATTACCAAGTGTTTCCACAACCAGGTTTTTAACCTTCCAGATCTTAGATGTCCAAGAGCTAGACCAGGTAACTTCCAAAAGGGGAACACAGGGCATGGCATACTGGGAATTAATTGAGCCTGTGTAAAGAGGAAGCTGACCTTGTATTGAGAAAAAGTGTAAAATTAAGCAGTAACCACACCTTATGTTTGTACAGCAGCTTAAAAACTATATTGAACCCTGGCCAAGGAGCTTAGTTAGAGAATCTGTCCTGTCAGGATTGCAGTTCAATCCCACGTCAGGGTACGGGTACATCAGAGAATCAACCAATGAATGCATAAATAAGTGGAATAACAAATCCATGTTTCTTTCTCTCTCAAATCAATTTTTAAAAATTAAGAGCTATGAGGAAACAGGCCTTAAATTTACTCACAAATTGTGGCAACCATAGTCTGGAAATTTTCTTTAACTGTTTAAGTTCTTGGCATATGAAGTTCTAATTTGCCTCTGAATGAATTTAGCACATCGAAATCAAAGCTGCAGCTCTGGCTGGTGTGACTCAGTGGATTGAGTGCTACCTTGTGAATCAGAGGTTCACCAGTTGGGATTCCTGATAGGGACGCCTGCCTGGGTTGCAGGCCAGGTGCCCAGTGGGGGGTGTGCAAGAGGCAACCACACAGTGATGTTTCCCTTCTGCCCTCTTCCCCTCCAAAAATAAATTAAAAGTTTTTTTAAAAAGCTGCAGGTAAAACCCTAGGATTCTGAGCCTAATGATACTAATAGCACCTCCATGAGTAGTATTAGTATGTAGGAAATCATTTCCTCTGTGATCAAAATATATAAAGTATTCTGGTTTAAAAATTACTCTGGTTGATATCTCACATCTATGGTTATGTATGATTTTCTAAGCAACTGCATTGTATGGCATCTTAAGTAACAAATACCTGTAAGTTTTATTGGCTCAGAAAAGACGACTTGAGATTCTTTGAACCACCATTAAATGCACATTAATACCCATCTGATACAATTTAGAAGTTTTGAATAAGACAAATTTTTATTTCATAAGTTCTCAATGTTAGCTCTTTAATGCTCATTCCTGACTGAAGCTTATATCCCATCATGGATATTTTCATTGGCTTTGCCCATACAATATCGGTTTACTGTACCATAGACACGAGAGGGCATCAAATAATCTCACTAGTCCAATTTTCCAGCTAGCTGACACCTGCTTATACAAGTGAAACCTGTCTCCTTGCTTCCAGCGAAGTCCTTTTTTTTTTTTCACACAGCTCGAGAAAATCTTTCACCCACATACTTGAGACCCTTCAATGACTCTAAAATAGACTATTTGTATGACTTACAAGCCCTCTTCCTTGCATCCCATTATTTCATGACATCTTTTTTCCCTACCAGGGATGAAAGATAAGGAGGGGTAGCTGCTGACCAAACGAATTGGGTAGGTGCGGGGGCGACGCCAGGAGGCAGCTCGGGATTCTACTCCAACTTCTGGCTCCAAGCCCTTGGAGGCAAGGGCTGCGCAGTTTGCCAACTTGGTGGAGAGCACTGAGCCTGTTTGGGTGCTAGCGCAGACGATTTGTGAATCCTTCTGCCTGACGTCTGGACACCCCGCGCCCGCTGGTGCCAGCCCTTGCGCTGTCCCTCGGCCTTAGGATGCGCGCCCGGCAAGACATGCTCCAGGCTTTCGTGTTTGCTTTATAAGCCTTCAGAAATGAACCACCGAGATACAAGCGAATGGTCAAATTCTGAAATCTACATATTTCCCTAAGAAACTTCCCAGTTGTTTTCCAAAGTGGCTGTAACATTTCAACAGCAATATATGCAGATTCCAGATACTCCACATTACCTTCCAAATTTGATAGTCTTTTTAAATTCTAGCCCTGGGGGGCAGTGGGTAAAGTGGACTCTAGTTATTTCCAGTTCTCTAATTACTAGAAGTGTTGAGCATATTTTCATACTTCATTGACCAGTTGCATAGCTTCTTTGGTACTTTGCCACAATCTTAGGCCATTTTAAAATCAGGATGCTTGTCTTACTGAGTTGTAAAAGTTCTTTGTACATTCTAAAAGTTATTTCCCAGGTGTATGTTGTGCAAATATCTTCACCCATTCTGTATCTTGAAAAAACAAGAGCTTTATTGAAGTATGATTGACCCATAATAAACATTAAAATGTACATTTATGTCTCAGCATGTTTACACCTGTGAAACCATGCTCTACAATAAAAATGAACATATCCATCCTGATGCTCCTTATTCCTTCTTCTTGCCCTCATCCTGCTCTCCAGATAACCACTAATCTGTCATTACACATTCACTTTCATCTACTAGTATTTTATATAAGTGGAATACTTCAGTATATACAGTACTCTATCTTCTTTAACCCAGCATACTTTTGGACATTCATCCATCTTGTGTTATCAATGATTAATTAGCTTTTGTTGCTAAGTAGTAATCCACTGTATAGACACATCATGTATTCAACATTTATGGACATTTGGATTGTTTGCAATTTTGGACTATTACAAATAAAGATACTAGAACATCTGTACAAATCTTGTACAGGATGGGGCAAACATAGGTTTACGGTGTACAGTTCATATGAAAATACAATAAATAATACAAGAATAAACTTTTGCACTCACAGCTATAAACCAACTTTTGCCCACCTTGTACAGACATCTGCTTTCATTTTCTTTGGGTAATATACTTGGGTAAATATCCAGTGGGATGGCTGATTCATATGTAAGTGTGCCTTAAAAAACAAGAAAAACCCTAAATTGTTTTCCAAAGTTGTATATTTCGACCACTGGAATATTAGAATTTGAATTGTACCATATCTTGCTAACGATGTGGTCAGTCTTTTATAAAACTTCACTTAAGCGTATGATGGTATTTTGTTGTGACTTTATTTGTATCTCCTTAATGACTAATGGTAGTGAGCATCTCTTCATGTACTTACTGCCCATTTTTATTGGGTTACTTGTTATTCACGAAGTCTTGAGAGTTCTTTATTCTGGATACATATACTTTGTCAGATTCATAATATGCAGTATTCTCTCAGTTCCTTGGTTATCTTTTAAGATTTTGTTAATTTTTTTAGAGAGGGGAGAGGAGAGAGAAGGGATTAACATCGGCATGAGAAACATACATCAGTTGCCTCTCCCATGCTCCCAACTGAACCACAACCCAGGCATGTGCCTGTGACAGGGAATCAAACTAGTGACCCATAGCCCAACTGAGCCACACAGCCTAGGGTTCTTTTCATTTTCTTAAATGTTTTCCAAATAGTAATTAATTCTTAGGTCCAATTTATCCATTTTCTTACAGACTGTGTTTCTGGTGTTACATCTAAGAAATCTTTTGACTAACACAAGGACAGAGAGATGTTTCTCCTATGTTCTACAAGTCTTATAGGTTCTATATTTAGATCCATTATGCATTTTTAATTGTTGTATAATAACACATGGATCAAAATGTATATTTCTGCATTGGGAAGCTCCATTTTTCCAGCACCCATTATAAGGGCCATCCTTCCTCCAGAGTTGCCTTTGGTACCAGCTGTGCTACTTGGACAGGGCCTGGCTGAGTTTCATTACAAGCTCAAACCAGAACCACCCAGCTGAGCTGCTCCTGGATTCCTGACTCAGAAACTGTGGGTGGTAATACATGTTTTTAGGCTGCCAAATTTGGGATAGTGTGCTATAGTGATAGCTAAGACATCAGGAAAAAAATCACCCATTGTTTCTTCAATGAAACAAGCAAAATTCTGATTAGTATGCTTTTGACTAAGATATTAAACACTGAGTAAACTTTGTTAAAGAAAAACTATAAACCCATGTTCGTTTGAGCTTTAGAAAAAAACTTTAAAAAGCAATTCCCAACTCATTCAATTACTAAAACTTTCCTCACTGCTGACAAAGAGAAGAAAAGTTAATATACATGACTTGTATTCAATGCATACTACTAAATGAGATCACAACCTTTAGGTGTCAGACGTCTTAAGCAATTACATTTTAAAAAATACAGCAGCAGAAAGACTTTTACCCTCATTGAGACTGAACTGCCCACTGATACTGGGCAGTGTTCCTGGCAAGTTTCAAAAGGTCTGACTTAGGAGGCCTTGATTAGACTTTGCTTATTTTAATTAGCTTTAAGCAATATCTTAAAGAAATGTCAAAGTATTTTGAAAAATCAAACAGGCCAACAGTAAACAAAGACTACGTAGAGCTGCTGATACCAGAATTCAACACAAAAGTGGGGTCTTTTCTGGACATTTATAACACATCACAGATTACTACCAGAACATCATCACATAAGTTTATTTCAGATGTAACAGCAATGTTAAAATCAACAAGTTTAATTCTTAACTGCACCAAATAAACTTAGCCATTTAAGTATTTTTAAAGTTATTCCCTCCAAAAAACTGAGGGAGCTTTTCTTTTCCACCCCACACAACACATTTCTGAATAGTTCTGTTTTTGGAGGACTTTCAATTGATGAGTAAACTGCTTTGGGGATATTTCAGAACTTCTTTCCCCAAATAAAAACTAATCTGGACAAATTACATATTGCATAGATTTCTCTGCAGATTCTTTTTTTTTAGAACCCAAATGCAATAGCCATCCAGTATAAATTTTCACCTATTTGCCCCCCAGTAAAAACTATTTGTCCTGAAAAATATGATGGATATATCCTATGATCATCCAATTAATAGAATTGTTTTACCTAGATAATTTTCATATTTCAAAATAACCAACTAAACATGAGACATTATTTCAGTCTTTACTGACTCATAAACATATGAACTAGTGCCCAGCTTCTGTATCTTCTACAGCCTTCTCCTCTGTAAGTGGATGGAATTATTTATATAAGTCTGATGTAGGACAATTAACCTTGTACAAACATTTACAATTTAGGTTAAAGCCATTGACTAGAGTAGAAAAAGAAACATTATATATAATGATAGGGAGCCTACACACTCAATTCAAAATTTAGTTATTTTTTCCCCCTCCTTAAATAACATGTACTTAATTGTCATGAGGCAGCTATTCGGTTTTCAATAACCACATTTAGGGATACATTCATAGGACTGATTAGCCAGCCCAGGTGAAATGGTTATAGAAATAGAGGCAGTGTTATCTCAGAAAACTCATTTATATATCAAAATCTATTTTGATATCTGGAAGCTTACAAAAAGGCTGAATTCTTCAAAGTAATTATGCCTTCTGTAATTCAAGCACTCTTCTCTTGGCAAGAGCAAGCTGAAGGTTATCCATGAAGGTAAAGGTGCTTAATGCTAAACTTTTCTTCTAAGCTTAGATTCAGACTGCTGAAGAAACTGATACCCAAGAAATCAGCATGGTCTTTCTACATTTTAACTGTCTTAAGATTAGAACCCTATAAACCTCATTCAACTATCTTCCTTTTCTGTATTATTCTTGGCACTCAATTAAGACTGCTGAAGTCTATGTACTTTGTACTTTCACATTCTCAAATAAGAATTTAAGATTACAAAATGTGCATAAATGCTGTGTAAAATAATTGTCATTTAACATATTTGGAGATGACTTTCATAGCAGAATTTACGTAAGAGGATAAATATTATGAATCAACTTCCCTTCTAAAGTCAAATGACAGAATCTTCAAACTCTGTGCATTGTTTTAAAGTCTAATGAGATCATTTGTTGGGCCACCAATATTGGCAAAGCAGAAAAATTTAAATATTGGAGATGGGACTATGGAGGAAAACAAGAAAATTTCAGTCGTCTCCTATCTTACAAAAAGTTCTCAACCCATTAAAACCACTCCTTATTCATCAGAAAATAATCTGGCCTAAACCAGTGCTGTCAGTAGAGGAGGTCACAGTGATATCTGTATTATAACACTTCTAGACTTTTACTTTCCCAAGAATAGAAATAATATGTTTAACAATTCTCCCTCCCCCAAATCCTTAAACTTAATATCATAGGCACAGAATGTAAGCAAATCTGGGATATTCTCTAACAGATAAGCAATAGCACAGCTATTTTATTCTCAAAAATACTGTCTAGATATTCTTTCCTATATAATCAAATGCTCAGTGGCCACACTTTTAACAGCCTGTATTAGCTGATATTAAATGCATTTATTGTGCCACAAGTCCATCTAAGCTTCCGTTTAGGTATGTTTTAATATGTCCAAGAGACAACACCTGCATCAGCATTCTTGAAGGGGATTGACCTATAAGGACATCAACTCCATTTTTGAAGTTAACTAACTATGGGTTTACTGAAGAAAAAGGACAGGAGGGAAAAAAAAAGGTAAATCACAGCAAACCTCTTTAGGTCAGTTAAAGGCCATTATCTCTAGCTGGGATATTAAAAAAAAATTAATCTCACCAGCTCACACTCTAAAAGTTAACACCACTAATAACAATCAACAGCAGGTAAAATAAACCTGCTAACAACCAGCCAACTCATTAGCAAAAAGCAGTTTAACTCAAATACTGAGACCAAAGTCTAACACTACCTACCCAAGCTATCCCACCCACCCTCAGCCACCAGCAAGGAAGGAAGGAAGAATTGCTTAAGAAAAAAATAATAAGCTTAGTATTTCTTACAAGGATAACAATGGTCCAACTCCTGAGATAGTACTTAGGACAACAGGTGGAGTTGAAGGCAATGTCTAGGGAATAGTATCCCACAAACAGTCTTGAGAAACCCAAAGTACCACAAACACACTAAACTTGTCTATGATTCGAGAACAAGATATTGCTGCTGCTTCTTTTTGTATTTTGAAATATACAGTATTTTGTAGGCTCTGCACTTCAATGTGAAAGCAGGACATAAAAACAAGCTAAAAATAAACTGAAACTGACACCCAAATTTTTGGGACCAAATATCTTAACCGTGAAACTTCCCACAATCAATCCACCTCACAACAATGAGAGAACTAAAAGAATCCAAACATGATTAATTTTGAAAGTCCTTGAAAGTATTAAAACTTTTAGAAGAGAAGGAAAAACAGGTGGAAAAACAAGAACAAGGAGCGGGAAAAGCTTTAAAACAAGAGGGGTGGGGCAGGAATCAATGGGCCTCTTTTTTATTTGGCGACAAGCAAGTGCAAGAAAGTCCATTTGTAATTTGTTCAGTTGTCTGTCTTTTGCATGTCTGCATTCTGGCCAGAAGGGACTTTGAGGTTTTTCTGTAGCACATGAGCATCTGCGGGCTCTATCCTCTTATAGTAGTTCTTCTTGGTCTCAATAATCTCAAAGCCAAACTTCCTGTAGAAGTCAATTGCCGACTCATTGCTGATCTGGACGTGCCTGAGATATGAGAGGGTATAAGAAAAAAAATTAAGATTTAATCAGCTTTTATGTGTTCTCCACAGATAGCAGAAAAAAAAGTTTAAAAAATTAAAAAATTGGGTCTCAAATGTCTGGATATATCCCTCTATAATTTCTATGAAAGTATGCTGTATTTTGAAAATAAGTAATTCCAGCTTTCTCAATTACTCCTCAAATAGCATTATATAACTTAATCTCTCCTGCTGCCAAAATAAATGTGAGAACTTTAATATCTATATTATAAACAATCCATTGTTATGACCTATGCTTGGCTCTTAAATCTAAGGTCTGTTAAAATTCAAGTATAATGGTATCAGCCAGGTAATTTCTGATTTTGATTATTAAACTACTCTACTACTAATGAGCACATTAACTACACTTTCAACAAAATGCAGAGTGCAAACAGAGGGCACAGAAAAGTAATATTAATGAATGCATTCTTAAATTTAAGACTTGAGTTTTAATCTTGATTTTATCCCTGTGACTTTGGACCCCTCCCCCCACTCCAACATAATAAAACAAGAATATTTTATCTCAGATTTCTTATCTATTATTAAATGAGACAATAAAACATTATAACCACTACATCCATGATGTTTCCAAAAGAATGAATAAGTGACCAGAACTTGAAGATTCTGTAAAGATTTCTATTGACAATTTATTAAATTCTTTAGATAACATTAAATATCATTTAACTTACAAATAGATGTTGTCAAAAGTGCCGTCTTTTTCACAGATGTTTAAGACATGATTTAACATTTTAGTTCCTATTAATAAGACAAACAAGTAAGTAATCTCGTAAAGATCAATCTTTAAATTATACATCTAATGGCCATCTTAACACTACTGAGTCCTTACAGAATTTGAAGTAAACACTAGACATCCTGATTTTCCAAACATTTCTTCTCTCATATATTATGTATATTTCAAACTGCTAGCACAAAAGGAAACTTTATATACAAGACATTCCAAGTAGAATGAAAACTGAAAAAGCAAAAGGGACATTAATAACAAACCTATAAAGGGCTTCCAAATAAATTATGTTTAAAAAGTAAGTATTTTTCACCTTATATAACTCAATAACCATTTCCCAGTAGTCCCAAAAGAACTGATTTGACTTACTGGGTCAGAAACAGTTACAATTGTGTTTATACTTCTTTGAAGCAGTTTTTTTAAAAGATCAATAATTTTACCTATTCCTAGCCTTCGGTATGGTGCCAGACATCCTAGTGTCATGATGTAAAGTCTCTTCTGATTCTGTGAATGATCCACCCTACAGCATACTGCACCTACTGCAATATCATTGAAATAGGCTGCCATGGAAAAACAAAGACATAACATTCAACAGACAGAATAACACATTTTATTAAATCTTTCCCATCCCCCTCTATGAGGACTAAATTGCTGCTATCAGCATTAAGTTTTTTCAGTTACTCGGAATATCAACAGCCTCAAAAACCTCCTATACCTTCTTAGGAATTTAATTCTCATTGAGAGTAAAGCTAAATATGTGAAAACACAAGAAAAGATTTAGCATTTCCTTTTAAAATTCAAATATTTTGTCTTGATTTCTCTGAGGTTTTTCTACAACTTGAATTATCCCCATTTCTTCACTTGTAAAATAAAAGAGATTAAATTGGTTACCTCTTTCTGCTTTACTACTAACAAGAGGTCAAGAATATGAATAAATGAAGAAAGAAAAAAAACATATTATACCAAGTTTTGCTAGCTCGCCAACTTCCAGCACATCCTTGTAGAACTTGTCATTGTAGCTGACTGGAAAGATGACCTGGTTTAATCTCTTCAGCTGCTTAATATTGTGTGGTGTCACATCTCCCAGCTCGATCCGGCTACTGGAACAAACCAAAAAGTACTCAGTAAAATATAATTAGCAGTATTTGTTAAGATGAATATATTAAAAAGGCACCAAATCTTTTTTATATTATTGATAAATCTTTTCAACCATAACTTTATATTCCTATGAAGATTTCTAATTTATAAGCAGACTTTGCCAGCCATTTCATCCACATTCAACTCAGTTTTCATATACTTGTACACATTTACAGATAAATACAATAAACAATTACTAAGAAGCCCAGAATAATACGCTACATATATGCCAAAATTTTCCATGTCATCTACAGTTCAGAAAGTTAAAAACATCTATTACTGATCAAAAAGAATGATGATACCGAACTTTGGCAAGGTGGTAGTAAATGGGCTTCTTACACTCTGGTGGTGGGAATGTCAATGGATGTATCTCTGGAAGACAATTTAGTGCTATGTACCAAAAAGCCAAAAAGTGCATCTCCTTTGTCCAAATAATTTTACTCTAGAATTTTTTTCTAAGAAAACAGTCCAGTACATAAAGATGAAAAGCTATGCACAATCTATTCATTGAGCCAGGAACCACCTACAGAATCACATGGAGTAATATTCAAAATCCAGATTCCTGAATCCTACCCCACACATTCAGAAGTAGAATCTCTGGAACCAGAACAAGGGAGTCCATATTTTAAAAGAAAAACAAACAAATAAACAAACAAAAATAAAACAAATCACCCCACTTTGAAAACTGTAATTAATTTGGTCCCAGGGGAAAAGAGGTTAAAGTTTCAGATTCATAGTAACAAAACTATTTTGCCTACAGAGCTATCAACAAAAGGAATTCTTAATAGCTCAAGTCAATTTTACTGCCATAAGGTAAAGGGTGATCAATTATGACATGACAAACCTGAATAGCATCTACATAATTTTTTCTTCCTGTTACCATTAACACTATCATTAGTAGAGGTGCTTATATACATTATTTGTCTTCTTAAAAGTCTTAACAAGGGGTGATAAAAACACTAAAACAACATCAAATAGCCCTGGTTGGTATGGCTCAATGGACTGAGTATCAATGTGTGAACTGGAAGGTTGCAGGCTCGATTCCAGCCAGGGCACATGCCTGGGTTGCAGGTGTGTGGGAGGCAACAGATCGATCTCACAAGTTTTTCTCCCTTTCTCCTTCCCGTCACACCTCTCTCTAAAAAAATAACTAAATAAATAACTTAAAAAAATCAAATGAAAATGAATTCAAAAATAAAACAATCTGATGCCAACCAAGCAGCTAGAAAACTATGTACATCCTACTCTTTCAGTGCTCGTTCCAGATCACAATTAACATTGGTCAAAAGCAGGCAATACAAACAATAGCCTAATTAATCATGTGCAAAATAGGTACATAGGTTTTGATAACTCTATTAAAGAAATGGCTAACACCAAGAATGTTAATCATCACACATTTTTAAGAACAAAAAAGAAAAATCTGAGTGTCCCCTAAGGGGACTGGTAAAATAAAGCATGATACACTTACCAGCAAGGAAAGACAGTGTTGATATATTGTTTTGTATATAAAATTATGACCCAATTTTTGCTAACGCATACAAAAATATTTAAAAACACATTCCAAAATACATGGTAAGAATTGTAGGTAATCTTTAAAATAAAATTCTCTCAAATATTAAAATTTAGGTAATCAGAAAACAACAGAATATATTACAGTTCTTTAAAAAAATCCAAACAAACCTGATTATAGACCATTATGTTCATTTGAAACTTTAGCCTTCCAGCCTCAATTATTCCAATTTTATGCTACCAGTTTTTATTATTTAATTGTGACCAACTACCCTTGAACATCTCATATGTCTTCTTAAAATCTGAACACAATGAGTTTCTTAGCAGCCACACAAAATTTTTAAATATCTTATAAAAAATAGAGATATCTTTCCCAGTTTCTAGCCACAAGAGTGAATATAAGTAAACATGGCCTTGTCCCAAGTATTTGTTAACTGAAATAAATTCCCTTCATGAGATTCTTGTCTTCTTTAAATAGTTTACACGTCATTCACACAACTTCCCCTCTCTTTACACTTTTATCTAACCCTGACACTTCACCCAAAACCTTTTTGTGATTAAACCTAATGGGCTCACATACCTACCACCCACTCACAGGTTTTTTATTGGTACTGACTATTACGCTGTAAAATACAGGATCCCTTAAAATACAGAAATTACATCTTCCATAAATGTCTTAAAGAATCCCTCCCATTTAATTAACACATCCATCACCTCATATATTTATCATTTTTGGTCTGTGGGAACATTTATGGTCTACTCTCTTAGCAAATTTCAAATATAAATACAGTTTCCATGTTATGCATTAGATCCTCAGACCTTATGGATTTTGCAGCTGAAATTTTATACCCTTCTATCAATCTCTTCCTGACTCCCCTGACCTGGCAACCATTTTTCTACTGTTCTTGGGGGTGTGTGTGTGTGTGTGTGTGTGTGTCTTTTAAGATTCTACATATAAGTGATACCATGTAGCATAATGAACCACAAATTGGGTGTAGTAGTTTCTTTTAACCATAATATATTTTTACTAATTATATTTAATAAATTATTTCTACTAATGTAGTAGCTTATTATTTATAATTTAATATTTAATACCTCAAAAAATCACTCCATTGCACTTTTAAGAAAGTTAGTCTCTGTATTTTAAAAGTGATCGAAATTTACATTATTAAGTTTAACAATGAACAACAATAAAGGAAAACTTAAAAACCTAGAAGACAAGCTTCTCAATTACAAGTGAAAGAACTTGAATTAGAAAAATTTTAAGAATGGCCCTGACTACAGTAGCTGAGTAGGTTGGGAGTCATCCTGCAAACAGAAAGGTTGCTGGGTGATTCCTGGTCAGGGCACATACCTGGATAGCAGGCATATGAGTGGCCACCAATCAATACTTCTCTAAAACATCAATGTTTCTCTCCCTCTCTTTCTCCTTCCCCTCCCCTCTAAAAAAAATAAATAAAATCTTTAAAACATAGAAATTACAAATTTAAGAATGATTTCTAAGTAATTACTGGGTTTCAAGTATATTTATAACTAGAAGGAAAATAACCAGGTATTCCTTGGTTTCATGTAGAAGGAAAAGGTGGTTATAGTCCAGTGTGCTAGACTGAATCTAACAAAAGTTAACTACTAACAAAGTTTCCATTAGGGTAGACAGATCAAACCTAAGTATAGAACACAATATTAAAATATTAGGGAGTAGGCAGCTTAATCTTTCCCTGCTTAACTTTAAAATATACGTCTTGATTTAAGAAAAGAAAAAGAAACAGTCCACTGCCATATAAATGACTTAGAAAGTGAAAATACCCTGTACTACTATGACCAGAAATAACTATGATAGTCTTCCCATATTTTTCTATGTACAAACAGACACATACATATTTTAGAACATTACTGGATACTATAAAATTGTGTGGTAACTATATTAAATGTAACTGTCAGCAAAATTCATCTTCAAATACAGTTTAACTCACATGAACATGATATGTCTGGTTGAAATGGAATACTTCTGTAATCCTGATCACTTAGCTCTGAATTATTTTAAGAAGTGGATATTCTAAATATATCAGAGTAATATCATCTACTTATAAATATAATTTAGCAAAGGATGTCTACTGCATAAAGGGCTATGTAGAAATGTCAAGAAAATGAGAACACCACTTGACTGTTAAACAACCAAAAACCTTTCAGAAGTTAAAAAATTTTTTTCTAAATTACAAGCTCAGAATTCTATCTATAAATCTAAAATGTTGTAGAGCTCTCGTTAATATCAAAGTTGCTTATTCAAAACATAAATCAATTATTTTAACATTTGAACACCTACATGTTAATACACCTAGAATGCAAAGGACTTTACACCTACTAAGAAATATAGGTGTATATATATATATATATATATATAATACAATGTGCTAATAATACCATATGTACACAAAGTACAAAAATATTAGAATGGAAGTGATACTGGGAAAAGTTGGGAAGGAGGACTAGGAGTTTGTTTTGTGGGAGGTAAGAAATGCATTCTAAGGAGAGAGTAGAACATGAACAAAATAGCAATGATGAATTCTCAAAACTATAGGCAATGTGATATGGTAAGACAAAGCATGCTTTGTGTAAACACTGGAGCTAGAGCTGAAGAGGAAGAGCCCGTTTTATGAGGATCTTACATATCAAGACAGTACTGGTTGTCTTTTCTATCCACACTTATCTTGGTGACCTCAATCTCATAGTCTTATGGCTTTAATAATGACAACTTCCACATTTCTGTCTTTAGTCTAGAGCAGAGGTGTCCAACATGCAGCCCATGGGCCACATGAAGCTCAAGATGGATATGAATGCAGCCCAAAACAAAATAATAAATTTATTTAAAACAGTAGATTTTTTTTGTAATTACAGGTCACAATGTATTTAAGGTGTGGCCCAAGACAACTATTCTTCTTCCAGTGTGGCCTGGAGACGCCAAAAGGTTGGACACCCCTGTCTAGCAGAAAACTCCTAAACTACAAAGAATCTCTAGCAGGCCCTCAAATTAAACATCCAAAACTAGATCTGACCATCCTCCTGAAATCTGTTTCACTTGGAGGCTTCCCTATCAGGTCTCTACATCCTTGCCTGCCAGTTATTCTCTTACCTCCTTTGAGTCTTTGTTCAAATACCTCAGGAAGGGTTATTCTGACAAACCTGTTGTACTTTCATTATAGTATTTTTGGCAGGCTTTCTTATCAATCAGGCTTATGTTGGCCTTAAAGAAAATTTAGAAGTGTTCCTCCTTGCCCTTTAATTCTGTCAGTGTTTGCTTTATTTATTTTCAAGTTATGTTATTAAGAGCATAAATATTTGAGATGGTTATGAGTAGATCCTTTTATAATTTTTATTTTTTGCTGCAATAGTCCTTCTCTTAAAGCCTACTTTGCTCATCAATACAGACATACCATTTTCTTCTAATCAATGTTCCACAGTGTTGCTTCTACCATCCTTTTACTTTCAACTTCTTTATGTGTCTTTTGTAAACAGCAAATACTTAGGAGTTTTGTTCTTTTAATTTCACAATTGGGAGTATTTAGTCTGTTCAAAATTTAATGTAATTGTTGATGTGGTCTTTTCAAGTCCATCTGCAATTTTCAACTTATACTAATATCTAGTTCCTTGGATTTCTAACCTACCTGGGGATCAATTTCCTTAGCTTTTATTAATCATTTTTTAAATTACAATTATAACAGACATGCAATATTATATTAGTTTCAGGTATACACCCTAGTGATCAGAAATTATATGTGATCACCCTGATAAATCTCATACCCACCTGATACCATACATAGCTATTAAAATATTACTGCTTCCTATGCTATACTTTACATCCTCATGACTACTGTTACCAATTTGTACTTCTTAACCCCTACCCCTTTTCAATCAACCCCCCTTCCCTTCTGACAACCATCAAAATGTTCTCTGTATCTCTAAGTCTGTTTCTATTCTGCTTGTTTGTTCATTTTGGGTTTTTTTAGATTCAATTATTGATATGTACTTATTGTTCATACTTTGATATTTTTCTTCTTTTTCTTGAAGAAGATCCTTTAACATTTCATGTAATATTGGTTTGGTGGTGATGGACTCCTGTTAGCTTTTTCTTGTCAGGGAAATTCTGTTATGCCCTTCCATTCTAAACAACAGCTTTGCTGAGTAGACTATTCCTAGCTGTAGGTCCTTGCTTTTCATCACTTTGAATATTCCTGCCAATCCCTTCTGGCCTGCAAAGTTTCTATTGAGAAATCAGCTGACAGTATTATGTGAGCTCCCCTCTAGGTAACTAACTGCTTTCCTCTTGCTGCCTTAAGATTTTCTCATTTCTTTTAATTTTTTTTGTATTTTAATTAAGTGTTCATCTTGTTTGGGACTCTCTGTGCTTCCTGGACTTGGATGTCTATTTCCCTAGTTAGGTTCAAAAGTTTTCTTTTTTTTTTTTCAAATAGCTTTTCAATTCCTCGCTACCTCTATTCTCCTTTTGGCACCCCCACAATACAAATGTTGGTACACTCCAAGTTGTCCCAGAGGCTCCTTACAATATCCTCATTTTTGTTATTCTTTTTCCTTTTTGCTGTTCTAATTTGGTCTTTTTTGCTTCCTTATATTACAATTGCTCCTTTTCTTCTCAGCTTCATGTATTCCACTGTTGATTCTCTGTAAGTTATACTTCATTTCAGTTAATATATCCTCCATTTCTCACTGGTTCTTTTTTATGGTGTCTCATATCTTCTTATGCTGCTGAAGTTCTCCCAAAGTTCATCTCCTCTTCCCTAATTTCACTGAGCATCCTTATAGCTAGTGTTTTGAACTCCACTTGTCTAGTTCTTTTTCTGGACTTGTGTGTTTTCATTTGGGATGTGTTTGTCTCATTTTTGCAGTCTCCCTGTGTTTGTTTCTATGTGTTAGGTAAAGCTGCTGTGTCTCCCAGGCTTGGCAGAGTAACCTAACGGGATAGTGTCCTACACTGTCCAATGGCACAATCTTCCCATCCACCTGAGCTGGGCACTCCAGGTACAACCCCCTGTGTGGGCTATGCACATCCTCCTGTTGCAGTTGAACCTTGAAACTGCTGTTGACATGTGAATGGGAGAGATTTACAACCAGGCCAATTGGCTATAAGGACTGGCTATGACCACAGTGGAGGAACAGCTGTGCAGGGGCCTATCGCACAAAACAGGACTCAATTCAGTAGGGCTTTGGTGCCAACTGAATTTTCCCCTTGAGTTTATCACTTGTAGAGGTGGCTGGGTGGTGCTTCACCATGGTATGAAGTTGCCCACTAGGTGCACTAGCTCTGGGACAACCTGGAAGATTCAGGCCAGGGTCAGGCACAGACAGTGTTCCACCTGGGGCTACCTGGCATGACCTAGACAGTGATCAGCAGATAGCTGCTACTTGTGCCCCTGGGCCTGGAGGTGCCTAAGAGACATGAACCAAGACCAGCTAGTGCCTGTCCTGGGGCCACTTAGATGCTGGGCAACACCAAGGCCAGATGCTGCTTGAGCTAGGAAAGTTCAAAGCATGGACCAAGAGCCAAGACAGGCCATTCATATGGAAAAGCCACTGGAAACAGCTTGAATGAGCCCTAAATTTGGTGAGAAGTTTTAGGGAATCGCCAGCTTTGGGCAAACAATGATGGCCAGGTTGATGAAGACTCAGATATGGCACCCGCCGGCTGGCTCTGTAAAGGAACAATGGCCTCTGTCAGCATTTCTGTCTGGGAGAAAGCTGCCCCTTCAGCCCTCGCCTTGATGCCAGACAATTCAGTTCCTCCCCATATGTCCCTGGTATCTTTAGAGCTGCTGCCCCCATGCTGGAACTCATAGGGAGAAAGCCAAGTCAGTCCATCTCACTCAGTCACAATCCCTGCTGGATTTTAATGTCAGAAGTTATGGGGTCTGTACTGGAATCCTTGGTTGGGGGCCCTAGTGTAGGGCTGGAACCCCTCGATCTTCAGGGGGGACCTCCCACAGCCAAGATATCCCTCCTGATTTTTATCCATCACATGTGCGTGGAATCAGCCTGTTCCACACCTCTACCCCTCTTACCAGTCTCAGTGTGGCTTCATTACATCCTTAGTTGTAGGACTCCCATTAAGCTAGATTTTAAGTGGGTCTGAATGATAGTTGTTCTGTAGTTTAATTGTATTTCTGATGTGGTTGTGGGAGAATGCAAGTGCATTTTCTTAATTTTTACAAACAACTTTTTTTGGTATATAGTTCTGAGACTTGACAAACATGTACAATCATGTAATCAACATGAGTACCAATAGAATGTTTCCATCATCCCCAAAATCTCTCTCATGACCTTTAAAGTTCAACTCTACCACCACTTCCAGGCAACCATTAATCTGTATCCCCACAGTTCTGTTTCCAGTATGTCACATAAACAGAATAAAAAATAGCCGTTTGCTTGGTTTGTTTTATTCAACACAATGCCTTTGAGAGTCACCTTGCTTTTGTATCAACAGTTCATTCCTTATTATTGCTCAATAGTATTCCATTATATGAATGTACCATAGTTTATCTTTTTGTGGAAGGGCAATGGGGTTGACTGCAGTTTTTGGAGAGTATGAATGAAGAACCTGTACAGGTTCTTGTGTAAAAGTGCTTTTATTTCTCTTGAGTAAACACTTAGGAGAGGGAATGCTGGGTCATAAGTATATGCAAGTTCCAGTTGCTCTACATCCAAACCAGTATTTGGTGCTGTTGACTTTTAAAAGTTATGCCACTCTAATATGTGTGCAACAATATTTCATTGCATGGTCCTAAGAAACACAATTTTGAACATCTTTTCATTTACTTTTTTTTTTGCCATCTATCTTCTTTTACAAAGGAACTGTTGAAACCTTTACCAATTAAAAAAAAAATGTGCTCTCTTATTGAGTTTAAGTGTTCCTGTGGAAAAACACATACCCTTTGTAAGCTATGTATGTTGTACATGGTTTCTCCCAGTTTGTGGCTGTTTTCCATTTTCTTAAGAGTTTTTCACAGATAAGAAATTTTACATTTTGATGAATTTGTTTTCGTGGGTCATGCTTTTGGTATTAGAAGAAATCTTTGCCTAAGCCAACATCACGTCACTAAAAATTACATTCTCTTCCAGAAGATTTACATTTAGATGTAGGAAGTCCATTCGTACCTCCTTCACATCCTTTTCATTTATTTCTTTTTCTTCTCTCTTTTTTTTTTTAAGAGAGGGAAACATTGAAGTGTGGTTGCCTCTCGCACACCCCATGCTGAGGACCTAGTCTGCAACCCAGGCATGTGCCCTGAATAGGAATTGAACTGGCAACCTTTTGGTTCGCAGGTCAGCATTCAACCCACTGAGCCACACCAGCCAGGGCTCATTTATTTTTTTCTTTTTAAACAGCCTCCTTGATGTCTAATTTATTATATTGAGTTAGCCAAAAAGTCCACTTACTTTTTTTCCATAAAAAAGACATATTTTTCATTTTCACCAGTAGCTTTATTGATTTGAATATATTTTGAGTATGCCAGCTATCTCCAGCATGGTTGACTATTCTCAATTAATGTCTTGATTTGATTGCTATCAACTTCAACTGCTCTACCTGACTGTGGAGCATCATCCAGTGAAAAATCTCCAACAATGGAGATTTGGATGGTCAATGGTTTTATGAAACTTCATAAACCATTTTTGACATGTTTGATCAGTCACAGCACCTTCTCAATAAACTGTACAATTTTTTTGCGTTTCAGTTGCATTTTCACCTTAATTGAAATAATAAACCATCATATGCCAAATATGTTTATTTTCTTCCATCTTCAGTATTAAATTGGCTAGATAAAAATTCACCAAATTTGATTTTAAAAAATGCACACTGATATGAAAGCTGCCACAATACCATCTAACAAAATGGTTTTGAATGAAGTTAAAGACAATCAAATGCTAATAGAGCCACCTTACAGAAAAAAACAAGCAAACTTTCTGGACAACCCAGCACCATAAATCCCTGTTTTAAGTGCACAATTCAATGATTATTAGACTATTTACAAAGTTGTATAACCATTACCTCAATTCAGCTTTTGAACATTCACACCACACCTCAAAATTCCTATGTGCACAACTGAAGTAGATCCCATTTCCTACCCAAAGCCAGCTACTAAATCTACTTTCTATAAATTTGTCTTTTCTGGACATTTCAAATAAATAGAATCATATAAATGATCTTTTGCAACAAACATCTTTCATGCAGCAAAATTTTTAAAAAGATTCATCCATGTTATAATGTGTGTCAGCAGTTGAACAGTATTCAATTTTATGAATGTCACGTAACTATTCCAATGGCTATTATAAATAATGCTATGAATTTGCATGCATGTCTGTGTGTGGACATATGGCTCAATTTTTTCTGGTAGATACCTAGGAACAGGGATTGCTGGGTTATGACACACACTGGTAGCTTTTTTCTCTTTTTTCCCCATCTTTAAAATACTGCTTTTATTTATTTTTTAAATATATTGTATTGATTATGCTATTAGTTGTCCCATTTCCCCCCTTCATTCCCCTCTACTCTGCACACCCTCTCCCACCCACATCCCCCACTTTAGTTCATGTCCATGTGTCGTAAGTTCTTAAGCTTCTACATTTCCCATACTATTCTTTTCCTTCCCCTATTTTCTACCTACCATTTATGCTACTTATTCTCTGTACCTTTTCCCCCTCTCTCCTCCTCCCACTCTCCTGTTGGTAACTCTCCATGAGATCTCCATTTCTGTGGTTCTGTTCCTCTTCTAGTTGTTTGCTTAGTTTGTTTCTGTTTTAGGTGTAGTTGTTCATAATTGTGAGTTTGCTATCATTTTACTATACATGTTTTTGATCTTCTTTTGCTTAGACAAGTCCCTGTAACATTTCATAAAATAAGGGCTTGGTGATGATGAACTCCTTTAACTTGACCTTATCTGAGAAGAACTTCCCATTCTAAATGATAGCTTTGCTGGATAGAATAATCTTGGATGTAGGTCCTTGCCTTTCATGACTTGGAATAGTTCTTTCCAGCCCCTTCTTGCCTGCAAGGTCTCTTTTGAGAAATGAGCTGACAGTCTGATGGGAACTCCTTTGTAGGTAACTGTCTCCTTATCTCTTGCTGTTTCTAGGAGTCTCCTTCATTTTAATCTTGGCTAATGTAATCACGATGTGCCTCGGTGTGTTCCTCCTTGGGTCCAACTTCTTTGGGACTCTGAGCTTCCTGGAAGTGTATTTGCTTTGCCAAATTGGGTAACTTCTCCTTTATTATTTGTTCATATAACTTTTCGACTTGCTGTTCCTCTTCCCCTTCTGGTACCCCTATAATTCGGATGTTGGAACGTTTAAAGATGTCCTGGAGGTTCCTAAGCCTCTCCTCATTTTTTTGAATTCTTGTTTCTTCCTTCTTTTCTGTTTGGTTGTTTCTTTCTTCCTTCTGGTCCACTCTATTGTTTTGAGTCCCAGTTTCCTTCCCATCACTATTGGTTCCCTATGCATTTTCCTTTATTTCACTTAGTGTAGCCTTCATTTTTTCATCTAATTTGCTACCAAATTCAACCAACTCTGTGAGCATCCTGATCACCAGTGCTTTGAACTGTGCATCTGATAGGTTGGCTATCTCTTGGTCGCTTAGTTGTATTTGCTGTGGAGCTTTGATCTGTTCTTTCATTTGGGCCATTTTTTTTTGTCCTATTGCACCTGTTATGTATGAGGGGCAGAGTCTTAGGTATTCACCAGGGCAGGGCAACACAGTTGCTGGGTTGTGACACTGTGTGTGGGGGCAGGGTCCGAGAGGGGACAATAGCACTTGCTCCACTCGTTGTCGGATTTTCAACCCCTTCCGCTGCTTCCCCCAAGCAAACTGGGTCTTTCTGGTGCTAATTCTCATGCAGGTTGGCTTGTGCGTGTTCTAGGGCCCCATGGGTCTCTCCAATACATTCTCCTGTGAGGCTCTGAGTCTCTCCCAGCACCTCAACGCCCTCAGGTGTTTTCAATCAGTGCCCCGACGCTCTATTTCCTGGTACTGGGACCCAGGGTTTTGTGGTCTGTCTCGCTCCCCAATTTCTCCTGGTTTATCTGTGCCTGAATGTGGGACTGCCCAGTTAGCCAGCAGCCTTGAGTGCAGTGCCTTGCTTCACAATCGCCACCTCGCTGGGTCTGCCAGCTGCTGCCTGCATGCCCAGGGTTCGCCTGCTGCGGTCTTGCACGCCTAGCATGCCTTACATGCCCAGTGGCACCACTTTTTGTGCCACGACCTCTCTCCACCCGACTGCCTGACTCCATCCTTCCTACCAGTCTGGATTAATGTGTGTATTTTAACTCCTTGGTTGTCCAACTTCCATATAGTTCAATTTTCTGTCAGTTCTGGTTGTTATTCTGTTTCTAAATTGTTGTTGTCCTTATTTTGGTTGTGCGAGGAGGCACAGTGTATCTACTTACACCTCCATCTTGGCCAGAAGTCCATGGGTAACTTTTTAAAGAAACTGTCTGTAGTAGGCAGAATAATGGCCCCCAGAGAATGTCCATGTTCTAATCCCAGGGATCTTTAATATGTTAATTTACATAGAAAATGGACTTTGCAGATGTGATTAAGTATTTGAGATGGGAAGATTAATCACACAGGTCCTTAAGAGTCAGAGAAGATGTGATAACAGAAGCAGACATGAGATTTGAAGATGCTATGCTACTAGCTTAAAAGATAAAAGGCAACGAACCAAGGTGGCCTACAGCAGGAGTCCCCAACCTCCCTCTTCCCTATCCATGGACACTGCCTGCAGTACCACCTGAAGTACGCCTCCTGTCTCCCACCCCCAACCCTGGTCTGTGGAAAATTTGTCTTCCACAAAATTGGTCCCTGGTACCCAAAAGGTTGGGGACTGCTGGCCTATAGAACTTGAATAGGCAAGAACACACTTTCTCATCTAGAGCCTCTAGAAGAAACATAATCCTGTTGGTATTACTTTCCTAGAACTGCCTTAACAAATTTACCACAAACTCATTAGCTTAAAACACAAATTTTAGCCTTGGCTGCTGTGGTTCAGAAGATTGAGTGCCAGTCTGTGAACTGTAAGGTCACTGGTTCAATTCCCAGTCAGGGCACATGCTGGGTTGTGGGCCAGGTCCCCAACTGGGGATGTGTGAGGGGCAACCAACTGATGTCTCTCTTGCACATCGATGTTTCTTCCTCTCCCTTCCTCCCTCTTTCCCTCTCTCTAGAAATAAATAAAATCTTAACACACACATACACACACACACACCACCTGACTACTTAAAAAACACATATACAAATTTTATTCACTCCAAGTTCTGGAGGCTGGAAGTACAATATCAGGATGTAAGCAGAATCGTGCTCTCATGCTCTCTCAAGGTCAGAGCTCTTAGGCTCCAGACAAGAATCCTTCCTTGCCTCTGCCAGCCTCAGGTACTTCTTGGCTTGTGGCAGCACAACTCTAGTGTCTGTCTCCATCTTCACATGGTCTTCTGTGCATGTGTGTGTTCTCCTCTTCTTATAAGAACACTAGTCCTTAGATTCATCCTAATTGAGTATGACCTCATCTTAATTACTACCTGCAAACACCCTATTTCTAAAGGTCACACTGAGATTCCAGGTAGATGTGAGTTTTGGAAGGATACTATTAAAAATTACTATATCTACCAACAACTTGATTTCAGCCCATTGAAGTCCATTTAAGACTTTTGTCTCAAGAACTAACACATCAGAAGTATTGTTTTAAGCCACTAAGTTTGTAGTAACTTATTACAGCAATAATGGAAAATACATTGCAAAACTGTTTTCCAAAGCATCTACACCATTTACATTCCCCCCGTAACATATTAGGATTCCTATTTCCACACATCCTTGCCAACACTTTTTACTACCTTTCTACTGCCATTCTAGTGGTGTGATGTCATAATCTCATTGTATTTTCATTTCTCTAATGACTAATGATACCAAGTATCTTTTAGTATGGTTATTTGCCATGTGTACACTTTATTCGGTAAAATGTCTATTTAAATATTTTGTCCATGGTCAAGGCCTGGGAATAAACCTAGAATTTTTACATTAACTTGTAAGAAAAGAAATTCCAATTTTTAAACTAGATTACTTATCTTACTGAGTTGCACGAGTTCTTTATATATTCTGGATACAAGTAATTTACACATATATAATTTATAACTATTTTCTAATTTGTGGCTTGTCTTTTCATCTTAGCAGTGTACCATATAATGTAAGCTGTTTATTAATAGTGAAAACTGGGAACTCGGTACCATCTTCACCAACGTAAATCTAAAACTTGAAAAACCACTCTAAAACTAAATTTAAAACTATTTAAAGTTAAAAAAAAGGAGGCAGGACTGTTAGATTAAGAGATCATGAGACATTTCAGCCAACTGCAATATGTGAACCTTTTTGAATTCTGCACTGAACGAACCTATTTTTTAAAAAACGTTTTTTTAGACTTATGGAAAAAAAATATAGACTGGGTATCAGTTCATAATATATTAGGCATAAAAGTATTATAGTTACTTTTTTAAAAGATGTTATTTATTTATTTTTAGAAAGAGGGGAATGCGAAGGAGAGAGGAAAAGAAACATCAATATGTGGTTGCCTCTCATGCATCCCCTACTGGGAAGCTGTCCCACAACCCAGGCATGTGCCCTGACTGGGAATCGAACTGGCAACCCTTTGGTTTACAGGCCAGTGACTCAATCAACCCACACCAGCCAGAGCAGTATTTTTTTTTTTTAATTAAGTCGTTCTATGTTACAGACTCATACTGAAGGGTTTACAGATAAAGCGGGATAGCACATACATTGGTGTTATTGTGGCTTGGTCCCAGACCATTGCAGTAAAGCAAGTCACACAAATTTCTGGTTTCCTGGTACATTTAAAACCTATGTTTCCACTATACATAGTCTAGTAAGTGCAATAGCATTATGTTCTTAAAAAAATGTACACGCCTTAATTTAAAACTACTACTAAAATTGTAAACCATCATCTGAGCCTTCAGCAAGTTGAGACATATGTTTTTTGCTGGTGGAGGGTCTTGCCTTGATGTTGATGGCAGCTGATTGATCTGGGTGGCAGCTGCCAAAGGATAAGGTTGCTGTGGCAATTTCTTAAAATAAGGCAATGCAGTTTTCTGAATGAGGGATTTTTCTTTTCACTATTTCTCTGTAGGATGTAATGCTGTATGGCTGCATTTTATACACAGTAAGTATTTCTTTCAAAACTGGAATCAATCCTCTCAAACTCTGCCATTACTCTCTCAATTGAGTTTATGTAATATTCTAAATCCTACACAGTCATTTCCATCTTCACAGCATCTTCAACAGAAGTGGATTCTATCTCAAGAAACCACTTCTTTTGCTCACCCGTAAGAAGCAACGTTTCTAATTCTAGTTATGTTGCTATTTCCACCCCATCTACAGCTACTTCCTCCACTAAAGTCCTAAGCCCTAGAAAGTCATCCATGAGGATCGAAATCAACTTCTCCCAAACTCCTATTACATTGATATTTTGACCTTTTCCTGTGAATCACAAATGTTACTGACATCTAGAATGGTGAATCCTTTCCAGAAGGTTTTATATTTATTTTGCCCAGATTTATTGAAGGAATCACTGTCTACAGCCTTAGAAAATGTATTTCTTAAATAAAACTTAGAAGTCCAAATTACTCTTCATCAATGGGCTGCAGAATGGATATTGTACTAACAGGCATAAAAACAACATTGATTTTGTTGTACATCTCCACCATAGCTCTTGGGTGACCAGGTGCATTGTCAATGTGTAATATTTTAAATATCTTTCTGAGCAGTAGGTCTCAACAGCGGGCCCAAGATGTTCAGTAAATCATAGTGTATAAACAGATGTGCTGTCATCCAGGCTTTACTGTTCCATTTACAGAGCATAGCAGAGTAGGTTTAGCATAATTCCTAAGGGCTCTAAGATTTTCAGAATAGTAAATGAGCAGTGGTATCAACCTAAAGTCACCTAACAAGAGCCCTGGCTGATGTGGTTCAGTGGATAGAGTGCTGGCCTATGAACCAGAAGGTTGCCGGTTTGATTCTCAGCCAGGAGACATGCTTAGGCTGTGGGCGGAGAGGCAACCTACTGATGTTTTTCTCACACGTTGATGTTTCCTTACCTCTTTCTTTCTCCCTTCCACACTCTCTAAAAATAAATGAATAAAACCTTGAGGAAAAAAAAATATGGTCACCTAACAAGAGAGTCAGCCTGTCCTTTGAGGACAGGCATTGACTTCTCTCTAGCTATTAAAGTCCTAGATGTTATCTTCTTCCAATATAAGGCTGTTTCATGTATATTGAAAATCTGTTGTTTATAGTATAGCCAACTTCATTAATTATTTTAGCTACATCTTCTGGATAACTTGCTGCTTCACTCTGCACTTTCCTGTTATGGAGACAGGCTTTCCCTAAACTACACGAACCACAACACTCCACTGGCCTCAAACTTTCCTTTTGCAGCTTCCTCACCTCTCTCAGCCTTCATACAATTGAAGAGAGTTAGTGCCAGCACTAGATCAGGCTTTGGCATAAGGAAATATTGTAGCTGATTTGATTTTTAATCCAGACCACTAAAACTGTCCCCATATTAGCAATAAGGCTGTTTTGATTCCTTATCGTATGTCCAGTGGAGTAGCATTTGTAATTTCTTTGAACTTTTCCTATGCATTCACAACTTGGGTAACTGGTGGAAGAGGGGTAGCTTTCATTCTATCTCAGCTTTCCACATCCCTCCTCACTAAGCTTAATCATTTCTAGCTTTTGACTTAGAGTGAGAGACACGCAATCTTCCTCTTTCACTTGAACACTTAAAAGGCCCTTGTAGGATTACTAACTGGTGTAATTTCAATATTGTGTCCCAAGGATTAGAAGGCCTGAGAAGAGAGACAGGGGATTAGCTACTTGGTGGTGCAGTCTAAACACACATGAACATTTGGGTGTGGTTCAGGACACACCAAAACAAATATAATAGCAACATAAAAGATTACTGATCACAGATCACCATGACAAATGTAATAGCCATGAAAAAGTTTAAAACCAGTTATGCCTGGATATCAAGGATCTCCTTTGACATACACCAGCAAAAAGGGAAAACAAAACAACCATGGCGTAGCTCAGTGGATTGAGCATAGGCCTGCAAATTAGAGGGTCACTGGTTCGATTCCCAGTCAGGGCCTAGGTTGCAGGCCAGGTCCAGGGGTGGGGTGGGGTGGGGAGGGGAGCATGTGAGAAGCAACCACACTTTGAAGTTTCTATCCCTCTCATTCTCCTTCCCTTCTCCTCTTTTTAAAAATAAATAAAATCTTTAAAAAACAAAAACAAACAACAACAAAAAAAACAAATGGGTCAGGCGAAGATGAAATAAGAACAAGGGAATTCTAAGTAGGGAATTAGATGCATGAGGGCCTACCATACAATTTTCTGTATGTCGTATGTTTGGAAATTTCCATAACAAAAAGCAAAACAAGCAAAATTACTCATTACATAAAGCACTACAAGCTGCAGTATTTCGAAGTTATATTAACTTTTACAGCAACTGTGGCTGGGAAAGAACAAACATGTTATTTATTTATTTACTTACTTATTTCCTCATCAGACGACAGAAGGTAGAAAGGAAGAGAGAAAAGAAACAATGACATACTCAGACCAGACATCCATGCCTGGACCAGGGGTAAACCTGCAACATAGGCATGTGCCCTGGCTAGGATACTCCAACCCTCATGCCACACTGGCCAGGGCATAAGATGTTATTTTTTATATTAAAAATGATGGCAGAAAATACTTGATGCCTCATTTATTCTTTACTATTTGAAAGAAAAAGTGAAAAGAGGCAACAACTTCAAACTTTTAACAAATCATGTTTTCTCAATTTGGATGAGAATAAGCCTTCCATTTTGGTGCAGATCTCCCATTCTAAATCCAGCAGTCTCAGTATAGCCTGTCATTCATTGTCTTTGCCTTTGGTGTAAATGGCTACAAGTCCTGACTTTTAACTGTTACCTAATGTCACTGGAAGCAATGTGGATGTTAAGTAGATAAAAAAGATTAGACAGAAATGAAGTCCCCTTCTGTACACATGTCACTTTGAGAGGTGTTTTCTGGATATAAAAAATGCATAATGTACACCCTTCGACTACAGCAATATATCACATTACCAAAAAATGTCCAAGTGAGAACATCTAAAAACAGAAACACTTGTATTTTAGGGGTAAAAGAACAGGAACCCATAAAGATGTCCAAGAAACAAATTTCACAAGTGTCAGAAAAAAATCTGGAGAAGCACTATTGCAAAATCTAAGAACGAATTCCAAACCCAGCTGTACACCAGAATCATCTTGCCAGTTAAAAAATTCAGATTCCCACATCTCCCTTTAAAATCTTTACTTGTGTAATTAAGCTTGTTATGTTAACCATACAAATTTAACATTCACCTAAATTAATGAACTTCTCACCACATGTATGTAAAGTTCAAAATGTGAGGGTAGTAGAAGCTAAACATGTTCAGATAAGTGGAATAGGCCATTGGAAAAAATATGCCATGTTTAGAATGGATTTCACATAAAATGTTAATAATTTCCCTGTAAGTACTATAGTACATAACAGTATACCTTTAATGTGTGTGGCATAGCTAGTATTTTTTTTACTGTTATTCAATTACAGTTGTCCCCATTTTCCCCTGTTGCTCCCCCCTACCCTCCCAAACCCTGATCCCACAGTCAACCCCCACTTTGTTGTCCACGTGTCCTTTATATATGTTCCTTCACTAGATCTTTCCCTTTCCCCCATCCCCTCCACTCTGGTCACTGTCAATTTGTTCTTTATTTCCATGTCTCTGGTTGTATTTTGCTGGTTTGTTTTGTTCATTAGGTTCCACTTATAGGTGAGATCATATAGTATTTATCTTTCACCACCGTGCTTATCTTGCTTAGCATAATGCTCTCCACTTCCATCCATGCTGTCGCAAAGGGTAGAAGTTCCTTCTTACTGCTGCATAGTAATCCATTGTGTAAATGTACCACAGTTTTTTTTGATTCACTCATTTACTGATGCACACTTAGGCTGTTTCCAGCATGTGGCTGTTGTAAATTGTGCTGCTATGAACACTGGGGTGCATAGGTTCTTTTGAATTAGTGTTTCAGAATTCTCAGGATATATATAATCCCAGCAGTGGGCTGCCAGATCAAAAGGCAGTTCCAGCTTTAGTTTTTTGGAGGAAATTCCATACTGTTTTCCACAGCAGCTACACCAGTCTGCATTCCCACCAACAGTGCACTAGGTTTCCCTTTTCTCCATATCCTTGCCGGCACTTGCGTGTTGACTTGTTAATGATGGCTATTCTGCCTGGTGTGAAGTGGCATCTCATTGTGATTTGATTTGCATCTCTCTGATGGCTAATGATGTTGAGCATTCTTTCTTATGTGTATGAGCCCTCTGTATGTCCTTGGAGAAGTGTCTGTTCAGGTTCTTTGCCCAATTTTTAAATTGGTTTGTCTTCCTAGTGTTGAGGTTCTTTATATTTTGGAGATCAAACCCTTATCCAAAGTATCATTGGCAAATATGTTCTATAATACAGTTGGCTCCATTTTCGTTTTGCTGATGTTTTCTTTAATCATTTAGCTTTTTAATTTGATGTAGTCCCACTTGTTTATTCTTTCCTTTGCATCCCTTGCCTCAGGAGACATATCAGCAATAATATTGCTGTATGGGATATCTGAAAATTTTCTGCCTATGTTTTTCTCTAGTACTTTTATGGTGTCATGATTTGTATTTAATCTTTTATCCATCTTGGGTTTAGTTTTGTGTATGATATAGCATAGCTATTCTTGAAGGAGCTCAGACTCAAACTCAAACCAGACTGATGCAAAACCTGGGTTGTTAATCACTGCACTGATTGCTTACTTCAGGAAAAGATTTTGATATAACTTAATAATGTGGACTAATAATTTATTGGTTTAAGACCTCTACTCTATAGACAACCCTCTAATTCTTGGCCAATAGGGTATATTGGCCTTGTGGCCACATCTAAGTGACTCAACAGGTTTGTTTGTTTTTTCAATTAAGTTGGATGTTAATATTTAAGAAAGATTTTACACAAAGCTTACATTTCTTCTTGTTTACTCATTTACCTTATATGTTTTGTCCCAGGTTCCTACTGGCAGTAGAGTTTAAACCCTAACTATAAAAATCTGAGGACAGTAGTTATTAAAAACATGATATTCTCTTAAGTAAATTCATGTGATGTGTTATTTTTCCTTGGTTTTCAAATTCATAACAAACCCCAAAGCACTTCCTACTAAAGTTTTCAGACCAAAGATCTAAAAGGGGAGACAGACTGATGTAACACAAGTGCCCATAGAAATATGTACCATCAAGTCCTTAGATCTGGAAAACTTGCTACTTGCTTTCCACTTTGTAAAACCCATTAGAATTATGTTGTGCCAGCACCACAAGGCCATTCTGTTATTCAGTCAGTTACATAATCTTTTCGGCTTACAATATGGTAGTTCTAGGAAACCACAGATAGTTCTTGGCTTATAAAAGAGCAGTGTGATATAATGAGAAAATGCATGTTAAGTATTCAGCACATCAACATCAGATAATAAGCACTGAAATGTTTGTAACTACTAAAGGGAATGTCAATTATGCCCATAATTGTAAAAACAAAATTCAGTGGCAGTATTTTCCAAGGCCACAAGATGGAGACATGACTACACGAAAGTGGGTCCTTCTCTACAAATTGACTTTTAAAGTCATATAGCAAAAAAGAGAAAATGAAGTACAGAGAAAGCTGTTAAAGTCTGTTTTTATTTTAGATAGGAATTAACTGCATCCTGGCACTCAAGTTTAACTGCTTAGTCACTTCTTGTACAGGGTGTTTGCTCTGCCTATGTCTACAAACTCCCACTATAGTGCAAGATCAGCTATATCATATTACTTCCCTCAAAAGTGTCATCTTTACTCCTTAGCCCTTAATATATTTGTAACTAATGGGCTCTCTCACCTCAACTAGATTTTATAGCAGAGTTTCTCAGTCTTGGTACTACTGACATTTTAGGGCTGGATAATTCCTTGTTGTGAGGGGCTTTCCAAAGCATTGTAGGCTATTTAGCAGCCCCTATCCATCCCACCTCATTGTGACAACCAAAATGTGTCCAACAACTACCTACCAGATTTCTAAGATGGTATAGGAGGTATGTCCCTGGTTGAGAGTCACTGTTCTAGAGAGGGTTAGCAGGTATCAAAAAAGTGGGTAGGTCAGCTCTCCAAGCTGTGTGACTGCAAGTATCATATGTGGAAAATTAGCGATTATTTGGTCGGGTGCTAGAAATGCTAATCACACACATGGACACAATCTACTCAAGGTTACAGTGTAGAAAGAATCAAATTATTCTTTGAAAAATTTTCCATGGCTATACATACATTCAATTAGGAGAGTTCCTTCCCAGCTCTGGCTTTTTCCTTAATAGTGTTTTTCTTCAAAATCTCTGAATCCAAACATGTATTTCTAACTGCTTATTGGTTATTTCACAGGAACCTCAAATTTAATGCATCATTCCCTACAAGAAATTAAAATATCTACCTGTATCTGTCTTTATTAATAGCTCCACCATTCATCAAATACAGAAATTTAGTTTTAGATGTACCTTTATGTCCCATTTTAATCTGTTAAGTCGAATTAATAACCTATTCGTGTAGCTTTTTGAGCAGTATGGTTCGCACCATCATTTTAATCCAAAATCTACAGCCTAATGAAGGGTAATAAGAACAGAGCTAAGGCAAAAAATTCATATCAATACAGACAGAATAATCTTTCTAAACCATAGATCTGATCACTTCACTTCTCTGCTTAAAATTTTTCAAAAGCTACACATAACCTAACAAATGAAATTCAAATAGTACTATATATAAATCCCGTTCCTCTTCTAGCTGTGGCCATAGGCCTAGCCTTTTCTTCCTCCCTCATTGTTTCTTGGCCATAAAAAAAACTACTAAAAATGCTAGAATCCACCTCTTTCCTTCTTGGCTCACCTCCGTAACTGCTTTTTCATTTGACTATATGTACTGTAGCAGGTGTTTAACAGTGAAGGACATGTTAACTGCTATAAAGGGTAAAAGTCCCATAACAGGGAGGGATGAGCAAGTCTTCAGAGGCAGAAACACAAGAGCAAAACAAAGACAGCAGCTTAAAAAAATTACAATTCAAATATGAATTCAAAGTACTATTTCTTGGTATCATACTGGGTTGGCCAAAAAGTGTTTAGTTTCTTCAGTAAAATAAGACATTTTTCATTTTCAGCAATAACTTCATTGATTTGGATATTTTGAGTATGTCAGCTATCTCCCATTACTGGCTTCTAGTGGGTAGAGGCCAGGGGTGCTGCTAAACATCTTCCAATGCATAAGACAGACTCACAGCAAAGAATTACTTGGCCAAAATATCACCTGTACAAGAAACTTTGCAAACCATTTTTGACATGTTCAACCAGTCACAGCACCTTCTCCATAAACTGAACAAGTCTTTTTCATGCATTTCTGTTGTATTTTTACCTTTTGTAAAATAACAAAGCATAATACCCCCAAAATGTTGTATTTTCTTTTATCTTCAATATTAAAATGGCTGCACAAAAATTCATCAATTTTAGCGAGTTTTTTGTAAATGCACACTGATATTACAGCTGTCACAATATAATCTAACAAAATTGTTTCAAATGAAGTTAAAGACAACTAAGCACTACTAGAGTCACTGTATGGAAAAAAACTAAACAAACTTTTTGGCCAACCCAATATAAAGTTAGAGATGACAGAGACCAGGGATGGCAAACACGTGGCATACATGGCACAGCAGTAATAGTAGATATTAATGATCAGTAAGTCCTGGCTGGTGTGGCTCAGTTGGTTGGGCATTGTACCACCAAGTGGAAGGTCACTGGTTGATTCCCGGTCAGGGCAAATGCCTGTGTTGTGGGTTCCGTCACTGGTTAGGGTGTGTACAAGAGGCAAGTGATACATGTTTCCCTCTCTATGATGCTTCTCTCTATCCTTTCCCCTTTCTCTAAAAATAAATAAAATCTCTAAAAACAAACAAACCAATGACATCACCTTTTTATTTTGCAATCTGAGCTATTGACACATTAAATACTGGTGATACTACCAATAAATTAGAACTATCACACGAATTACAGTTATTTGGCCATTATTCTTCCTTTCAAGCTATTCTCTTTAAAAGTCAAAGAAACCTAGGCTCAGGTCAATAAGGGACTAATGTCACTAACTATGATTAGTGGTCAGTGCCACAATGAACAATAAACCGTGGTTGCTTTCAGTTCAATGCTTTTTGCATCACAGTAAGTCTCCTTTATGAAGATAAACTATAATACACGTAATAAACCATACAGAGAGGAAAATCCAAATATATCTTTAAATATACCTTAGTTTTCTGGAAAGAGAAATAAGAAATGTTTAAAATGCTCCTAAGCATGAAATATTTCCCTTGCCACAGTTTAACAAGGTCCGCCTGCAAAGAATCTCCTTTCTAATGGTCTGGGTCCTAAACTAGCATCACTCTGACAATATTTACCAATTTGAATGTCTCAACCCACTTTCTAAAGAACATTATCTCTGACTGTTTTGTAATTTGAAGTAAAAAAAGCAATCAATATCTAAGTTAAAAACTGTTAAGTCACAAAGGTAAAAAAATGGCCAGAGGAAGTGGAAATATCCAACTGAATTACAAAAAACGGAAAAGTAAAGAAGATAATTTTATCACCTAATCAGCAAATCAAACTAGAGTTAAGGCTTTATGTGAATGTGTCCTCAAAACCAACTGGTGAAGATAAAATGATAGTTATTTCTATCATTTTACAAATGCTCAATGTAGACCACTCATCCCAGATAAGGGTATTTTGTACCACCTATGGCTGAAATGGCAGCCACAGTGTCTTCCTCCATTTCCTTAAGGTTTTTTCGAGTGCTCCTCAACTTCTCCATCAGTTCTTGCAGAAGGGTACCATCGTACACTGCTGGCAGTATACACTGCTACTACCTTTCTGCAGTTAACTTGGCAAAAAAATCAGAAATTTTAAAATGCCCATACCTCCTAATCCAAAAATTTCACTTCCAGGGAATTATCCAAAACGAATAATTAAGAATGCATGTCAAGTAATTTTATAAATAAAATTCACTTCAACACTATCGAGGACTAAGAGCTGAGAAACCTTTCCTCTTGAAAACGGGGTTATTTCCTCCTTCCCACTCTCACAACCTCCCCTGCCCCCAACGACTTCAGCAATGACAGAGACAGAATACAGGTTGCACTAGATCAGGAAAGGCAAATACATACTTCCAATTTTCCTTCCCTATCTACTGCAGACCAAGTGATTGGATTACAATATTTTAATCTAAAAACTCTGGCCCACAGTTAAAACATTTAGAAACATTTACCACCTGGGACTAGGTCCTAAGGCAAGAAGTCATGTTTCATACAAATTGAATTTTTCAGGGTCTAGCACACCACTGTCTAATAGAAATCTAATTTGAGCCACATAAGTAATTTACAACTTACTAGTGTGTACATTAAATGGCCAAAAAGGTGCAAGTAAAACCATTTCTACATATAATAAAAATAACAATTATTAATGACTATTTTACTTTTTCTGAAATCTTTTTTTCATATCAAGTCTCAAAATCCAGCAGATAACATTTCTAACACATCTCAATCCACACATTTTCATCAGAAATATCTGATCTATATTTACACTTCATAAAATTTACAGATCCACATATCTAAGTTGTTCCAAACATAATTGTCCAACAACCAACTTTGAGTATCAGTTTTTTAAATTAAAATTTAAAATCCAGTTTTTCAGTAACACAAGCCACATTTCAACTGCTCAATTATAACTAGGCACTACTGTATTAAGCAGGAAAGGACTAACATTTTGCCACTAAGTTAGGCACTGAATAAACACAAATAGATGATGGAAGTGAACCAGTCAAGAGCAAGCAGTGTTTCCTGGTAACAGTAATAATATAATTTTGTAGTTATTAAACTGTAACCCATAAAATTCTCATTGCTGTAATAGAAAGGTAGTTTCTATTTGTCACTACTGGTATTCTAATGATTTCTGCAGACTGCCCCCTCCCCCACAAAAGAAAACAAAAAAGGACAACTATTTAAATAATTGAGGTATATCTTTTAAACTGAACTCACGACCCAGGCATGTGCCCTGACCAGGAATCAAACCAAGTGACCTTCACTTGCGATATGATGCCCAACCAACTGAACCACACGGGTCAGGGCTACTTCCTTCTTTACTTTGTGCACATGTATTCTCGTATCTTATTAGACATTTTTATTAGAACTAAGTTTTATTGCACCTCTTTACTACAAATAAAGGGTAAACAGATTCAGTTTTACTGTTTTTTTTTTTTTAAAGGTTTTATTTATTTATTTTTAGGGAGGGAGAAAGAGAGAGAGAGAAACATCAATGTGTGGCTGCCTCTCACGTGGCCCCCACTGGGGAGGTGGCCTGCAACCCAGGGATGTGCTCTGACTGAGAATCGAACCTGCGATGCTTTGGTTCCCAGCCCACACTCAATCCACTGAGCTACGCCAGCCAGGGCTTACTTTCTATTATATGGACCAATTACATTGCCATCTCAGTCATGTCTGTGTGTGGCACCCCCTCCTGCTTAAATTTCACCTTCCTTAAGAGGAACAACAGATTTTTAAAAAATCAGCTTACCAACATAAATTCAACCTATAACATTCCTGGTTTATAACAACAAGCAACCTCAGTACAAAAGTAACATATCCTAACATACCTCAGATTTCTAGATCATGTATATAAATACATGCAGTAATTAACTGCACATTTATGCACTATGGAGAAAAGACAATTACATGTCAGCATAATGGAATGCCCTACTTCTACTACTAATAAAAACTAAGTAAAATAGGAAGAAAAACAGGTAAAATAATAACTAAAATTTTCAAAATGACAGGCAATATAGGCAATGATGTAAAATATTCAAAAATGATTTAAAATTGTAAATCATTTCCAATTTTATATATTTCTATTCAACTTAATTCAGCTAGCTTCCATATACAATGAAACAAGCAAATAAAATTTCATACAAAAACCACATAATCAGGACCACTATTTCATTTCACAGGCCTTTCAACACTAACCATTGTGCATGTTGATACAAGTCTTTGAACTTGAGGACCTTATAATATTTTAAATAACGTCTATTGTCTTCATTTGTTCAGTGGCTTAAATACAAGATTCAGAAGTAAAAAAAAATTAAGTCCCACCCTACCAGGGAGTTAGTTCATCTACAAAGTTAAAGGGACTATTCCTATGAAATCACCTTAAAAGTTTATCATTAAAAACACGGTAACTAGACTTAATTTCATTTCAGGCACACTTGATAGCGTAAGATACAGATTCAATAACTAAAAATTTCCTCTAAATTTGACCAGCTCCTCTAAATTTCACTCCATCAGGTTGTTACCCATAAATAATCATTTAAAATAAAAGATAATTGTCTCACTCGTATATTAACTGAAGGTAGACTGTGATTAATACCACTGTTTGACCTATTTCTACTACCAAGTTAGGTATCAAAACAATACACTTTAGTGTGACTGAGGTAAACCAAAAATTTTGGATCCAAACATATAGAATAATTTCTTGGAGGCCTTCCTTTACAAATCCATGCAGTCTCAACACTGGGAACTCTTCCTCAGCCTCATTTTTATTATTAATACTTTAACAGAACAAGACAAATAAGCATTGAATGCCCAAGAATATACAAAAATTAGTAGAAAACAGCACCCAAACGCAAGAAAAAAGAAAAATCTCACCAAAACACATCGGATCATACCTAAAAGAACCAAACTTCCTACATAATTCAAGTGCAGCAAATACTTCTCATACCCCTCAACTGGTGTCCTGATTGGAATGCTTTAAAACCTGATGTGAAATATGAAAATTTCTTCGTGACTTCGAAACTTTAATTACAAGAGATACGACTCGACATTAGAATGAATTTCCAATATTTAAAGCAAAACCGACTCTGGCTGGCGTAGCTCAGTGGATTGAGCGCGGGCTGGGAACCAAAGTGTCCCAGGTTCGATTCCCAGCAAGGGTACATTCCTGGGTTGCAGGCCATAGCCCCCAGCAACCGCACATTGATGTTTCTCTCTCTCTCTCTCTCTATCTCCCTCCCTTCCCTCTCTAAAAATAAATAAATAAAATATTTTTAAAAAATCTGATTCGATTTTCATCAAAGCAGTATGCCTGTAATTAAAAAATAAAGTATTAAAAAAAAAATCATGTTACAGAACTAAGACCCAATTAAACTCTTGTAGTCTTCTGCAACTTCAAATACATAAACACGCCGAGACAACATTCAGACCCTCGTTTTAGGCAGATTACTTACAATACTTTTATTTCATCCTCAGAAGGGTTGCTGAAAAGTTGGAAAGGATTCACTAACTCAAAACATTTACAATTCTTTCACTTGCTATAATAGAAAACTCGGGAATCACAGAAAAGCTTTTAACATTGTTAAAGATTTCATTTCTTCCTCTAAGGAGGGTAAACGCAAGCCCTCAAACGGCCTATTTAGGCAATATTTTAAAAAACCGTATTATGTAATTAACACTTTAACAGTATGTAATTTAATAGTAGCTGACATCTTACCCAAATGAAAATAGTCGAACCCAAATAATCCTTAATTGTATCCAAGAGGGAAACTATAGGAGAATACTAACTCTGCCAATCACCTGAAGAAAGTGTCAGAGTTAACGAAGGACCCCCACAGTACAGGGGCGATACTCAACTACTGGAGCAACAGCTCCATCTACTGATCAACAATAGTTCCTTAAACATTTTGGCACCCCAAGTCTACCGTGCTCCCGCTCTCTTTCCCCCTCCTCCACTCGGTCTGACCCAACCCAAATCCAGTTGAGTCACTAGCTCTAAATACTCGTCTCCCTCCTCTTTATTCCAAATCCTTCCTCCAGAAGGTCCTGCATAACTCTCGACCGTGAATAAAACTGAAAGATGACAAACACCAAGGTTCCCAATATGGAATCTAGATTTGAAGAGGACAACCAGACCACCCCACTCGAAGTAGCGGGCGGGGGGTGTCTCAGCCCTCGGTTCCTGGGTTGAAGACCGCAGGGATCTCACAAGAGCTCTTCCCATGCCACACTCAGTTGCTATTCTCCAGTCAACACACACTCGTCCTCTGGGCCAAGAACCTGGGTTGCCCGGGTCTTGCCACTGTTGGCCCTTCAGCGCGCGAACACCCCGAGCCGAGCCTCCGCCCCCTCCGTGAGCAGAGAAACCCAGAAATCTCCCTCCGCCGGGTCTTCGCCCAGTCTCTCCCCTCCTTCGCAATCCTTCTCTCCCGCCGGCCGGGCCCTGCCCGGCTGCCCTTCCTCACCCTTTCATCTTCCCCGCCTTCTGAGGCCGTTGTTACCACCGCTATCAACGCCGTTGTCGTCGCCGACCTGAGCTCTCAGTGTCCTCAGCTCGGGCCACTCAACCCCACTAGCCGACCTCCACGCCTAAGGCAGGGAGCTGAGCGGGTGACGAAGGCCCGAGACTGGAGCGCGGCCCTGCGTCTCCGGAGGGAGCCGGACGGTCTCCCGTCGCGGGACTGGTGCTGCCGCTTCTCCACACGTGCACTCAGGGTACTCGGCTCCCGCCTGCGGCCGCCGCCAGCCAGACCCGTCGCCGCGTTGTGACCTTTCACCCCGCCCCCTCTGCGCGCCGGCGCGTAGGCCGCCTCCCGCGCAGCCTCACTGCTGGCCTCGGCATACCCTTCCCCCCTCCACTTTAAGACCTCCATCTTTCTACTGGGCTGTGCCCTGTGGCGTCATCTTCCTCCTCCCATTCCTTACGACACTACTTGTTGGGCTTGCCCGGTAGGCCTTGGCGGTAAAATCCGGATTTTTCCGCCCCTCCTTCACCTTTCTCAAGTGAAATCAGTCTTCCCTGACCCTGTTCTTCCCGGTTGGTAGTCCTCCTGATGACCTTCAAATGCTCCTTTCTCGTAACGAGATTTTATAAAGTAGGTTCTTCTTTATAGAAGCCTGTGGAAAACTCAATGAGATTTTTCGTTTTTTTAAGACAAACGTAATTAACAAATGGCCGTGTAACTTGACTTCGGCCCACCACGTTTCAAGTTTTGAGATCATGTAATTGCCTCAAACATTTAAGATTGGGATTTTACAGTCGGGTGCCGAAGGGACGAAACTCCTTGGCCATTTCCGGTCTATAGATTATTGGCGTTAGCGTCACTTCCTTAGCAATGCATTTTTTTTTTTTTAGCCCGTTCACCCACTCCTTCTACATTGCACTTTGCAACCTAATCTTTGTGAAAGTTTTTAGGTTTTTTCTTAAAATTTAATCATAACAAAATTAATGTTCAAGCAACCCGCAAAACTATAGGACCTTGAAGTGTACTGCCTCCGCCTGACGGGGCGGAGCTCAGGGCCACGTGACTGTCTAGACCCGCCCCTGCAGTGGAAGACTTCCCATCTTCAGTGACGGAGCTTGTGGGTCCGTGGTCTGCACGGTTTCTGCGTCTCGCGCACTGTCAGGTGAGCGGCGCCGGGTAACCGGCGGCAGGTGGGGATTAGAGAAGGGATGGGAGGAGGAAGAGAAGGGACACTGTGAACGGCCGCCTCCGCTGTTCCGGGCTTCCTTCCCGCTGTCATCCTGTACCGGCAAGAAGCTGAATTCTCCATTTCTGACCCCCGCTCTCCCACTGTTTTCGCCCCGGCGACGTAGGGGTCCAGACATCCACTTTTCTCAGGGTTGGGGGTGAGTGCGGCCATCATGGTTCTTTATTCGGGATGGGTTCAGCCATTCTTGGGGGGTCTTCACTGGCCTCTAGGTTCCAATTCCCAAAGCCCATTCTTTGTCAGACGCCCTGCACCGTCTTTACTTTCATCCTGGTACGGAGAAGCGGGGAAGTAAGAAAAACCGCGGAGGCAGAGGCGTCTCCGGTGAGACAGGCTTGGGAGGGAATGACAATGATGTGGCCCTCACTGCGGAGTCACTGTAAAGCCTGCTTCCCAACGAGCTTTCTCTCCTTAGGAGTTTTTCCCTGAATTCCTCGCAAGAGACGTTCTACGGGTGTTCACATACTTTAGATAAGACTAGACAGGTAAAAGCAGGTCTTTCACCTTTTTCTGATTTTGTGGTGCAGTAAGGGAGGGGATCGTTGAAAGAGGAAAGATTTGCTGCCTTCAAATCAGAAGGTGTGAATACGACAGTCTGAATTGAAAGGGAAGGGAAGTGTTGAAAGATGGTGTTATGGTGTCGTGATCTGCAGGAAACTGGCTAGTTTATGGGAAAGTGGTTAAGTTTCACAGACAGGGACCTAATTTTTCAGAAATTAATTGGGCTGGAATAAAATGGAACCAAACGTAAATCACCGTAAATTTAAAGGAAATATTAGGTCGAGATATTGCTGACTTCGTGTTTTATGCTTTGACATTTTGGGGGGGCATTTTCCCCTAAAATCGCACTCCCAATCAATTCCTTGACCAGTGGTAAATTCATTTTAAGTAGCACCTGTACCCTCTTTAGCTTTCCCCATTTTAAAAACTCCAGGTGACCTCTTCAGATATTGATGAATTGTATTTTGCGGAAATACAGACATTATGTTTAGGTTTTTGCCCAACACAGTGTACTCCCATTTCATTTGCAACATAACCAATGTTTTGACCCCAAACAATGTGCTTTAGGGAAGAATGTTTTTCAGTTTGGGGTTTAAATTCTTTTATTTACACTGCAAACTCAGAAAGTCTCTTGGTTCTTTTAAGTGGAAAGGCCTGACAAATTACAATTCTGATTTTGAAATGTAAATTTTTAAGCTAAAGAATCATATTCACGTTTAAATCTTTTAGTTTTCTAACCAATACAATTGAAGAATCCATTAAAAAGAGCAGAAAAAATAAGAAAGATGGAATCATCTTTGGTAGATGTGACTGACTTAATTTAAGTTGTTCTGGGTTTTCCAAATTGTCGACAATTAACTGGTCTTATTTTTGTCAAGGAGAACAAAAAATTAAATTCTAGAGTAACAGCAATTTAACAAGATTTCCCCTCCTGCAGTGACATTCCACCAAATTCAACAAATTCCGTAAGTGTCCTAGAGCTTCAGACCAGTCCTGTCTGGGTGAGATGGAAATATGAAAGAGAAAACCAGCTAAAAAGTAATGAGTACTAGGGCGTAAATGTCAGCATGAAAGAGGTTGAATGACACTGCAGTTTTGCTTCACAATTCCCCCAATTTTAGGGAACTTGGGAAGGCAATGACTTAGACCACTAATGAAATCTGAAAGATTAACAGCTGGAATTGGTGACTAAATTGCTATTAAAGTTGAAAAATGAAAAAGACCTTTAATCTTACACAAATGAACAAGTACTTTGAAGCTTGGAAGTTATTAGCCTACGTTTATCAGGTTTTGAGTATTACATGTAGAAATCTTAACATATTTTAGGGAATTGTGCTGTAATCCAATATTAAATGGCACACAAGGATTTTTGTGTTCGGGTCCCTGATACCTCTTGTGTGCTGACTCTGAGGTGTTATATTTCTCTGCCTTTATAGATTATCACCACCCTCAAGAATGCTTTTTTTCCCTATGGGCAGAGAAGCCTATAGACTGTACACTAATAGACATTTCCTATTCCTCTATTTTCACTTCTAGTGCATTGTGTTTAATTACTGTTTTCTAATCTGTTCCTTAGTAAACTATAAAGCTCCTAGCACTTCAAGGACAGTGTTTCTACAGCTGTCTTTAACACCAGGATACTGAAGTACCTGATAGCTACTCAGTAAACTTTATTGAATGAGTGTTAAAGACAACTGGACAAGAAACTTATACTACCTCTAAAGGTCTTCCAGATCATGACTCCTTCTAAGGTTAACTAAGTATAAGCTTTCAAATATAAATTAGTAATAACAACCATCCAAGTCATGGTCAATACAATAGATACAAATATAAATCTCAGATGGACTTTATTAATGCATTGACCGCCTTATTTTTTCACAACATATTTGGATGATAGTGAAAGGAAGAGGAGTGAATTGTACTTAATGAAAAAGTGGCTTGTATAGGCAACAAGTGGTTTAGCACTAGACTACAAGAGGATCGTCATTCAACTTTGCCACTTTAGTTACATGCTCTTAAGTAAAGTTGTGGGGTGTGGGTTAAGGTTTTTATATTTGGGAACTTTACTGTCAAGGTTACTGTGAGTTCAAGTGAGGTTAAACTGTAAATAACCTATGTGAGGTATATAAAACCTAAGTGGTATTTAAATGTAAAGCAATACAGATTTTACTAGAATAGATTTCCCAATCATAGACTTGGGTTCATATTCTGAATCCACCCCTTACTTAAGTTTTGTGACCTTAGACATTTTACTTAATCTAAGCTTAAATACACTCATGTTTAAGTCTATCCCATAGGTACTATTAAATTAGTTCATGAATGCAGAGGACCTAGTGCATATAGGGTAGGGCAAAAGGTTTAGAGTTGTGAGAGTATGCAAACACAGTTCATTCTTGTATTATTATTAATTATTGTATTAATGTCCATATGAATTACTAAATGTACTTTTGCTCCACACTTTATTTTGTAAAGGAGACTTGAGACATTTTATAAAATTCAGTAACACATGTGAAGTATGGAGAAAGGAGTAGAATTTGAAATGAAGTTTGGGGGTATTGAGAAAGAACTAGAATGAGGTTATTAAAAAAATAGAGGAGAAAAATAATGTACTTTGACCAAAGATTCTAAAGCAGATTTATTAATAGGAAATAAGAAATAGCAACATAAAACCCATTATTTTGGCAACTGCAATGACTTAATATTTCCTATAAAAAAGATTTTCCAAAGCATATGATCATTAGTATGTAAGGAAGTAGTTCTTTTATTTCTAAATTATTATTTCTACAATGGATTATAGGAATATATTAAAATCATACAGATTTATAGAACAGGAACTTTTGAGTTTATGTCTAAAATATTTGCCTTTCATTTTAAATGTTTTTTAAATTTTATCCTCAAGTGAAATAGACATGGGAATGTAGAGAAAATAATGGAGATATGAACTAGAAAAAATTTTTCCCTTTCTAGATTGAGATGATTCACAAGGATTAGGGGTCTTGTATTGGAAAATATCAATAAATTAAGCAATAATTGAAGTATAGCTATCATGAGTTTATGTTTCACCTTAATCCTGAAAAAAATCATTACTCATTTGTTCTAAGGAAACATTAAGAGATTATTGAATATTCTCTTCAATGTCAAGTTCTCTATTACAGTAAAATTGTAGTCAGTAACAGTGTTCTCTTTAATTTCTTTATGTACAAACTTTAAAAGCTTTACTATTCTCTTTTTTTATATTGTGAGATGAAAGTGACTTTGGTTTAATAAATGTATTCTCATGTGTAGGATATATGTATTATGTATATAATACACATATACACACACACAGTGTGTGTGCTTGTAAAGACAGCTGAAGTAGATGAATATTTTCACTGCAACAATTTTTTATTTTTACCAGAAACTATTAAAGCCATCTTTAAAATTTGCCACAATTGTGAATAAAATTACCTAGTAATTACTTTAATTGATTTGAAACTCCCCTTATATTTGTTAATTCTAATAAGTTTGACAATTGCAATTAGTTTTTAAAAAATTGATGGCATTTTATACGTATTTTCAGATTTAACCTATGATGTTTTGGTTGCTGGGGGGGGGCGGTTTGTATCAATGTTTGACTAAATTACTACAATAACATTTTCACTTTTGATTCTTAATGCTACCTGTAGAAGCCATTGTTCCTTAGATGGTAAGCCTTTTTAAGAATTGTACCTGCCACATGCCGTGTTTGGTGTCTTTTCTGAAAATTAAGCTTATTTCATTGAAAATACAATGAGTTAAGTAGTTCATGGTATGATGCAGAAGAGCTCCAGATGTGCTTGAGCAATGCAGAACAACCAGACTTTGTTTTAGCTACTTCTTAGTTCAACTTTTAAATATTTATTTAAAAGTAAAATAGAGTCCTTGCCAGGTGGCTCAGTTGGTTGGAGCATCATCCTGTACACCAAAAGGTTGCAGGTTAGATCCCCAGTCAGGGCATATACGTGGGTTGTGGGTTGGATCCCCAATCATGGACATGTGGGAGGCAACCCATTGATATCTATCTATCTATCTATCTCTCTCTCTCTCTCTCCCCCCTCTTTTCTTCTCTCTCTAAAATCAATGAGGGCACCTGCCTGCGTTGCTGACCAGGTCGCCAGTTAGCGGCACGCAAAAGGCAGCTGATTGATGTTTCTCTCCCTTTTTCTTCCCCCTTTTCTCTATTTCTAAAGGAAATAAAATTGTTTTAAAATTTTAAAATTTTTGTACTATACCATGTGTACATTTGATTTTCTACATTCAGAAGTCATTGCTTTGGACAGAAAAATTTTTTATTTGGTATGGAAAAATAGGACATATACATGATTTCTTCTTAATTACTTGGCTATCTTTTTTTTTATTTTTATTTTTTTATTTTTAGAGACAGTGGAAGGGAGAAAGAAAGACAGGTAGAGAACATCAATGTGTGAGAGAAACATTGATGGGTTCCCTCTCGGCCTGCAACCTAGGCATGTGCCCTGACTGGGAATCGAACCGGTGACCCTTTGGTTCACAGGCTGATGCTTAATCCACTGAGCCACAGCAGCCAGGGCGTTACTTGGATATCTTAAGTGAAAATGTTTTGACTTATCCACATGACTGAAGAATTTTTTTAATTTTATAGGTACAGATATATTTTTAGGTTTATGCAAGTACAGAATTTTAAAAAGCAGAAGTACACTCCAGCATGTAAAGGAGTATTTTTGTCATGATACAGAAACATCAAAATATTAATAATTCTTCAATATTATCAAGTATCCATTGAGTCAGTTCGAATTTGTCTGATTTTCTTATAATTTATTTCAATTTACTTATTAAATAAATTGAGTAATTTGTCTTATATAGATTTTTATGATCTGGATTTTATTACTTGCATCCCTTAGGTGTCATTTAATACATCCCTTCATTTTCTGTATTCTTCAAAATGGTTAGTGTGATCTAGAGACTTGATCATATTTAGGTTCTAGTTTTTGGCAAGAGTATTCCATAGGCAGTGGTGTGTTCTTATTAAATAATTTTTTATTTTTCTATTACAGTTGGCCTACAATATTAGATTAGTGTCAAGTGTACAACCAAGTGATTAGACATTTATATAACTTGTGAAGTGATCATTCTGATGAATCTACCCATCTGACACCAAACATATTTATTACAATACTACTGTTTATATTTCTTATGCTATATTTGACATCCTCATGACTATTCTGTAGCTACCAATTTGTATTTCTTAACCTCTTTACCTTTTTACCCAATCCCCCATCCCATTTGGAAGTCTTCAAAATGTTCTATATCCTCTCTTTCTTTCTTTCAGTTTTTATAGTTTTATTTTTTCCTAATATTAATATATATTATTTTTATATCACAATAGGATGATTTCAATGTCCTCTGTTTCTATTTTGCTTGTTAATTTGTTTTTTGGATTCCACATGTAAGCGAAATCATGTGACATTTGTCTTTCTCTGTCTGACTTTCTGTACTCAGCACAACACCCTCTAGGTTCATCCATATTATATAGCAGATGGCAAGATTTCATTCATTTTTATGGCTGAGTCATATTGCATTATGTGTATGCCCTATTTCTTTATTCATTCATTTATTGGTGGAAACTTAGGTTGCTTCCATATCTTGGGTATTGAAAATAATGCAGCAATAAGCGTATGGATATATATATCTTCTTGATTTGGTGTTTTGGGTTTAATCAGAGAACTACCCAGAAGTGGAATTGCTGCGTCATTTGTTGTCTCTTGTAGTAACGTTTTTTTTCCTTTTTTTCTTTTTAATTTTTTCCATTACTGTTTATCCTCCCACCCACAATCACCATACTGTTGTCCGTATCTGTGAGTCCTTTTTCCTTTTTGCTCAATCCCTCCATCCCAACTCTCCCTCAGAGCAGTCAGCTTGCTCTCTAACTTTGAGTTTTTCTCTATTTTGCTTACTCAGTTTGTTCATTAGATTCCACATATGAGTGAAATCATACAGTATTTGTCTTTTTCTGACTGGCTTTTTTCACTTAGCATAATGTTTTCCAGGTCTACCCATGCTGTCGCAAACAGTAAAAATTTCTTTTTTTATGGCTGAGTAGTATTCCATTGTGTAAATATTTCATAGCTATTTTAACCGTTCATCTACTGATGGACATTTGCGCTGCTTCCATATCTCGGTGTTTGTAAATAATGCTGCAATGAACACAGGGGTGCTTACGTTCTTTTGAATTAGTGTTTTGGTTTCCTTCAGATATATTCCCAGAAGTAGAATGGCTGGATCTTAACATACAGTCTTCCAAAACTAAATCAGAAAGAGTCAGAATCTGAATAGACAGATTACACCTAGTGAAATTGAAGCAGTAATTTAAAAAACTCCCTACAAACAAAAGCCCTGGACCAGATGGCTTCACATGTGGATTTACCAGCCATTCTGAGAAGACCTAATACCTCTCCTCAAACTATTTCAAAAAATTCAAGAGGAGGAAAGACTTCTAAGCTCATTTATGAGGCCAGCATTATCCTAATTCCTAAGCCACAAAAAGATACTACAAAAAAAAAATTATAGGCCAGTATCCCTGATGAACATAGATGCTGAAATCCTCAACAAAATATTAGCAAACCTTTGTTTTAAAGTCTGTTTTGTCTGGTGTATGTATTGCTACCCCAGCTTTTTTTCCCCCGTTTCCATTTTCATACAATATCTTTTTCTGTCCCTTTCAATCTGTGTATATCTTTCCATCTGAAGTAACTCTTTTGAAGACAGCATATGTAAAGGTCTTTTTTGTTATCCACTGAGCCACTATATGTCTTTTGATTAGAGCATTTAATCCATTTTCAAGTAAAGTAATTGTTGATTGATATGTATTTATTGCCATTTTATTCCTATTTTTAAATTTTTTTTCTTCTTCTAGAAGACCCTATAACATTTCTTATAACACCAGTTTAATAGGGATGAACTTTAGTTTTTCCTTGTCTGGGAAACTATCCTAACATTTTAAATGATAGCTTTGCTGAGTAATCTTGGGTATGGATCCTTGCTTTTCATCACTTTGAATATTTTTGTGCCATTACATTCTGGCATGTAAGGTTTCTGATAAGAAATCAGCTGACAGTCTCATGGCATTCCCTTATAAGTGCTTTTTGTCTTGCTGCTTTTAAGATTCTCTTGGCCTTTAACATTTGGCATTTTAATTGTGATGTGTCTTGGTGTGGGCCTCTTTGAGTTCATCTCTTTTGAAATACTCTATGCTTCCTGGACTTGTATGTCTGTTTCCTTCACCAAGTCAGGAAAGTTTTCTGTCATTTTTTCGAATAGCTTTTCAATTACTTGCTCTCTCTTCTTCCAGCACCCCCATGATGCAAATGTTGGTATGCTTGATTTTGTGTCCAAGGCTCCTTAAACTATCCTCAATTTTTTGTATTCTTTTTTTCTTTTGGCTTTTCTGATGGGATGTTTTCTGCTTTCTTGTCTTCCAAATCACTGATTTGACCCTTTGCTTCATGTACTCTCCTATTGACTCCCTAATATTGATTCCCTATATTCTTTATAAGGAATATAAACTGAATATAATCTTTATAACTGAAGTTAGTATATCCTTCATTTCTGACTAGTTTTTTTTGTTTTGTTTTCTGTCTGTATTTCTATTTTTTTTATCTCTTTGTTGAAGTTCTCGCTAAGTTTATCTATTCCTCCCCTAAATTAATTGAGCATTGTATAACCAGTGTTTTGAACTCTGCATCTGTTATTAGATTATTTGCCTTCATTTTGCTTAGTTCTTTTTCTGGATTTCTCTTCTGTGTTCTTTTATTTGAGACATGTATCTTTGTCTCCTCATTTTGTATGCTTGTTTCTACATGTTAGGTAGAGCTGAGTTAACACTAACACCAATTGTAAATAGAGAGTGGGATACTGAACTGTAAGAACTCAGAACTCTACTCAGACAAAGTTGTAATGGCAACTAATAAACCACTGAACACACGGATCCTAACACAGCTAAATATGGGTCACAGAACAGGTCACAGAGTGCCTCACAACACGGCAATGTGGAGAGGGTAGGGCATGAAGACCCATAGGGGCCACAGATATGTTTTAACCACCTGATTTTTAACCACCACAGGTAGTTCAGGATGAGCCTATTCTAAAGCTTTGCCCCCCTTACCAGTCTTGATTTGGCTTCTTTGTAACCCTGGCCATAGGACTTCTATTCAGCAGTTCTTCTTTCACGCAGTTCTGAATGATGGTGGTTCTTAGTTGTAATTTTGACGTGGTTGTGGGAGGATACAATTCTGATTTACTTATTCTGCCATCTTGACCAGAAGTTTTCATGTAAAGGAATTTAATATATGATGCATTATATGAGGTCTGTCCAGAAAAAGTATAGCCATTGTTAATATAACAAGAACAGTTTGTGCAACATCGTTGTAACCTGGCACCCAAGGAGAGTGGACTGGCATGTGCTTGCATGAACAACGATAACTTCGGGAGGTAGATGGCATTGAGTGAGGCATGCATACTGAGTGAGTAGAGCAACAAATGTGCATCAAATTTAGCATCAAGCTTGAACATTCCTCCATGGAAACTATTCAGATGATTCAGAAGGCTGCAGCTATGGGCAACTGGTGATTGGCACCTTCATCACAACAATGCTCCTGCTCATGCATCACATCTCATGCAGAGTTTTTTAGAGAAACATCAAATCACCCAGGTGACTTAGCCCCCTTACAGCCCAGATTTGGTGCCCTGTGACTTCTGGCTTATCCCACAATTAAAATCACTTTTGAAAGGGCAGAGATTTCAGACTGTCGTGAGATTCAGGAAAATATGACAGGGCAGCTGACGACAATTGGGGGAACTGCGTGAGGTCCCAAGGTGCCTTTATTTGCATTTTCTAGAATTTTATATAAATGGAACCATTTTTTTCTGTCTACTTTTTTACTTAGTGTGGTTATTTTGAGATTACTCTAAGTTGTTACATGTTTCAGTGATTTGTTTTTATTACTGAGTATTATTCCATTGTATGGATATACTGCACTTTGTTTATCCATTTACTTGTTGATGGATATTGGGGTTGTGTTTCCACTCTTTGGCTATTGTGAATAAAGGTGCTGTGAACATCCACATAAAAGTGTTTGGACATGAGCATTCATTTCTCGTGGGTAAACACCAAGAAGTATAATGGCTGGATTATATGGTAGGTATATGTTTATCTTTGTAAGAAATTGAAAATTGTTTTCCAGAGTGGTTGTACCATTTTACATTCATACTAGCAGTGCATGAGAGGTCTAGTTCTGCATCATTACCAATACTTCCTGCAGTCAGTCTTTTAAAATGTTAGCCATTCTAGGTGTGGAATGGCATGAGTCCTGGGAGTTCTTTATATATTTTAAATTGGCCCTTTATCAGATTTATGCTTTTTAAATATTTTCCTCAGTTCATAACTTGTTTTTTGTTTTGAAGAGCAAAAGTTTTTAATTTCATGAAGTATAATTATCTATTTGTTCTTTTATGCATTGTGCTTTCAGTACTGTCTTAATTAAATCTACCTAATCCAAAGTGACTAAGGAAGTTTTATAATAAAGTTTTAGGTTTTGTATTTAGGCCTACTGTTCTTAGTTTATTTTTGTCTATGGTGCAAGGTATGGATTGAAATAACCTTTTCTGTGTTTACCTATTTGTTTACCATCACTTGTTAAAAAATATATTTTTTCTCTGTTGAATTGCCTTTGAACATTTGTCAAAAGTCTGTCCATATATGTGTATCATTGCCTTTTTGAGCTAATAGTATGTTTGTAGAAATTTAAATAATACCAGACAGAATAATAGAGAGAAGGTTCTTACCTATTCTTTGTAGAATTATTTGGTGTTCTAGGATTGATGAGATTAAACAAAATAACCACTAAAATTATAACATTTTTAACTTTCGACAAACCTTTTTATTTTATATCAGGAGGTCATTCTGTGATGATATTTGGCTTTAGCTTTGGCCTGAAGTAAATACTGATTTTTAAAGTCTTGGCCCCTAACAAAGGATATGAAGAACCTACATACTGAAAACTACAAAGCACTATTAAAAGAGATTGAAAAAGACACAATGAAATGGAAGGTTATTTAGTGTTCACGGATTGGGAGAATCAACATAGTTAAAAGGGCCACATTACCCAAAGCAATATATAAGTTTAATGTAGTCCCCATCAAAATCCAAATGTTTTTTAAAGAAATAGAACAAAAAATCATCACATTTGTATAGAACTACACAATCCCCTGAATAGCTAAACCAGTCTTGAGAAAGAAGAACAAAGCTGGAGGTATCACTCCCTGGCATCAAATTAGACTACAGAACAATGATAATCAAAACAGCATGGTATTGGCAGAAAAACAGACAGATGGACCAATGGAACAGAATTGATGGCCTGGAAATAAAACCGCATGTGTATGGGCAAATAATTTTTTGACAAAGGTGCCCCAAAAAGCCACACAATGGAGAAAAGAAAGCTTCTTAAAGAAATGGTGCTGGGACAATTGGAAAGCCACATGCAAAAGAATGAAACTAGATTACATTTTGTCCCCATGTACAAAATTAATTCAAAATGAATCAGAAACCTAAATAAGCGGGCTACAAGCCAAAGCATCACAGGTTCAATTCCCAGTCAGGGCACATGCCTGGGTTGCAGGCCACAGCCCCCAGCAACTGCACACTGATGTTTCTCTCTCTCTCTCTCTTTCTCCCTCCCTTCCCTCACTAAAAATAAATAAATAAAATCTTAAAAAAAAAACTAAAGATCTAAAACAACAAATTGTATAGAAAAAAACATAGTTACTGAACTTTCAGACTTTGGTCTTAAGGTTACTAAACTTAGGAATTTGATCCCAATTGGCAAGGGAAATAAAGGCGAAAATAAATGAATGGGACTATATCAAACTAAAAAGCCTCTGCCCAGCAAAACAAAAAGGCAACAAATACAACGGGAGATGATATTTGGAAACAACAGCTCTGTCAAAGAGGTTAATATCCAAAATATATGAAGAACTCATACAACTCAACACCAAACAAACAATCCAGTTTTTAAAAAATGGGCAGAGTACTGCCTTGGCTGGTATGGCTCAGATGGCAGGGCATCATCCTGCAGACTGAAAGGTTGCCGGTTTGATTCCTAGTCAGGGCACACAGGAGGCAACTGATCAATGTTTCTCTCACATTAACGTTTCCTTCTTTTTCTTCCTTGCTTCCCCTGTCTTTGAAATCAGTAAAAGAAAAACACATTTTTTAATGGACACAGGATCTAAACAGACACCTCTCCCAAGAAGACACACAAATGGCCAACAGATACATGAAAAGATGTTAACTTCACTAGCTATTCGGGAATTGCAAATCGAAATTACAATAAAAGACTGCCTCACGTTAGAATAGCTGTTACCAAGACAGGTAATACCAAGTGTTGGAGACGTTGTAGAGAAAAAGGAACTCATTTACTGCTGGTGGGAATGTAAACTCTTAAAAATTCATGATTACTTTCAATAAGAAGGTAAACTGTGTCTGCAAATAAGTATTTTATTGTAATCAACTAGACTTTTCTTCATCTTTTAGCTATTATTTCCAAAAGTAGTCCTTAATCAACTGGATAGAATGTACTTTTTTAAGTGTTACATTAAAATAATATTTCAGTGTCAATGAAGTGTCCTGGGAATTGTATATAAACATTGTCTTAGAACCTTGATATTTAGCTTTTATATAACACCTCATCCTTGGTCCCGTCAGCTGTATCATCCAAGACTGGTAGTAAAAAATTATTTCTGGGATGAGATTACTAGGTATAGTACATTAACCAGTAGCAATGTACTTGTAGGAGTAGGCCTTGTAAAATGGAAGGAGAATAAAGTGGGCCGTCTGGTGTGCTGTGATTTTGCCACTGCAGTGTTCTGCAGTGTGTGTGGAGGAGACGGATGACTCATTAGAGCAGATGGTTGCCTGTGCTAACCTTCTGGATATTTCCTCTTCTACAGCAGGGTTGTTTGTTGTTGTTGTTGTTTTCGATATTTCAAAAAATATGGGGGAGACCCTACAATTTGTGATTGTAAGAATCTTACTTGTAAATTACAGTTATCCTTGAAGTAAGGGTCGACAGCTTAAGGCAAAAATTTGATGTAATCATTGAGTTGATTTCTCTATGAGTACAGCTGTGTATACCACATTATCTTCTTGAAAGCAACTATCATGTTTTTATTTTTAAAATGATTGAGAGCAGCAAGAATAGCTGCGTATTCTATTGGCAAGAAATAATTAAATAGCATAAAAACTTTAGCATTAAATCAGAATGATAGTTCGGACCTTATGGAGATTTAGGATAAGATTAACTTTCAGTAAACCTGACCTGCACTATAGTTTTCTCATTGCAACTTGAAATGTTTTGGGAGGTTGCTTTCTTAACATCTTTAAAAACCTCTGCTTTTTCATAGAGAGCAGCAATTTTTAACTGGTGTGCTGCAGGACTTTTTAAAACATACAGTACCTGACTATTTAGTCAGGGCATTGACCTCTTTTCCTGTAGATTGTCACATTTAAAAAATGACAGCATCCAACACAACAATATCTGTCTGGTGTGAATGAATCAAAATGCCTTTTTTTTTTTTTTTTTTTTGATGGATTGACAAAAAATACAATATTTTTTTGGTGTGCTGCAGAATTTTACTAATTAGTTTATGTGTGCCATGAGATGAAAAAGGTTGAAAACCACTGACAACAGAGCCATAAGCATTTAAGAGTGAAGCAAATTTCCGGGGAATAATTATATTTTCAATGTTAATGTGTGTTGACTATGCTTATCAAATTGCTATATGCTCAGCCCAATTCAGTAATGAAGTCAACATAATGCATCTACCTAATAAATAATTTTTATTTTATTTGTGAAGAGGTAGCATATTTTTTCTGTAAAACAGACATTGTATGTGATGATGAAGAGGAGCAAATGCAGGCAAGCAGAAAACATATCAAAAGCAATACTTGTTCAGTGCGATGCTGTTGAAACACTGGCATTAGGAGAAAATGCCAGTACTTACTAAAATTTACATTCAACATTAAAAATATGTATACAAGAGCATACAAAGAAATTTCACTGCTCGCAGTGATAATTCACTGATACAACATCCTTTTCTCAGTCAAAATTATGGGGAGAAGAAGAGTGGGAGAGGTTATTCACTTCAGGGTTTGCTTGTCATTCTGCTGTTGGATGTTTGACTGTTAAGAGTTTGGAGCCTGCCGTGTCTGGACCTAAAAAAAAAATGCTTTCCAATTCTATCAAAATACAGTACTTTAGAAGTTAAATAAACTTTTATGAGTTGGGACTTATTTTCTTTAACTACTGATGGTGGGGCTCCATCTAAGATATAAAGGATGAGGAGCGAGTTCCTTGTAGAAACTAAGGTTTGATTGTATGGAAACGTGGACTTTATGTCAGTTGCTTGATGTAGCCTGAGCATTGAACTACATGTCCTGCTTTCTAAACCCACTTTTGTATTTCTTTTCCCATTTTCACAAAATAACCAAGACAAAACAGGCCAAAAATTACATGTAGTGGTTTAAGTGTGAGTCGTAAGTTTTAGTTGATCTGGGAGTAATTGTTCTATATTTTATTTTTTGAATATTTTGGGTTCTCTGGAAGAAGATGCCAAGAAAGATTTTGATATATAAGGTATTTGTTAGGAATCAATTTGTGTAAAAGGAAGGAAGCAGAGTTAGACAGAAGAATTTGAAATGCAATGCAAGTCCAACAAAACCTCAGCCAAACTGGTAGGGAATCTGGAGGGGAGTATTGCCTGTTAGCATATCCCACATCGGGCTGATGTGACTGGGCCTTTATTATCTCCACTTTGCTCAGTCGCCAGGTTCAGGTTGCTCTCTGAAGGATGTGAATTCAGGCTAGGCACAGACCTACCCTGAAGGGCTGACAGCTGTTGGCTGCCCACTGACCACAGTTCCTGGTCCTTTCAGGACCGGGAATTGGGGTACTGCATCTCCATGTCTAAACCAATAAATTACTACCTTAAAGGCAGACTTTTGTCCCCTGTACCTTATAGATTTGTTTAGATGCAAAGAACAGAAAGCATCCTGGTTATAGGTTTTGGAGTTAGACTGCCTTGGTTCAAATCCCACCTTTACTGCTTGCTACTTCTGTGGTCTTGGGTCAAGTTACTTAAATCTCCATTCTTTCAGCTTCCCTATGTGTTAAAGGGGGGTGGTATTAAGGAGATCTGAAGTTATTCAGTAACTATTCACTGAGTACTTGTTTTCTTTGCACCTAATGAAACTTGGATTCTATATAGTGATACAGACAGTAAACAAGTGCATGAATAATTATAATCTTTCAGTAGTTAATTATAAGTGCTCCACGGAAAATCAAGGTAAGAGGATTGAGGGTGACAATGAGAGGAAGGGGAATATTTCGTTGGAGTGAGGAAAAAACATTTCAGGCAGTGGCACAGCAAGGATATAGCTGTGTGTTGCTGGAGGTGAGATTAAAATTTTTATTAAAGTACCAAAAGTGGACAAAAGTGCTTGGAATTCCTTCGTTATGCTTTAAAAACTGGTATTTTCATAATTTTCTTATTTTACCTGAAAGATGGGTTCAGACCTGGTTTGGGGATGTTTTTGCAACCACTTCTCTGCATATAACACAATGGAGTAGAGAAAGCTAAATTACTCATAATCGTTGTACATTTCTCCTCTAACACTGTCTTTTAAAGAAGTAGAATCATCTTGATTTTATTCACGTACAGTTGACCCTTGAACAAAACAGGTTTAAACAGTGCATCCACTCGCACAAGGTCTGTCCAGAATAAGTCTGGCCATTGTTACTATAAAGAGAATAGTATAATGGGAATGCATCAATAGTTACATTGATGTAACCTGGCAGCCAAGGAGAATGGACTGGAATATGAATGCATGAACAGTGACAACTACTGTACTAGTCAGTGGGAGTGGTAGACACCATTGAATGAGCATGAGTACTGTGTGGCCATTGCATTCAAAATGACTGTGCAAGTAGAGCAACAAATCACCAAATTTTGTGTTAAGCTTGAACATTCCTCCATGGAAACTATTCAGATGATTCATAAGGCTGCAGCTATGGGCAGCTGGTGATTGGCAGCTTCATCACAATGCGCCTGCTCATGCGTCATGGATCATGCAGAGGTTTTTTTTTTTTTTTGGTTTTTTTTTTTTTTTTTTTTGCAAAACATCAAATCACCCAGGTGACTCAGCCCTGCTACAGCCCAGACTTGGTGCTCTGCAACTCCTGGCTTTTCCCAAAACTAAGATCACCTTTGAAAGGGAAGACATTTCAGACCATCAGTGAATTTCAGGAAAATACGATGGGTCAGCTGATGGCAATTCCAACAAAGGATTTTGCAGAGTGCTTTGAACAGTGGGAGAGACAGACACTAGATAACTGTGAGGTCCCAAAGTGCCTACTTTGAAGGGGACTGAGACATCATTGTCCTATGTACAATGTTTCTTGTATCTTTGATAAATGTCTCTTTTTCATATTACATGGCTGCATAATTTCTGGATAGACCTCATGTGGAATTTTTTCCCAGTAAATATGTGCAGGTAATACTAATGTATATTCTTTTCCTTATGATTTTCTTTTTTTTTAATTTAATCTTTTTTTTCCACATAACCTTTTAGTCCCCTTATACCTCTTTCCCCCAGCAATCACTACTCTGTTGTCCATGTCCATGAGTCTTTTCCTTTTTGCTCAATCCCTCCACCCCTAAACCCTCCCCCCAACTAGCTGTCATTCTGCTCTCCATCTAGGAGTCTGTGCCCATTTTCTTTGTTAGTTCAGTTTGTTTCACTAGATTCTACATAATGATTTTCTTTACTCTAACTTTATTGTAAAAATATAGTATGTACTACATTAAAATATACAGAATATGTGTTAATCAGCTATGCTATAGGTAATACCTCTGCTCAGTAGTACACAGTAAAGTTTTGGGGGAGTCAAAATTTATATGTGTATTTTCAACTGTGTTGGGGGGTCGACATCACGTGTTGTTCAAGTATGAACTGTGTAAGACTATGAATCACATAAATGCAGATTTGTGGATCTGGTTGAAAGCATCTCTAAGTAGGAAATATGTAGAATTGTCACTTAGGCTCTTGATTCTCTTATTCATTTGATGTCATGGTACCTGACACTTGCTGTCTTTGGCATAAACTTAATAACATATTCCTAAAAACAAAAATATTAAAAACCATAAAATCATCAGTTCTTATGGTGACTAGGATAATCCAGCTGCATGATAAATCCACAAGGCAGCTGAATTTTGAACAAACCCTTTTGATTTCTACTAATCATTGCTCATACATTTGGAGGTTCTCACTTTTTTAAAATGAAAGTACATAAATTCTTTTTTAAATATTTTATTTATTTATTTTTAGAGAGAGGGGAAGGGGAGGAAAAGAGAAGGTGAGAAACATCAATGTGTGGTTGCTTCTCACGCACCCCCTATGGAGGACACAACTTGGGTCACAACTCAGGCATATGCCCTGACTGGGAATCAAATCAGTAACCCTTTGGTTCTCAGGCCAATGCTCAGGGGATTCCCTGAGCCACACCAGCCAAGGCTTAAAAGTACATACATTCTTATATTAGAACATCAACCTTAGCCAGATGGCTCAGTTGGTTGGAGCATCATCCCATGCACCAAAAGGTTGCAGATTTGATCCCCTGTCAGGGCATATAATGAGGTTGCGTGTTTGATCCCCATTTAGGGCGCATACAGGAGGCAACCAATTAATGTATTTCTCCCTTCCTCTCTCCCTAAAGGCAATAAAAAACATCCTGAAGTGATAGTTTTTTTTTTTTAATCAGAAAAGACCATTTTTGCCTCATGTGCACCTTTATGAACCCTGGGAGATTTGGACCATCTGTAAGGAAGCGTTACTGTAAACTTGAATGCCTTCTTGTCATTTTTCAAATCTCAGCTCAGCTTCTTCTAAGTCACTCCTGTCCTGCCCAAGTCTAGGTTCAACTGCCTGTGTTTTATGCTCTTCTACAGCAGCCTGCGCTGCTCCTATGAGAGCACATATATCACCTTATTGTGATTACCAGTTTGTCTTTTTAGCCCACCAAGACAGAAGCTCCTTGGGGGAGATTGTGTCTTACTCCATTATACTTTCAACTTATAATACGGCACCTGGCACATCACTGATGCTTTAAAAAATATATTTAGTTTTAGAAACTAAAGTTATGGTAAAAGTATGCACAATAACTAAGAAAAAGCTAGCCAAGTGACTAGATTTGGTTCAAGCAACAAAGAAGATAAGAATAAATGGGTAGTTTTTAGAAATTAGGTAGTCTTAGCTTACATTAACAGAACATTACTTTATCAGTATTACTTTTCTCTTAGACTTACTGCTAGGTGCCTTATAACAATCCCATTAGATTTTACGGGTGAAACCAAGGCTCTTAAAGTTGAAAGAATTTGATTTGCCCAAGGACATTTTTTAAATTGAAACTCAATCGTTTGACTCAAAGCCTTGGTCTCTTGTAATATAATGAAACATTCAGAACAAATGAAGTGATACTCTTCAGTACTTACTCATACAATATCTAGAATACCGTTTTTATTCTTATGTTGTTTGCTCCGATTTAAAATAAACATTGACATTATGAAACACTTCCAGAAAAGGATAGCCTTAGAAATAAAGGATCTGGAAAAAGGTTATCTTTTGAGGAATAGTTGAAGGCACTAAAGAGAATTTACTTGGAGAGGGAACATATTTACTCTGGGGCTATAGTACTTCAAAGAAACAAGGTCAGAGGGTAGAAGTTATGGGGAAAGTGATTTGGATTAGATATAAGACAATTCTCTAAGAGGAGATTTCTAAAAGTAGAATGAATTTTTCAATGTTGAGGCCCTGTTTAAATAGTAATACTACTGATAAAATTTTTATCAGCATTTTACATTTCATAAGAAACATTTTAATAAATTTGTAATTTAATCATAACTCTAGGGTAGATGGTAAGCATTATTCCATTCTTACAAAGAAACATATTAAGAGATTTTAATTTGTAGCATGTGACTGGCAGAATCAGTTGTGTCCCGTCTGCTGACTCAAGGTGGTGTGCCATTTCCACTTTAATAGACAGATGACTATGCATCATGAATGCCAAGGAGGAAACACCCATATTTGGGAAGGAAGTTAGACTGTATGATTATCAAGTTCTCTTCTGACTTTGAAAATGTTTGATTTTAAAATTCGACCTCATTTGTGCCTTGTCCAGTGCAGCTCAATTGATTGGAACGTCATCCCTTGGATCAGGGGTTCCAGATTTGATTCCCAGTTGGGGCACATGTGGGAAGCCAACCAGTTGATGTTTCTCTCCCACAGCAATGTTTCTCTTTTTCTGTCTCTAAAGCAATGAAAAAATGGCCTCTGGTGAGGATAAAAAAATTTTTTTTACCTCATTTGCTTATTCACTACTTCTTCAAAGACTTTGCCCAACCCATTTCTCAAATATGTGCCTAAGCTTTATCCGCCTCCCCCCTCCCCCATTATCTAACTGGTTTCTAGAAAAACTTGTTCCATCTCTTTATATTCTAGTCTTTGTAGTCTCATACCTGCTTAATCAATATCCCCTTCTTTAGGAAGCTGAAAATCATGCTAAACCAGTTTCACCTTTTCATTATTTCCTCCCTCAAATGCCCTTCCAGTTAATTTTTCTACTGAGGACCCCAAAATCCTTGTGTCCTTTATTTTTTAAAAATTTTTAATTGTTGTTCAATTACAGTTGTTCCCACTTACCCCCATTACTCTCCCCTGCCCTACCAGCCCCCCACCCCACATTCAATTCTCCCTGCCCCCAGTTGTCCTCATCCTTTATTGTGATATTTGTGACTCTAGAAATATTTGGTTTCTTTTTCCTTTCTAACTTATCACCAATGTCATCTACAAGTTCTTGGTACATTTCCTGCTCCTTAGATCATATTTGATTAACTTTTTTTCCCGTATCTCCATAGGTTTTTAATCTTTGTTGTCACTCTTGCCTGTGTCTTTAATCACTCAATTTTAGCTCTGTCCACCATCTCCCTTCTGATGGCAGTAGTATATCAAACCAGAAGTCCACTGTTAATGATTCCATTGTTATACTTCCCTCATTGATTCCTTGCTATCTTGGTTAACGGATTACAGATTATGTTCCATGGAATATATGGTTCTCATACTGCTCCTTCAATAGCTCTCCAGACTGAAAAACATTCTTCATATCACCAGAATTGATCTCCAAGGCTCAGAGTTTGGTTTTCCTCGCTTTATGTATTCTTTGTATCTGGGCTTAACTCAATCATCCACAAAAGCCTCAAAACTTACTTCAAGCTACCTGTGTTCTCTACTTCAATCAAATTGGTAACACTTCTCCCACATCCAAGTCATTTCTCCTTGGTATTCAGTGTGTGGTCATATTGAACACTTAAGCCAATGTGCTTTATATAGTACAGTTGTTTAGCACCAGTGAAAGTTCCTTTTATTCATGCTCCTCATTCCCTACATTTAACACAGTTCCTTTTCTTTGGTAGGAGCTCAATAAACATTTAATAAACTGAATTCCATTGACACTCAAGCCATAACTATTTTTAGAGTTTTTTAGTGTAATCTGTTAAATTAACTAATCATCATTTTTCCCATAAAAGTTCTTTCCCAATCTTCAGTTATTTCCTATTTGTAGAATCAAGTCTACTTGGCATTCATTTCAAGACCCACAAATAAAGCTCTCTCTACCTTTGTATCTTTATTTCTCACTTTTGTCCTAATATAACCGTTTTATTCTAGCCAGAACAGTCTGTTAATTTCCTGTATTTTCTCCATTCTTTTGTTCTTGTTATTTCCCCATATTTATTTCTAGAATGCCTTTATTTCTCTTTTATTCCCCATTGTTATTTCTAGAATGCCTTTGCTACTCTTTGTTTTTCCAATTTTTTCCAAATTCTACACCTTCAACATATCTTTCCTAAACATTCTAATCTTTGAACTTTTAGTATGTAAGTTACATTATTTGATACTCTATTACTTGTTGATCTGTCACCTTTTATGGTTGGTTTGGGGGCATTGTTTAACTTTGTATATGTACATGTATTTTATCTCCATTATTAAACATCTGTAATAAGTTATACCAGTTGTTAAAAAAATAAACTTTCTACTTTGGAATCTGCCACCAATTTTTTATTAGCCTTAAATAGTATATTCTTTAGGTTCTTCAGTTTGTACATCTATAAAGAAAAGAGATTGAACTGAATTGCTTACACTGTTCTGTGTTCTGCTAAGGGGAAAAAATGGAAAATCCTTTCAGAAAATTTTTAAAGATGGATAATACATTAAAAAATTAAATGTAAGGGACATAAAGGAAAGAATAAACAAATGGGATCTCATCAAAATAAAAAGCTTCTGCACGGCTAAAGAAAACAGTATTAAAATAAAAGGAGAACGAACTGTATGAGAAAACATATTTGCCAATACCTCAGACAAGGGTTTAATCTCCAAAATATATAAAGAACTTACATGACTCCACTCTAAGAAGACAAGCAACCCAATTAAAAAGTGGGCAAAGGACTTAAACAGACACTTCTCCAAGGAGGACATACAGAGGATCCAGAGACACATGAAAAGATGCTCAGTATTGCTAGCTATCAGAGAGATGCATAAAATCAAAATGAGATACCACTTCACACCAGTCAGAATGGCCGTCCATAAACAAAGCAACAAATGTTGGAGAGGTTATGGAGAAAAGGGGACCCTAGTGCATTGCTGGTGGGATTGCAAACTGGTACAACCACTACGGAAAACAGTATGGAATTTTCTAAGAAAACTAAAAATGGATCCGCCTTTTGACCCAGCAATTCCATTGCTAGGATTATATCCTAAGAACCCTGAAACACAAATCCAAAAGAACCTGTGCACCCCAATGTTCATAGCAGCACAATTTGCAATAACCAAGTGTTAGAAGCACCCTAGGTGCCCATCAGTAAATGAATGAACCAAAAACATACGGTACATTTACATGATGGAATTCTATGCAGCAGAAAGAAAGGAGCTCCTACCCTTTCTGACAGCATGGATGGAACTGGAAAGCATTATGCTAAGTGAAATAAGCCAGGCGGTGAAAGACAAATACCTTATGATCTCACCTTTAATAGGAACCTAAACAACAAAACAAACAAACAAAATATAACCAAAGACGCTGAAATAGAGAACAGGCTGACAGTGATCAGACAGGAGAGGGGAGGGAATTTCAGGGGGGAAGGGGAAGGGTTTACAGAGACAAGTAGAAAAGACACATGGACAAAAACTAGGGGGAAGTGGAAATGGGAAGGAGGGTGGGGAGGGCTTGGGGGGTGTGGGCTGGGATGGGAGTAAAAGACAGAAAACTGTACTTAAACAACAAAATAAAAAAAATGTAAGATATAATTTGTTAGATGGTGAAAAATAAAGTAGTGAAAGAGGGAAGTAGTTGTGATTTTAAATAAGTGAGCAGAGAAGCTTCTTAAAATAGGGGACAGTTGAGTGAAGACCTGAAGGAGGTACAGGAGCAGGTATCTGCAAGAAGAGTACTCCAGACAGAGAGAGCAACATGTATGAAGACCCTGAGGCAGGAATGTGTATATGTTTTTGAGAAACAGCAGAATTCAGTGTATACAGGGGTAGGCAAAAGTAGGTTTATAGTTGAGTACATGAAATAGTTTATTATTGTATTATTATTAATTACTGTATTATTTATTTGTATTATAACTGTAAACCTAATTTTTCCCACCCCTGTGTTAAGGGGACAAGTAAATAAAGAGAAGGTCAAAGATAATGAGGGAGAAGGCAAGATGTAGGGCTAGATAAAGCCATTGGGAAGACTTCACATTGTTATACTCCTTGGCATTTTCTATGAAATATTTTTCATAGGGAATTATAGAGCATCTAGGAATGAGGTCCTTTTAACCAAATTTAAGAATTTTATGTTTTACTTTGAAAAGTTGGTAATAACTCAAGATGGTAATAATATTGAAGATGACAGTTGGCCACCTATATTGATTCTTTTGCTTTAGAGTTTGTAATTATAACAATTTTTTTACTATAGGTAAATTAACATGATGGATTTCTCCAAGCTACCAAAAATACTCAATGAAGATAAAGAAAGTGCATTTGGTTATGTGCATGGGGTCTCAGGTCCTGGTAAGTAATATATAATAATCTCAATGGCAAATATTCGTAACTTCAGTTAATGTCTTTTAAAGGTGTTTTAGGTAGAAATACACAAGGTTCTGGTCGCCTACATAAATTCTGTCCTGAAAAGATTTTATAGCTGCAGCCAAGCTGTGTGGCTCAGTTGGTTGGAGCATCATCCCCTACTCCGAAAGGTTGCAGGTTCCATCCCTAGTCAGGGTGTGTCTGGGAAGCAACTGATTGATGTTTCTCTTTGTCTCTCTGCCTCTCTCTCTTTCTCTTTGTCTCTGTCTCTGTGTATCTCTCTCTCTCTCTCTGTCTCTCTTTCCCCCTTCCCTAAAAAGCAATGGAAGAAGGTAAAGGTGGGGGAAAAAACACTTTATGACTGCTCTAAGACTGAGGTAATACCGCCATCCTAAGGGCTCATCTACTACCCATGATCTAAATTTGATCATTATTGAGGTGCTAATTTGTAATAGCATGTTTATTGTGTAAGTGTATAATCACTGTTTAGAGTTTTACCTATTTTTTATTGAATCTGAGGTTAAAAAGATATAAAGTTTATAGTTTTTAGTATATAATACCTTGTAAATTATAAGTATTCAGTAAATATGTTAATTTGGTTCAAGCTTTAATGTTTTCAGAGCATTTCTCAGCAGTATCAACCCTAGCTCTTTACATATATAAATCCTTCTGCGTGGGTGTTTCAAATATCACTTAACCAAGTACCTGTGGAAAAGAAGTCTTATGACATGACACTGATCATGGAAAGCAGTTTTATAGCACATGTTCGTTTTGCCAAAACCTTGGGTACTACTGTATTTAAAATAATCTTATTCTAGTATTCATTTTGTTATTCTATTATACTCCTACTGCAAAACATGATTCACAGTTTTTGTAGGCAAACGTGCACATTGATTTATAATCCTTAGTGGAAGTCTATTTTTCTTTATATCTTTTCATAAACCTTATGCTGTTGCCTTTTTGTTGTTCTAATCAAGGTGGAGGTAATGACCCTTTTCGGTGTTCATGCAAATGAAGATTGGCAGTCACTGTGCTTCGTATTTCTCCTCAGGAAGTTTCTACCACTTAGAACTTGGTGTTTGAGCTTTAACTCAGTGGCAAACAGTACATTTTACAATTTTCAGTCTCTTTTGCCATTCAGAGAAACAATTTTCCCCTTGAAGATCATAAGTTTTTAGAAAAGATGAACAGGCTACACACAAGAACTTTTAGGGAAAAGACAAAAAAAACATAATCAAAAAAGTTTAGGTATTCCTAGCCAGTATCGCTCAGCAGAGCAAGGGGTTGCTGACTGATTCCCAGTCAGGGCACATGCGTACATTATTGATACCCCATCGGGAAGCATATGAGAGGCAACCGATGGGTGTTTCTCTTCCTCTATTTGTCTCGCCCTTCTCCTGTCTCTAAAAATAAAATAAAATATTTCTCACTAAAGAGTTTAGGTAAAAATATTTTTCTGAAACTTGTAGAAAATTCCCAGAATCTATTTATAATCTTTAAGTACTTAATAGGATAAAGAAATGGCATACTTTTGGTTTATGAAATAAGATTTAAAATTTTAGTTATTTCTGGTATTTTAATTCATCTTATATAGTAAGTATAGAGATAAATATGGAAATTAATAAATCTCCATTGTTATTAAAAAACTAGTGAGATTTTAATACTTTAATAGTTTTCACTTCAATATTGCCTAATATACTGCTCTAATCAATTATATTAAAATGATAAATATTGAAAATAGATTTATTCCTATACCTCTCTGAAAATTTACACCCTTCCCTCCCTACCAGAAAGGTAATTTTGGCGTAGTAGACAATGTAGCCCAAAATGGTATGTACAAATTCTGGTTCAGTATTTATAAGAACTGTGGATTCTTAGTCAAGATTTCACCCATTAGTGGTAACTGATTATAAATATCCCTGTGGTGTATGAAAAAAGTTTTGTGGATGCATATGTGAGTTTTTCTAGGTAGAACTGTCATTAGTTTAGGAAAAAGGCCCTTGTCCCAGAAGTTTTAAAAGCCATTGCTATAACGTGGTAGAGAGTAAAAATGTTGTTTCAGATATTGTCTCTCAAAGGAATGATGACAGCACAGCAAACGGATTGTGTGGCATTCCACCATGCTACTAGCTAAAGTTCCTGTTCTGATTTTAGTTTTGAACGTTTTTATTATTGTCCTCAAACCCAGTATTTCATGAATCTTAGCAAGCTGAGTTGATCAAAACCCATATTTAGATTATGGGTTATTATGGATTATTATGGTTATATTATATAAATGAATAATCCTTAGCCTAACGAATTAATTTTGTTTCCCTCTATATTATATGCTAAAAATGTGTCTTTCTGTGAAACTACATGTATGTTCCATAGTGAATGTTTTATTTTTCTTATAAATATATGAGAGCTGTTTTATTGGATTTACAGGATATTTTAATTGTCTATAACTTCCAGTGTCTTAAGTCATCATAACACTCATGTTCTTTTCAGTTGTTACAGCCTGTGACATGGCAGGTGCAGCCATGTACGAGCTGGTGAGAGTGGGCCACAGCGAGTTGGTAGGAGAGATTATCCGATTGGAGGGTGACATGGCTACTATCCAGGTGTATGAAGAAACCTGTATCCTTTTTGGTTCAAATTCTTCCACTTGCTACAAGTCACATTTTAAGGATTTATGGCAAAAGTAGAAGCAACAACCAGTGATACAGAAACTGAAATGTTGGTGTTAGCAGTCTGATTTATATAGGAGGATATTGAAGAAAGATACTAGGAATTACTGCTTTTCTTATGAAATTAGTGTTCTTTCTTCTACCAGCCTGGCTGGTATGGTTCATAGACTGAGCACTGGCATATAAACCAAAAGGTCACCAGTTTGATTCCAGGTCAGGGGACATGCCTAGGCTGAAGACTAGGTCCTCAGTAGCAGTTGTGTGGGAGGTAACTGATTGGTATTTCTCTCTCTCTCTTTCTCTTGTCCTCTCCCTTCCTCTAAAAATAAGTAAATAAGAAATTAGCATTATCTTCTGAACTTTCATTACCCTTAATATTTCAGTAGTCCACAATCTTTAGGGGGAAGCAATTAGAGACATATTGTAGAAGAAACAATAAACAGAATAACATCATCAGTTTGTATGGTTAAAATTCTCAAATTATTTCTGTTTAAAATACTAAATCCATAAATAAATTAGTTACCATTCTCTTTTTTCTAGTAAACAGTGCTATGTGATGCATTACATTATAGTTTTAGCATTAGGAATGTTTACTATTTGTTCGGTTAGCATAATTTTGGCTTTTAAACATAGTATTTTCAATTTTCTATAAAAAATAAAGAGATAGCCCTGGCTGGTGTGACTCAGTGGACTGAGCGCAGGCCTGCAAACCAAAGGGCCCCTGGCTTGATTCCGAGTCTGGGCACATACCTAGGTTGCTGGCTAGGTCCCCAGTAGGGGGCACGCAAGAGACAACCACACATTGATGTTTCTCTCCCTGTCTTTCTCCTTCCCCCCCACTCTCTAAAAATAAATACAATTTAAAAAAATAATAAAGTGATAAAGAGTTAAGCTTTGTGAAGAGAAACACTTTTTCTTTTGCTTCATTTGTATATTTTACTTAGATTGGTTCTCAATATCAGCATTAATTCTTTAGCTATTTAAGATTTATTTACAATAAATCTTTTTTTTTTCCTCCCTCCATACTAAAATGCATGCTTGCCAATAACTTTTCTGTCTATGTGAGTACTGGGGTGCTAATTCAAAACAAAATCACATGAAAAATTTAAGTCATCTGCACTATCTACCGTAGCCAAAATTTGGATACAGCTTAAATGCCCATCAATAAATGAGTGGATAAAAAAACTGTGGTATATTTTCACAATGAAATAATACACAGCAGTGAAAAAAATGAATTTTTTACCTTTTGCAACAGCATGGATAGAACTAGAGACTATTAGGTTAAGTGAAATAAGCCAGTCAGTGAAAGACAAATACCATATGATCTCACTTGTAAGTGGAATCTAATGAACAAAATAGACTAATGAGCAAAGTAGAACCAGAAGCATAGAATCATGGAATAGACTGACAGCTGCAAGAAGGAGGGGTGAGGTGGGGACTGATTGAAAGAAGGGAAAGGGATTAGTCAAAGAACATGTATACATTACCCATGGAAATGGACAATGGTGTGGGGATTGACTGTGGGAATGGGGGCCAGCTGGGTGGAGGGGGTTGAAGGGGGAAAAATGGGACAACTATAATAGCATAAACTATAAAATATTAAAAAGAAAAAAGAAAACATTTAATAATATGATGCTGAAAGTAAACTAATTTAATTGAAAAATTAAAAGTGGTACAAAAAGTCATCTCAAAAACTTAAATGAGAAGTTTGTAGCTTTGAAATCGTATCTAGTCAAAAGGATTTTTTTTTCTATTCTGACCTTTATCTTTTATTTAATCTTTTGCATGGTTTGCAGATTTAAAGTAAACAAACGAACCTGTATATAGTTTCAGTCCTCTTTGCTTTTGTCATCCTGTATCTGGCCAGTTTTCAGTATACACCCACTCATGCATGCAGCCTTTTTTATTAAGTGTTTTTTTATTGTTGTATATCCTTCTGGTTTGTTAATTGCAATATGAGTCAATATAAATATGTATTTTGTATTTTTCTTCCCTTTTTTCCTAGAAAATAGCATATTATATGTACTTAGAATTTAGTGTATAGATATGAGATAAGTATAGTAAAATGTTAATGGTAGAATCTAGTAGAGGTTGAGGATGGAGTTCACTGTAAAATGAACTTTGTGATAGGTTTAAAATTTATAATAAAATATTAGAAATGAACATATATTTTGGAGATCTTTCTAGAGCAATTCATAGAAGCTCCTAAATCTTTTTTTAGCTACATAAAATTTCATCATATGCGTATACATAATTTATTCATCACTCTTTTAATGATAGAAATTTTAGTTGTTTCTAGTCCTTTACATACAAATAGAATGAATTCACAGAAGTTGGATTTTGGGGTCAAGGTTTATGCATTTTAATTTTATAGATATTGCTAAATTGCTGTCAATAAAAGTTGTACAGATATTACTCCTATGAATGTTATGGTAAATGAGAGCAGGGGGGGATTCAGTGCGTTTATTTGCAGGTTTTCTTTTTTTCCTTTTTAACCCCACTTTTTAATTCTTAAGGTTTTAAGTTTTTCTTAGGTACTAATACCCTTTTTAGGGGACTGGTGTTCTTCAGTAATATAGTAAAACAACGTATTAAGGAGAGGCTTTTGCTTCTATTTTTAGTTCTGTGGTTTACCAAACTGCACCAAGGCACTCTGGGCAACTGCAGCAAATTCATGTGGGTTCTAGGACATTTAAAATTTTTGAAGTTAACACAAGAATATTAGACATCTTGTCAGACAGCATGTGACCTAGCAGCTTGAGATAATAAACTGTTTCATTACATGGCTGCACTGTATTGTTCTCGATGATGTCATGTGTTCACCAGGCTGAGTTTTTGGTGATTGCTAAGCTAAAAAGTAAATATTATGTGTAAATGAATATGAATCAAGTATTCCAAGGCTTGAAAAAACTGCTGTCACATACCTGACAGGCACATATATCCCATTTGTAAGAACTGAGGATATTTAAGAATGAAATTAAAATATATTGTTTTCTCTTTATATTTTTCTTTCAAAGTGCTGCTCAGTTGTTTGGACATATATATTTATTAAGTTGTTTGGACATAAAACTAATAAATGGAATCACTAGATACGAGTTTTATCATAGGTCACCATGAAAACGTCACTAAAACACTCAGGATGTTGGGTAGTATCCCTAAACTTCCATAGTGAGTTTTCCTCAACTGCTGTTTCTAGCTGGTGTGTCTGTTGGAGATCCTGTACTCCGCACTGGTAAACCCCTCTCGGTCGAACTTGGTCCTGGCATTATGGGAGCCATTTTTGATGGTATACAAAGACCTTTGTCAGATATCAGCAGTCAGACCCAGAGTATCTACATTCCCCGAGGAGTAAATGTGTCTGCTCTTAGCAGAGATATCAAATGGGATTTTACACCTTGCAAAAACCTGCGGGTATGTCTTTGTAACCAAGATTTCTAAAGTTCATGAAAGAATGTGAAATGGAGATTTAGTGAATTATTGTACACTCGTAGTTCAAAGAAAAGTAGACCACAGAAGCATAACTCAAATTTTTCTTTAAGTCCACAAGGGTTATAGAACTAGTAAGTTTTATTGATAAGTGAGGCAAATTGTGGGGGGGCTCCCCCCGCAAGGTCCCCCCAGCCACCACAGATGAGAATAAGTCTACCAAGACATGATTTGCTTGGGGATGAAAGGTGGCTGGTCTCTCAAAGGAGAAGGGCCAAGAGCCTTTTCCTCAATGGGCTTTTGCACAGGAATACAGGTATAGCTCATTAATCATTGTTAGGCAGTAAGGATCAAACAATAAATAACAAAACACTGAGGGCCTATTTTGAGTCAGAGTCAGATAGCTAAAGAGCTATAAAACTTTGAGGAACAAACTCACTTATTGCTTGGACCTTATCATTTAATTGAGAACATTCCAAACAAAGCAGTTTTCACAGGATTTTACATAGTCTTTCTTAGGCCTGATTGCCCAGGGAACCCGCCCTTTCCAGCACAGGGCTGCACCACCCTCCATCATTGTTTCAGGCTTAGTTGGAGCAAGGGAAGTAAGGCAGGCAAGAGATTAGGAGATTTCTCGCAGACAATGAGGACTCAGGGGCTTTGTCAAAGCCAAAGGGCGAGAGTCCGTCAACCATTTTTTCTGTAGCCCCCCAAGTTCTTCCTTGGGGGCCTCCCACGTGATTGTGCCTGTCTTAGGTCATTCCCCCCTTTAGGGAATCTTACCCGTCATTGGCTAACCGACCAAGCACTGGGGGCCAGTTATGGATGAAATAAAAGGAGAAGTGGCACTCCTGCCAGGGAGATAAGCTTTGCCTTCTTAGTGGCTTATGGTCCGAAGGTCACTCCCTCAGCCTTATCCTTGGCGGGGGGCTGGGGGGGGGGGTACAGCTTCTGAAACCAGGCAGGGCAGTTCCCAACAGCAAATGATTTAAATAGTAAGTGTGAGTCTACCTCATGTTTCTTTGAACATTAAACAACAAATGCATGTGTTCTCTAGGTTGGTAGTCACATCACTGGTGGAGATATTTATGGAATTGTCAATGAGAATTCGCTCATCAAACACAAAATCATGTTACCCCCACGAAACAGAGGAACTGTAACTTACATCGCTCCACCTGGAAATTATGATACCTCTGTAAGTATCATGTAAACTTTATCTCAAAGGGTGGTCCTATGTATATATGCTTGTTGTCCAGCTTTAGTGCCCTAAATAGTTAGACAATTGTTATTTAATGTGTAGATTTTTAGGTAATTTTTGTAGAATTGTTTTATTTAACCTTTTTAATTTAAACTTGAGCTTGGAATACAAAAACATGGTTTTAAAAATGTTAAAATATGGTTGGCGTACAATATTATATTAGGTTCAGGTGTACAAGAGAGAGGAATATCTAGTACAGTATTTTCCTATCTTGTTAACTTAACCTCCATTAAGAAGCCCTGATTCTTTGGATATAGAATAGACTTTGATTTAATTATCAGTTTATAGTCACATAATTAGTTGCCTAATGGACTATAGTATATGAATTTTTGGGTGAGCCATTTAAAACTTAGCCCTTTAATGTTATTGGTAGCTGCATCATATCAAATACACTAAATCCCTACTACTTTTTGTGGGTATGAAGATAACTGTTACCAGGAGAGCCAAGTTAGAGGGCTACCCCTCCTCAGTTGTTGCCTTAATCACAAGAGAAGAACTCAAGCAAGAAGCAACATGTATAGTGGAAATTAGAAAAGTTTATTTGTGAAGTACACTTGAACACAAAGCTGCAAGCAGGTACCCAGCTAGTCTGAGTGCCCCAACTGTTAGGATCGTAAGGGTTTTAATGCTTGTAACCAGCTTCTAGGATCCCCTTCTTCCTCCCCTTCCAGACCTTGGGATGAATACACAGTTTCAAAGCTTGTTTTTCCCAGCTAGTGGAAATAATACATATAGAACTTCAAGGGCTCCTCTCCTGCAGGGTCATGGTTTTTGTGATTTTTGGAACACCTGGCAAACTTATTGGACCAGCCTCAGGACTTCTGGGTCAATGAGTGAGGCACTTCTCCCTCCCGCTCCTTGCCTTGGTTTATTATCATCCTGCCTAACACTGCATAATAGATTACAGTATATGAATTAGTGGGTGATCGAGCCATTTAAAACTTAATCCTTCAATGTTATTGATCGTTGCTTCATATCAAATATACTAGATCCCTAATAGTCTTCATGGGTATGAAGGTAACTATTGAGAAGGGCATTGTAATGTATCATTTTTCCCAATAAAATGTGATGAGATAATTTTTTAATATTTCACAAGAATAAGTTTGTACTCTATAACATATAGAGAATAAGGAGTAAGAGGTGGGATAGTGGGCAATGAGCTAGCTGTAACTCACTGGCATGTCCATGGGTCGTACATATAAGTTCTTTGGCTTCTCCATTTCCTATACTATTCTTAACCTCCCCCTGTCTATTTTCTACCTACCATTTATGCTTCTTATTCTCTGTAACTTTTCCCCTATTCTCCCCCCAACCTCCGCCTGCACTCCCTGCTGCTAACCCTCCATGTGATCTTCATTTCTGTGGTTCTGTTCCTCTTCTAGTTGTTGGCTTAGTTTGCTTTTGTTTTTGTTTTTGTTTTAGGTATAGTTGTTCATAATTGTGAGTTTGCTGTCATTTTACTATACATGTTTTTTATCTTTTTCTTAGATAAGTCCCTTTAACATTTCATATAATAAGGGCTTGGTGATGATGAACTCCTTTAACTTGACCTTATCTGGGAAGCACTTTATCTGCCCTTCCATTCTAAATGATAGCTTTGCTGGGTAGAGTAATCTTGGATGTAGGTCCTTGCCTTTCATGACTTAAAATACTTCTTTCCAGCCCCTTCTTGCCTGCAAGGTTTCTTTTGAGAAATGAACTGACAGTCTGATGGGAATTCCTTTGTAGGTGAATGTCTCCTTATCTCTTGCTGCTTCTAGGATTCTCTCCTTATCTTTAATCTTGACTATTGTAATTACAGTGTGCCTTGGTGTGTTCCTCCTTGGGTCCAACTTCTTTGGGACTCTCTGAGCTTCCTGGACTTCTTGGAAGCGTATTTCCTTTGCCAGATTGGAGTTCTCCATTATTTTTCAAATAAGTGTTCAATTTCTTACTTTCCCTCTCCTCTTTTAAGCACCCCTGTGATTCAGATGTTGGAACATTTAAAGTTGTCTCAGAGATTCCTAAGCCTCTCCTCATGTTTTTGAATTGTTTCTTCATTCTATTCCAGTTGAATGTTTATTTCTTCCTTCTGCTCCAAGTCTTTGGTTTGAGTCCTGGTTTCCTTCCCTTCACTGTTGGTTCCCTGTATATTTTTCTTTATTTTACTTTTCATAGACTTTACTTTTCCCTCTCTTTTGGGGCCATACCCAAACATTTCTATGAGCATCCTGATTACCAGTGCTTTGAACTGTGCATCTAATATAGGTTGTCTATCTCCTTGTCTCTTAGTTCTTTTCTGGAGTTTTGATCTCTTCTTTCATTTGGACCCTATTTCTTTGTCCTGGTGTACTTGTTTCATTGTACAGAGCAAAGCCTGAGGTGTTCACCAAGGCAGGGCAACCCTCTCTGCCGTGTTGTGGTGCTGTATGTGAGGGAGGGGTCAGAGAGGCAACAGTGCCACTTTTTTGGCTCTCAACTGGCTTTCAGTCAGTTCTCCTGCTACCCAAAAGCCAACTGGGCCCTTTGGGGTTGACTCTCAGCTGGGTGGGCTTATGTACATTCTCAGACCCCATGGGTCTCTACAACAAACACTCTTGTGAGGCTGGACGTTTCTTTTGCTGCTGCAACCCCTACAGATTTTTACAGCCAGTGGTTTTGAGGCTTTCTTTTCCCCGCACTGGAACCCTGGATTGCACAGTCTGTCCTACTTCCCAGTTGTTCCTCCTGGTTTATCTGTACACAAGTGTGGGACCACCAGCCACCACCTTGCCTGCCAAGTCCTCTGGCTGCTACCTTGCCAGGCGTCATGCTCTCCACCCCTCCTATTGGGCTGGATGAATGTTTAACTCCTTGGTTGTTGGTCTTCCATACAATTCAATTTTCTGGCAGTTCTGGTTGTCTTTTGTTTTTAATTTTGTTGTTTTTCTTTTGGTTGTGGGAGGAGGCAAAGTGTATCTACCTATGCCTCTGTCTTGGCCGAAGTCAGAATAAAAAGTGATTTGTGAAAACATTTATTTGTCATCTCTCTCAGTCCCAGGAGTATCTATCTTCTTTATACTTCAGGACTTCTGTCTGTGTATATCCAAATAATTTACCTATTGCTCTACTACTTGAGCTATCTCATTCTTAGTAACTCCTAAACTGTTTTTAAAAATTAAAACTGAACATAAAGATTTACAATAAAAAGTATGAATCTCCCTCCCCATTTCCACATAACACCATCCTATCCTATCCCCAAGAAGAATCTTGGGTTACTTTGATTTTAGAGGAATAAATGTTAATAACTTTGACTGTACTTCAAATGCTAATGTATTTTTATAGGATGTTGTGTTGGAGCTTGAATTTGAAGGTATAAAGGAGAAGTTCAGCATGGTCCAGGTATGGCCTGTACGTCAAGTTCGACCTGTCACTGAGAAGCTGCCGGCTAATCATCCTTTGTTGACTGGCCAGAGAGTCCTTGATGCCCTTTTTCCGTAAGTTTGAGCTGTGTCCCAGTTTTTACTCAGTTATTATATGTCATTATTGTTTTACTTTTTATAGGTAAAGGTTTTTGATTTGGGGTTTTTTTTTTTTTAAGATTTTATTTATTTATTTTTAGAGAGAGGGGAAGGGAGGGAGAAAGAAAGGGATAGAAACATCAACATGTGGTTACCTCTCACATGCTCCCTACTTGGGGACCAGCCCACAACCCAGATATGTGCCCTGACTGGGAATTGAACTGGCGACCCTTTGGTTTGCAGGCACATACTCAATCCACTGAGCTACACCAGCCAGAGCTGTAGGTAAAGATTTTATGTGCTAGCCTATGAGAAGTTTTATCTAGAGCCCTGGTCAGTGTGGCTCAGTTGGTTGGGCATTGTCCCACAAAGCAAAAGGTTGCTGGTTCAATACCCAGTCAAGGCACATGCCTAGGTTGTGGGTTTGGTCCCTGGTCGGGGTGTGTACTAGAGGCAGCCAGTCAGTGTTTCTCTTTCACAACAATGTTTCTCTCCCTGTCTTCCTCTCTCCCTTCCCTTCTCTCTCTAAATATGAAGTCTTTTTAAAAATTTATCTAGAGAAATAATAGTGAATTAAATACATTTATATATCACCAGTGTTTTCTTAAATTATCCAAGAATTAGTAGATTGGTGCCACTATAAATTGAGGATTTCTAAAATAAACTGGACTCTCTGTGCTTCCCAGCAATCTGGTCTTTGCCATTTTCTTCATCAACTACCCAAAAACCTCCTTTCTCATTACATCTCAGTCCTTACCATACCCTACTTTACTTTCAGCAAATGACTTCATTTAATTTGCAAAAAGACTGAAGGTAGGATCCAGTAATTCCCTTAACCTCTAACCACCAAACCCATATATATCCCACTTACCCTTTAGCCTCTTACCCTTCAGACCTACCTACCCTTGGAATTGTTCTGTTAATAATCTATCACTTTTACACATTTTATGGTTCCTTTTTCTTCTGTCACACCTACCTGGTGAAATTCCAACTATAAATCAGTTATCTCCTTCTCCCAAGTCTATATACAGGCTTCTAAGAAAATAAAATAGTCAGTGCAAGTTGATATATCTCATTACAGTATAGCAGTCCTTCTGCAGTTCCGTAATCATCATTCTCTGGATCCCATTTGAAACCTCTCCACTTGCCTCTGATCTTTAACTCCACTGTTCTTTCTGCTTTATTCTCAACAAATGGTTGTGCTAGATCCTTGAGAAAGAAATTACAGACCAGTAGATTTGGAACTCCTTCAATTTCCTGCCACCAGGCTGACTTAACATCCATTCCTGTTCATCCCTGCTTTTTCTTTCTGCAGCTCATCCCACCTCTTGTCTCCTCAGACCTCCCTGTGTCAATTATCTTTCCTTTATCACCCATCTAATGAAAAAAAAAAATAAAAGAAACTACCATCTTACTCTTTCCCCCTTTTACCTTCCACTATTTCCTCATTTTCACAGCTACACCTGTGGAAAGAATGAGTCATTGTTTCCACTTTTCCCACTCTGGTTCACCATATGACTCTGCTCCTGGCTCCACTGCTCAGCTGAAACTACTCTCATTAACATCATCAGTCACTCCCATGCTGATAATTCAATAAGTAAGTTTTAGTATTTTCTTAATTCCCGTAATGGTTAGATATTTCTTTCTTCTCATTCCTCCTTGAAATACCTTCTTCTTTGTTTGTCCTATTAGCTTCTGTCCACAAGTTCTGATTCTTCATTGCAGGTTTATTCTCCCTTAATTTTGATAATTCTTAAGAGTTTTTCCTCTTTTAGGGTGTTTTTTTTTTCTCATCATTATATATCTTACCCTCTGTGGATGACTTTATCCATTCTCGTGACTTTAATACTCGTTTGTATATGTAAGGACTCCAAAATCTGTTTCTTCATCCTAAATTCCTTCTAAGTTCCAGACTCATATAAAAATACTTCTGATTATGCCTCTCTTTCTAAATATCCTACAGATGCCTCAGAGTCAGTATGTTCAAAACTAAAATAATCATCTTAATCACCACTTCCTTCCTTGAAACTTGTTCATCTTTCTTTGTTGCCTCTCTCAACAAATCTCATTATCATCCATCCAGTGAATGCCTAATCTAAAGTCTGCTACTTCTCTCAAGGATCTTTCTTACCCTCCCACATCTAATTATTGAACAAGTGCTTTCATTCTGTTCCCTAAATATTTTTTATCTACATCTTTCATCCCTACTCCATGATCCTGATTAAGGCTCTTACCCTAATTCCTAATTAAGGTAATTTCTTAGCCTAATCACATTTCATCAAACTTACTATCTCCAGTCTTGCCTTCTTTCTAAGTGGTTGTCCGTATTATATAGTGACCCATTTAAAGCACATGCCTGATCCTGCACTATTTTGCTTGAAATCCTTAAGTGTTCTTCATTACTCTTAAATACGTACTCCTTAAGCCCTTACATAGCCACTCATGATGTGTCCATTACTTACCTTTCAGTATTGTCTCAACCACTTAACTGCTCAGCTGCTTCCTTACATACTATATTCCAGGCATATTGAAGACTGTTAATTTCTTAGGCTGTGCTCCCTCTTGGATCTTTGGCCATGCTCTTCCCTCTGCTGAAAATGTTACTTTATTTTATCTGGCTAATATGTTTCCTTTCAGGTCTTAGCTTCTTTCAGGGAGACTTTCCAAACCCCACTCCAATCCAGTGTTAGACCTTGTCCTCCTTTCTGTGTGCTCCTACAATACTTCGGTGTTTTCCTACGATAGCACTTCCGGCACTAACCACAGTAGATCGCTAAACTTTAAACCAGGGCACACCCAGCCCTGTCTCCACTCCCCAGGTTAATAATTATTTGAAAGAGGTATATAAAGCCATGGGGTGAATGGGCGTGCCTTCTCAATTTACCAGTCACTGAAAGGTTTGGAGGAGAAAAGATTTTAATGCTTAGTATTTTATATTGGAAGAAAGTCTAGTATTATTAAGGATGCAATATTTCAGTGAATTTTTATGATAAAGCACATTACAAAGAAATTTCCCTTAGTGTTACGTCTCATTTCTCCTGCCCAGACACTCCCAGCCCACGTCTCACACACCCAGTGTGTGAGCCCACACACCCTGCAACATTTTCTTTGCTCTGTCCTTCAGACACTCCCAGCCCACGTCTCACACACCGAGTGTGTGAGCCCACACACCCTGCAACATTTTCTTTGCTCTGTCCTTCAGATTATTCCATTCTCCACTGCCACGTTTTAGGGAAAGTTTGAAAGTGGCTGCTACATATACTGTGATCCCAACTGATGGCAGTTTACCCCACTGGAATGTAAGCACTCTGAGTACAGAAACATGCTTATCTTATTTACTGTTGTCTTTCTAACATTTCCAAGCACAGTTTTCAGTGCCCTGGAAGGACTTTGTGAATAGTTATTGGATGGATAAAAGGGGATTGACTTAACATTTTGCCAGAAGTCTTTGTTCATTCACAGTGAGATGTGAATTTTAGGTCTTATTTTTTGCCTCAGGAGACAACTTTCAAAAGTTGTTTATATTTTTAACTTTAATTCATATATTATCCTTCCATGAACTAATTTCAGTAAGCATTGAGAATATCATTAGTACTATTTTATTTATCTTACTTGTTTTTGTATCCCTTTTCCTAAGGTATCTTGTGGAATACACTTTCACTTTTCAGCTATTAAAAATGATAGAGATGGATGATCAGTGATTAACAAACATTATAGATACAAACTAGGGGACTAATTATATATATATATCTATAGTACAGATGAAAATATTTTAAAGTGCTTTCTTTCTTTAACTTATATTTCTGTGCCACTTACCTGTTTTATTTACTAGTATTTATTAGCAAATAAAGTAATTCACACTTGGTTTTCTTTGTTCAGATGTGTGCAGGGAGGAACTACTGCAATCCCTGGGGCTTTTGGCTGTGGAAAGACAGTGATATCGCAGTCTCTGTCCAAGTATTCCAACAGCGATGTGATTATCTATGTAGGATGTGGTGAAAGAGGAAATGAGATGTCTGAAGTCCTCCGTGACTTTCCAGAGGTCCGTATCTATAGAATTTCAAATAATATTTTAGAGAAAATACTACAAATCAACTTTCACTGGCAACTAATGCTGCTTTGTGTTAGAGCTGGAGCATTGCTCTCATTCATTTGTCAAGGACCTTTTGAGGAATTTTCTAATTATGTTTGTAATCCAATTTTGTGTATTTAAGGAAAGGAATTTTGAGTTTTTTAGCCTGACACTTGAAAGTTTCTTTTTGTGGTCTGGTGATTTTCAGTAGCTGGGAGAAAGATAAAATGGACAATAGGCTTTATATGATTTACTAGGTTTGCTGTAGTAATATTCCTTTTTCCATAAAATAATGGATTTCACTTAGTGAATGGAAATAATGGATACTGTTTTTACAGCATAGTGGGACAGGGAAAAGAGGTTGGAATGATGGGGAATATTATTTGGCAACACTGATGAGAAGACATTAAATTTAGACAAGTTGTAAAAAGGGATACAATGTTCTATTTAGAAATAAGATCACTAATAGATGTTTGCCTCTAGCTCACAATGGAAGTTGATGGTAAGGTGGAGTCAATTATGAAGAGGACAGCTTTGGTAGCCAATACCTCCAACATGCCTGTGGCTGCTAGAGAAGCCTCTATTTATACTGGTGAGTACATGAAATTGGAATAAAAGCAGTTAACGTTCATTTTTAAGTTGAGAGCTAAAAACAAACATTTTCTTTTCCAGAGAACTTTTCTTTCATGCTGAAGTACCTCTGTACCTACAATCATATCTCTTGTTTTTAAAAAATGTTTTACTTATTATATCTTAAGAATGTCAGTATAAGACATGTATAAAGCTTCCTCGATCTTTTTAATGACTATTTAATGATGAAAAACAAGTGGTTTTTCCTTACACTTTTTACAATCAATTTATTTCTGAATACACCTGTATCTCTATAACTTGAATCATCAGCTTTGAATTATTATATTTTGACTCCTGGATATGAAAGATAAGAATATCAGTGTGTTTATATAGTACCATCGATCTTTGCTCCCACTTCATCCCAGCTTTTGGTACTTTTGTTTCTACATTTTCAGGATTTACAATATTTACCTACTGTTCTGTAACCATAAATCTAGTATCTGTATCTGTACTAGCCTTAGACTTGTAGTAAAATAGAGTCAGTGCTCACCATCAGTTCTTTGGCTGTAATTTCTCCATTTGCTTTGTGGTTGACTAAAATTTTTGGAAGTTCCTTCAAGTAAAGGCTTTGGAAACTACCATATTTTGCCATGTGCCCCTGTGTATAGTGTGCACCCACATTTTTGGCCCAAACTTTCAGGAAAAATATCTTTTGTTTTAATTTTTAATTCAATTATTTATTTATATTTAGAAATAAAACCAATTATTGTATTCTGGGTTATTATTTTGCATACAGATGTCATTATTGCTTTGTAGAGTTACACTTTTAATGCCTAACCATAAATAAAAGAATTAAAAATGTTTATATAGATATGGAATTAGTACTACCTGTGTATAATGTGCATCCTTATTTTTCCCTCAAAAATTTGGGCAACAGAATGCTCATTATACACGGCAAAATATGGTGTAGTCCCTGAATTCTTACTTCTTTTATAAGTTTGTTTTTTTTCTGTTGCCTTTAAATTTTTAAGAATCATTTGGCTGAGTGTAAAATTGTGGGATCATATTTCTTGAGCATTGAATGCTGGGGAGAAATTTAAGGCGGGCCTACTTCTTTTCCTTTTATATGTCACTTTTTTTCTTGCCCAAAGGAATTTCTCTTTCATTTGAAAGCTCAAACTTTTTTAGGAGACATTCAATATTGATAGTTTGGATAATTTTTTCCTGAGTGTTCTCTTCTTTCTATGAATATGTTTTTTATTTCTGGAAAGTTTTTGAGAAGTGTTTCTGAAACGTTCATCAGTTCATCGCAGTCAAAGTTTTCATCACTTCCTTTGCCAGCATTTTTTTTTTGCTCTTCTGTTTCCTTCTTATGGTTTGTTTTTTGTTTGTTTGTTTTTTGGTACTTATATTGATGTTATTAATGCTGATATTCATCTTTTTTTATAAAATTCTTTTTTTTTAAGATTTTATTTATTTATTCTTAGAGAGAAGGGAAGGGAGGAGGAAAAGGGGTAGAGAAACATCCATCAGCTGCCTCTTGCACATGCCCTGACCAGGGACCAGGCATGCAACCCGGGCATGTGTTCTGACCAGGAAACAAACCAGTGGCCTTGCACTTTGCGGGACAACTCTCAACCGAGCTACAGTGGTCAGGGCCTAGTATTCACCTTTGCAGGAGATGGGAGGGGGTGACTTTTGCTATAGTCTATAGTAGCAGGAATTCTTCATGGTAATCTGTGAAGTTTATTGTTGCATGGAATTGTGTAAGTAAGTTATTTTTCATTTTTCCTCTCCTATCAAACTTTGCAGCTATAAGGTCACTTACAATTATTTCTTTCTATTCCAACCTGCCTCACACCCAATTACTGGTTAGAAGTGCCTGCCATGTTTTATTTGTCCCCATCTTCCTGTTCTCCTTGATGCCATACCAGCAGGGGTGTCTAACCTTTTGGCATCTCTGGGCTACACTGGAAAAAGAGGAGTTGTCTTGGGCCACATATTAAATACACTGTGACACATAATCACAAAAAAAATCTCATAATGTTTTGAGTAAATTTATAGTTTTGTGTCGGGGCTCATTCATAGCCATCCTGGGCCATTTGTGCCCTGCAGGCCACGGGTTGGACACCCTGCTGGGTCCAAGGAACTCCTGCCACTACTCCTGACCTCCTTTAGCAGTGTCCCAAACACAGGGTTCCTGGTTTTGCCCCTGAGGAGGTGTCTCCTAGTTTGCAGAAGCTTAATCTGAGATATGCAGCCTCAGGTGAATTTTTGTGTCTCCCCACACCCTTGTTTGTTTTTTACCTCATTTAGGTGTCTTTTCTCATTATTTTGTTGACTTAAATGTGACCCCTAGTTTTTGATGATGGAGTTTGTGTTTCTCTATTTCTTGTTGTCCTTGTTTAGTGGTTACTTTTAAGAGAAAAAAGAGAAAGTAACATTTATCTATTATTTTAAGACAGTAAGTCTATATAAATGACTTCATAAGTATCCCTTTGTATGGATATATCATACTCTATTTAACTGGCATCCTTTTGGTGGAATCTTGGGTTATTGGTAGGTGTTTTGTTTTGTTGGTTTGTTTGTTTTTCACTATAATAGAGTTCACATTGCTAAAACATTTTTTTTATCTTTGTAAGATTTTCCTGAGCCAAATTGATGACAGTGTTGGGAAGCAAGATCTTAAATGGTCTCACAAAAACATTCTTATACATATTTCTTGCACTTTTTCTTGGCGTGTTTTGTGGGTACCGTTTTGGTACACTTTTGTAAGGTGAGTTCCTAGGAGCAGAACTGCTAAAAGTACACCTGTTAATGCAGATTTAGATTCTGAGAATCCTTCAAAAGAAATAAAGGACAAGAGGTCTGTTTCTCCACATCTTCACCAATGCTGGTTTTCCAGTGCTTTCGTGTGAAAGTTATCAAACCCATAGAAAAGTTAAAAGAATGTTACTACAAACACCCATGTACCTAGCACCTAGATTTGACAATTAACATATTACTATTCCTGCTTTATTTGATGCCTACTTAGTCTTTTTCTTTTCTTAACAGTGAGCTACCGTCATTCCTATGTATATTAATCATTTGAAAACTGCCTTCTGTCTGTATACCTTTTGGAAAGTAGTTGTTTTTCATACTGATTTGTATGAAATAAGCTCTTTGAAATAAGGCTTTTGTCTATCATGACTTGCAGATGTTTTCCCAGTTCATCTTTTGAGTTTGTCTGAGTGTTTTTGTTCCCCCTTGTAGGTGCTGATCTTTATTTAATTCTATGAACTTCTTTGAGGTTTACTTACACATACCTGTCTCTTCTACCAAGTCTTTCTAATATATACACTCAAGCATTAGTGAATGTCATCACAGAAACTTAAAAACATAGCCATGCTTATATAAGAGAAGATCTGATCGTATCATCAGATTGAAATATGTAATAATGACTGTGTTTTTTAAATATACTTTATTGATTATGCTATTACAGTCATCCCATTTGCCCCCCTTCATTCCCCTCCACCCTGCTCACCCTCTCCCACCCACATTCTCCCCATTTAGTTCATGTCCATGTGTCATAAGTTCTTTAGCTTCTACATTTCCCATACTATTCTTACCCTCCCCCTATTTTCTACCTACCATCTGTGCTACTTACTCTCTGTACCTTTTCCCCCCTCTCCTCCTCCCACTCCCCTGTTGCTAACCCTCCATGAGATCTCCATTACTGTGGTTCTGTTCCTCTTCTAGTTGTTGGCTTAGTTTGCTTTTGTTTTTGTTCTAGGTGTAGTTGTTCATAATTGTGAGTTTTCTGTCATTTTACTATACATGTTTTTGATCTTCTTTTTCTTAGATAATCCCTGTAACATTTCATAAAATAAGGGCTTGGTGGTGATGAACTCCTTTAACTTGACCTTATCTGAGAAGCACTTTATCTGCCCTTCCATTCTAAATGAAAGCTTTGCTGGGTAGAGCAATCTTGGATGTAGGTCCTTGCCTTTCATGACTTGGAATAGTTCTTTCCAGCCCCTTCTTGCCTGCAAGGCCTCTTTTGAGAAATGAGCTGACAGTCTGATGGGAACTCCTTTGTAGGTGACTGTCTCCTTATCTCTTGCTGCTTCTAGGATTTTCTTCTTCATTTTAATCTTGGTAATTATGATGTGCTTTGGTGTGTTCCTCCTTGGGTCCAACTTCTTTGGGACTCTCTGAGCTTCCTGGACTTCCTGGAAGTCTCTTTCCTTTGCCAGATTGCGGAAGTTCTCCTTTATTTGTTCAAATAACTTTTCCACTTGTTGCTCTTCCTCTTCCCCTTCTGGTACCCCTATAATTTGGATTTTGGAACGTTTAAAGTTGTCTTGAAGGCTCCTAAGCCTCTCATTTTTTTGAATTCTTGTTTCTTCCTTCTTTTCTGTTTGGTTGTTTCTTTCTTCCTTCTGGTCCACTCTATTGTTTTGAGCCCCAGTTTCCTTCCCATCACTATTGGTTCCCTGTGCATTTCCCTTCACTTCTGTTATCATAGCCTTCATTTTTTCATCTGAGTTGTGACCAAATTCAACTAATTGTGTGAGCATCCTGATCACTAGTGGTTTGAACTGTGCATCTGATAGGTTGGCTATCTCTTGGTCACTTAGTTGTATTCGCTGTGGAGCTTTGATCTGTTCTCCTGTTTGGGCCTCTTTTTTTTTTTAGTCTTGTCGCATCTGTTACGTATGAAGGGTAGAGCCTTAGGTATTCACCAGGGCAGGGCAACCCAGTTGATAGGTTGTGATGTTGTGTGTGGGGACCAGGTCTGAGGGAACAATGGCGCTTGCTCTGCTCTCAGTTGGATTTCAGTCCCTTACACCACTTCCCCCAAGCTAACTGGGCCTATCTGGTGCTAATTCCTGTGTGGATGGGCTTGTGCACGTTCTAGGACCCCGTGGGTCTCTCCAGTGAACTCACCTGTGAGGCTGGCTGGGAGTCTCTCCCTGTACCTCAACCCCCACAGGTGTTTTCAGTCAGTGCCCGACACTCTATTTCCTGGCGCTGGGACCCTGGGTTGCGAGGTCTCTCTTGCTCCCCAATTTTGCATGGTTTATCTGCGTGCAAATGTGGGACCACCTGGTCAGCCTTTGAGAGTAGTGCCTTGCTTCATAATCACCTCCTCGCTGGATCTGCCTGTTGCCACCCTTCACCCGGCCTCTGCCAGCTGCCGCCTTTGTGCCCAGGCTCTGCCCACTGCAGTCTTGCACACCCGGGTTGCCTTACTCGCCCAGTGCCACCACTTTTTGTGCCATGACCCCTCTCCATCCACCTGCCCAACTCTGCCCTTCCTACTGGTCTAGATGAATGTGTCTATTTTAACTCTTTGGTTGTCTGACTTCCATACAGTTCAATTTTCTGTCAGTTCTGGTTGTTACTCTGTTTCTAAATTGTTGTTGTCCTTATTTTGGTTGTTCGAGGAGGCACAATGTGTCTACCTACACCTCCATCTTGGCCAGAAGTCTCTAATTACTGTGCTTTTAAAGTAATGCTTCTTAAAGACTTTGTTCATGGAACCAGTTTTTGAAGCCTCAGAAATCAGTATTTTTATTTTGAAATAAGTATTATAACAAATAGTTAAGTGCTGAATTTTACAGCACCTATTTTGTTTTATCTAATATAAGCCTCTGTGTCTTTACTGGTAAAATAAAGGAATTAGAGTCATAGATTCTGAGACTCTTATAATGTAACAACAACTATATATTTCTAATATCTTAAAGTTGCACAGTTTGTACTTTTTAGAGGGCACTTGTATGTATCATTTAATCTGATATATAGGCAGATAGGGTAAGAGTTTTTTTTTATTTTATTTTAACATATTAAGAAACCACACTGGAAAGTGAAGTCACTTTGCTAGGATTAATGACAGAACAGGAACTAGAATCCAGGACTTCTTTTTGTATATTAGCTTCTTCTAAGTGGTTTACAGCAGCTGTCCCCAGCCTTTTTGGCACCAGAGACCAATTTCATGGAAGACAGTTTTTCCACGGCTGTAGGGTGGGGGGTATAGGGGGTGGGGAGACAGGAAGCAGAACTCAGGCAGTAATTTAAGCATGTCCACGGACAAAGAAAGGAGGTTGGGAACCCCTGGTTTGCAGGACAGGACCTGATCTGCATAGCAGAATCATTGAATAATTAAGACATTATCCATGTTAATAACATAAGCTACTTTGAAAAATAACCAAACAAGATAATTAGTTACGGGTTTTGTGTGCATGAGTGTGTAATACACAGACAAAATCCACACGGGAAATTGATTTCAAACTTTATTAATAGGGATAAGAATAGAATTTTCCATTGAGTAGAAAAAACAACCTTTTTCTACTTTTTAAAATGTATATTAAGGTACACAGGCTATGTACTAGGCTATGACAACAAATAAACCCAAATATAATTACTTGATATAATAGATGTCTATTTAAAATGGTCAGGAGACTCTACTGTCATTCTGGGCTGGGACCTATGCTGAAAAGAACTCTTTCATTTCAGCACATGCCTTCCAGAGCTCCTGGGAGCTCTCTCCCTCTTTGTAAGCCAGAAGGAAGAAGGAACATGGAAGGTTGTGTGGCTTGCCTGGAAGTGGAACACAGTACTTGGACTTATATTCCATCAGCTAGTGGTCAGTTACATGGTGATATCTAAATGCAAAGGAGGCTAGGAAATATAATTCAGCTGTGTGCCCAAAAGAACAACAGATTTTGGTGAAAGAGTATTCTATCTCGTGTACTTATTGCTTTAAAGTTTTCTGAAGCATAAAAATGTCAGGATTATACATTATATAGTATTATTACTTGCAATTTTCTTCCCAATTTAGGAATTACACTGTCAGAATATTTCCGTGACATGGGTTATAACGTCAGTATGATGGCTGACTCTACCTCTAGATGGGCTGAGGCCCTTAGAGAAATTTCTGGTCGCTTAGCTGAAATGCCTGCAGGTAAGTCTTTGTATTACTTATTATGTAAGCAAAACTGATAGGTTTTGGGGGCTACCATAGAAACTCTCTCTTTAAATTTTTTTTTTTTTTCATTTTTTCAGATAGTGGATATCCTGCATATCTTGGTGCCCGTCTGGCCTCTTTCTATGAACGAGCAGGCAGGGTGAAATGTCTTGGAAATCCTGAAAGAGAAGGGAGTGTCAGCATTGTAGGAGCGTAAGCACCTAAACATTTACTTTTCAAAGGAAAAAGGGTCATTTATTTTAAAGAGAAAATATTTAGCCACTTCTGAGGGCAGTGATTCTTACCCAGGTTACACTCCAGAGTCACCCACGGAGCTCTTTAGATCATCCTAGATGTTCTGGTTCCATAAATGTAACTTGAGTGATTTATTACATTTAAGGCACAATGTCCTAGGAACAATGTAGGAAATTCCATACATGTGAAGGTAAGATTATATAATGATAAAAAACCAATGTGCAGATTCACAATCACTGCATAAAGCCATTCTTTGTTCTCAGAGCTTTCTTCCTTTCTGCTTTGTGTATTTATTTGATTAGAATAATGAAACTGCTAAATAATAAATATCTGTTTCATTTCTCATACTAGAGGGTGTTTAATTGTTACTCTTATTTGTAAATTAGTACTGGCTTCTATTTAAGATTTTCTTTCAAAGGTCATTACTGAGGTTATTTCTATTAAAAAAGTCATTTACAATCAAATTGACTTTCATATACAAGTTGTTTTCATAAGCATTTCTCTTTTTTTAATGTTTCTAATGACTGTTTTGTTCTTTTAAATTTAGAGTTTCGCCACCTGGGGGTGATTTTTCTGACCCAGTTACATCTGCTACTCTTGGTATTGTTCAGGTACATCTATTCTAGTGTTGTCAACTTCTGAGCTACCCCTCTGCCCCCCACTCCCATGGGCTGTTCTAATGTTATCCAAATCATCTTAAAGTATTTAATTTAGTAACTAAAGAGTAAGCAATGATATATTTTGTTTTAGTAACATTCTTATCACTGAGAGCCTTTAATGCTATCCGTTCTTTCTTAGGTCTTTACCTAGGATTTATTATAAACAATATCTATAAGTGGGAAATATATTCAGTGTAGCAAAGTTTTATTGGTGTGAATGATACTACCCTTTAATTAGAGTAATCCTAGTTATAAAAACAAATGGACCCAAAAAATGTGTAATGGCAAAAACTCAGTATGTTTTTTTCTCCTCATTGTGTAGTCCAAGGCATAGATGATCCTATCAGAAGGTAGCTCTTTTCCATTGAGTAGTAATTTGTGGCTTCTTCCATCTTGTGGCTCTACTGTCTCTTAGCTTGGTAATCAACTGCATGTGGCTGGCACAAAGGGAAACTGGAAAAGGCACATCTACTTTCTGAACCTTTGGCTCAGACCCAGTACTCCACTCATTCTGTTGATGAACCAGATGAAAACAAACCAGCTAAACCAGATGAAAGCAAAGCTGGAAAATACAGTTTCTGCTTATGCAGCTGCTTCCCAGCAGCAAGGCTTGAATGTTAGTAGATAGCTAGCCAACATAGCCATTAAAAGAAGCCTAAATGAAAAATGTGTACAAATACGGCAATAGGAAAAAAAACAAAAGTAGACGTATTCATTCATAAGTATCTGTATTATTCATGTGGGAAAAGTAAAATATTTGCTTATGTTTTTGTCAGTATTGAAGGAAATGGCAGAGGCTAAATTTACAACTCTGAAGGTCTTTGACATTGGCTAAAAATTTGAGTTTTAAATTGTAGGGAAAAGGCGAGCAAAGTTAGGGATAGATAAAATACATGTGGCCCTGGCTGGTGTGGCTCAGTGGAGTGAGTGCCAGCCAGCCTGCAAATCAAAGGGTCGCCGGCTCAATTCCCAATTAGGGCACATCCCTGGATGGTGGGCCAGGTCTCCAGTAGGGGGCGCTTGAGAGGCAACCACACATTGATGTTTCTCTCGCTCCCTTACCCTCTCTAAAAATAAATAAATAAATAAATAAAATATAAAAGTGAATGTTTGGTCTCAGAAAAGTAACTGTCAGGTGTTACTGGATTGGCCCTCTGTGATAGGGAACTGCATTTAATCAGAACATTTGTGGGGGTTGTTTGTTTTTTATTTGTATATTTATTTATTTTCAGAGAGGGGGGAGGGAGAAAAAGGAGAGAAACATGGGTGTGGAAGAGAATCCACCAGTTGCCTCTCTCATGCCCCCAACTGGGGACCTGTCCGGTAACCCAGGTATGTGCCCTAACTAGGAATCAAACCAGCAACTGCACATTTAGAGGTGTTTTAATCAAAGTGAAGTTTCTATTCTATCTCAGTAGACATTTTGTGGTTCACCTGTTTATATTGTACCATCATAACCTTCAAAACAGTCAGTCAGTTTTTCTTTTTGCTATCTGATTTGACACACTATTAAGGAAATTCAGATAAATTTTGAATTTGATTTGTAGATACTACCCATTCTGAAATTGAAAAGAATATTATTTTTTAATTACAAGTTTTATTTCAGTTATACTACTTCAGTTATACTTGTATGCACTAAAAGGGTACATCATTTGATCAAAAAATATATAGAATTATATATTTAGGACAAACAAATATACCTCAGTAATTTTTTTAATTTTTATTTTTTAAGAAAAATTATTGGATTTTTTTGTTTGTTTTGTTTTGTTTGTAAATCAGGTGTTCTGGGGCTTAGATAAGAAACTAGCTCAACGTAAGCATTTCCCCTCTGTCAACTGGCTAATCAGCTACAGCAAGTATATGCGTGCTTTGGATGAGTACTATGACAAACACTTCACAGAGTTCGTTCCTCTGAGGACCAAAGCTAAAGAGATTCTGCAGGAAGAAGAAGATCTGGCAGAAATTGTACAGCTTGTGGGAAAGGTGAGTTGTAAAATCCCACTGGAGTGCTGGAAGGACAGGTAGAACCTTGGATATGCCGGTTCTGCCTAACAAAATGAGCATTTATTAAATATTCTTAAAATAATAGAACCATAGATTATTCCTTTAGCCAGCAGATATTTGAGGAACCTACATGTATTGTGAGAGGCAAAAGGTGATTATTTTTATTTTCTATTGATGAGTAGCAAATCACTGTGACACTTAGTGGCTTAAAAGTGTTTTATTGCTTGTGGTTTTGGGTTTGAGAGGTTTTAGTTGGGCATTCTTGTTTAGGATCCACATACAGTTGCAGCCATATGATGGCCTAGGCTAGAGTTATTTGAAAACTTCCTTCACGTGTCTGGTGCCTGGGCTGGGATGGCTGGAACAGGTAAAGGTTGGCTGGGCATTTTGGTCTCTGTGTGGCATGTCCACATGGCAGTTCAGTGCTGTCAAAGTGAGTATAAAGGAAGAAAGGAAGTGGAAACCACCAGCTTCTTAAGCCAGGGCCCCAAAACTAGCATAATATCACTTCTGTCTTACTGTTTTGGTGAGAGCAGTTACAGAACTTGCCCACATTCAAGGAAAAGGGCTTTTACTTCAAAATGGTCAATTAAAAGAAGTAACTGAATAGGGCCTTTGTATTCTTTTCAATCATTTGTAGCACTTAACATGGTCTTGGTTTTATAGTACTTGATAAATTTACTTCTTGATTTATTTTTATTTCTTTAAATAGAATGTACCCATCTCCAACCAAATTAGAGGAGGTAGAGGTAGGATCTGTTAAAATACATTTTTTTCAGGAACACTACGGCTAAGGATTGAATTCTACCTACCATGACCTTCCCAGTTAGAAATCTATGTTCAGATCACCCTTTGAGGTTACTTTCGGTCACTGAACATGTATATATATACCCCCTTTTTTGTCCACAAGTATTTGTCACAAAAAGAAAAATACCGCATGATTCCACTTATATAAAGTATCTAAAGTAGTGAAATTCATAGAAAGAAGAGGCTGGGAGGTAGAGGGAAAAGCTGGGAGGTTTAGTGGGTATAGAGTTTCAGATTTGCAAGATGAAAAGTTACGAAAATCTGTTTCACAGCAATGTGAATATACTGTACATTACTGAACTACACTTAAAAATGCTTAAAATGATAAATTTTACTTTATTTTTCTTACCACAATAAAAAAGAGCATCAATCAAAAACTAGTTATGGCCCTGACTGGCATAGCTCAGTGGATTGAGCTCAGGCTGCAAGCCAAAGGGTTCGATTCCCAGTCAGGGCACATGCCTGGGTTGCAGGCCAGGCACCTGGTGGGGGCCACGTGAAAGGCAACCACACATTGATATCTCTCCCTCTCTCTTTCTCCCTCCCTTTCCATCTCTAAAAATAGATAAAGTCTTTTTTTAAAAAAGTAGTTATGAAATGAATTTATAAATGATAGGTATGTGATTAGATAGTTTCTGCTTGCTCATTGATTAAAACCATGGTCCCACATTGTAGAAGTAAATTTCTAAAATTATGTAATTTTTTCTCTTTTAGGCTTCTCTAGCAGAAACAGATAAAATCACTCTGGAGGTAGCCAAACTTATCAAAGATGATTTCCTACAACAAAATGGATATACTCCTTATGATAGGTAACCTATCCTACTATTCTTTTTTTTTTTCTTTTTTAATAATGTTTTGTTTTTCAGTTACAGTTGATGTACAATATTATATTTGCTTCAGATGTACAACCAGTGATCATTTATATGACTTACAAAGTGATCACCTTAATAAGTCTAGTACCTATCTGACACCATACATAATTACTACAATATTATTGACTATATTCCCTTATTGATTTACATCCCCGTGACTATTCTGTACTACCAATTTGTATTTCTTAATCCTTTCACTTTTTCTACCCAACCCCTTCCCATCTGGCAACCTTTAAAATATTCTCTGTGTCTTTGAGTCTATATCTGGTCAGCTTGTTTATTTATTTTGTTTTTTTAGTGAAATCATGACATTTGTCTTTCTCTGTCTGGCTTATTACACTCAGCACAATACCATCTAGGTTTATTCTTGTTGTTGCATATGGGAAGATTTTATTCTTTTTTTTTTTATGGCTGAGTCATACTCTATCGTATGTGTTAACTATTTCCTGTTTATCCATCCATCTGTTGATGGACATTTAGGTTGCTTCATACCATGGCTATTGTAAATAATGCTGCAGTGAACATATGGATATACTTGTATATCTTTTCAATTTAGTGTTTTGAGTTTCTTCCGAAAATACCCAGAAGTGAAATTGCTGGGTCCTTTGTTGTCTCTTATTATCGCCTTTGGGGTTTATTGTGTGTCTTTGTTTTTGTTTAAGATTTTATTTATTTATTTTTAGAGAGGGGAAGGGAGGGAGGAAAAAAAGGGAGAGGAACATCAGTGTGTGGTTGCCTGTCATGCACCCCTGCTGGGGACCTGGCCTGCAACCCAGGCATGTGTCCTGACTGGGAGTTGAACTAGTGACCCTCTGGTTCACAGGCCAGTACTCAACCCACTGAGCCACACCATCCAGAGCTAGCCTTTATTTTAAAGTCTATTTTGTCTGTTACAGTATTGCGCTCCAGGTTTTTTTTCCTCATTTTTATTTTCATGAAATATTTTTTCCATCTGTTTCCTTTCCGTGTATGTGTGTCTTTTGATCTGAAGTGAGTCTCTTGTGGACAGCCTATGAAAGGTTCTTGTTTTGTTATCGGCTCAGCCACCGTATGTCTTTTGATTAGAGCATTTGATCCATTTGCATTTAAAGTATTTGCTGATAGATATGTATTTATTGGCTTTCTATTGTTTCTATTTTTAATCTTTTTTTCTTCTTAAAGAAGACCCTTAAACATTTCTTATAATACTGATTTGGTGGTAATGAACTCCATTAGCTTTTTCTTGTCTGGGAAACTCTTATCTGTCCTTTGATTCTAAATGATAGCATTGCTTGGTAGAATAATTTTGGTTGTAGGTCCTTGCTTTTTATCACTTTGAATATTTTATGCCAATCCTTTCTGGCCTGCAAAGTTTCTGTTGAGAACTCAGCTGACAGTCTTATGGGAGTTTTCTTGAGAGTAACTGCTTTTTTTTATTGCTTTTAAAATTCTCTCTGACTTTAACCTTTGGCATTTTAATTATGATGTGTCTTGGTGAGAGCCTCTTTGAGTTCATCTTGTTTGGGACTCTGTGCTTCCTAGACTTGTATGTTTATATCTTGCACCATGTTCAGGAAGTTTTCTGTCATTATTTTTTAAATAGCTTTTCAATTCCTCACTCCCACTCTTCTTTTGACACCCCCATGATGTGAATGTTGGTATGCTTACAGTTGCCCCAGAGGCTCCTTAAACTATCCTCAGTTTTTTGGATTCTTTTTTCTTTTTGGATGTTTTCTGCTTTCCAAATCACTGATTTAATCCTTTGCTTCATGTACTCTATTGATTCCCTGTAATGCATTCTTCATTTCAGTTGGTGTATTCTTCATTTCTTACTGGTTCTTTCTTATATTTTCTATCTCTATTTTTATGTTTTCTATCTCTTTGTTGAAGTTCTAAGTTCATTAAGCATCCTTCTAACCAGTGTTTGAACTCTGCATCTGGTAGATCATCTGGTAGATTGCTTGTCTCCATTTTGTTTAGTTTTTTTTCCTGAAGTTTAGTTCTGTTCTTTGATACGGGACATGTTTCATTGTCTCCTCATTTTGGCAGCTTCCCTATGTTTGTTTCTCTGTATTAGGTAGAGCTGCTACATCTCCCAGTCTGGTGAAATGACCCTATGTAGTAGGTGTCCTGTGGGGCCCAGTGATGCAGCCTTCTCATTCATCCAAGCTGTGCACTTTCAGGTGCACCCCCTTTGTGGACAGTGTGCACCCTTCTGTTGTAGTTGGGCCTTGATTACTGTTGGCACATCAGTGGGAGAGATTTACCCCCAGGCCTATTGTCCACGACCACTGGCTGTGATTACAACAGAGGAGCTACTGCAGGGGCTGACCCCATGGAGCAGGAATCACTTCAGCAGGTCACTGGCCTCAATGAGTTTGCCCATTGAGTGTGTACCCCATGGAGGTGATTGGCTGGTACTCTAGTGTAGTCTGAAGCAGTTCACTGGGTGTGCTGGTTCTGGGGCCTCCTGGCAGATGCAGGCTAAGGTCAGCTGCTGCCAGTTCTGTGCCCAAGGCCACCCGGCTGGAGCTACAGAGTGATCTGCAGATGGCTGCTACATGTGCTGGGCTTGGAGATGCCTGGGAGAGGCCAAGCTAGGAATTGAGGCCAGCTGCTGCTAATGCCATGCCTGGGACCACTTAGGAGTATGGACAGGCTGAGGCTAGAGACTGCTTATTTGGGGTTTGTGAACCTTTGAGAGATCTTGCTAAGATTGCAATGGGAGCCAAAGCCATTTTTATGGAAAAGCCACTGGAAGTGACTAGGTAGACTGGCAAGTTGGGTGGGGTAAGGTCTTAGGGAATCACCAAGTTGGGTGAACATGTGAGCCAGGTAGATGGAGACTCAGTTTTGGCACCCACCTGCTGGCTCTTTGGAGAAAGGACTTAGCCTAGGCTCAATGGCCATTGCCAACACTTCTGTCTGGGAGAAAGTTGCCCCTCCAGCCCTCACCCTGAATCCAGACAATTCAGTCCTTCTGCTATGTGCCAGGCACCTTTCAAGCCACTACCCTAGTGCTGGAGCTCAGAACAAGTAAATCTGAGTAAGTCTGTGTTTGGGCCCTTGAAGAAGAATGTCTGGGATTCCAGGAAACCTCTGTCTCACTCAGCCAGAATCCCTGCTGATTTTCGTAGCCAGCAGTTATGGCGACTTCCCTTTTCAGCCCTGGAACCCTTGCCTAGGGGGCCTCTGGGAGGCCCTCCACAGCAGAGAATTCCCTCTAGTTATCGCACACAACATGGGTGTAGATGTCCTTCCCACCCGTCTCTACGGGGCTTCTTCTTTAGATCCTTAGTTGTAGGACTTCTATTCAGCTAGATTTCAGGCAGTTCTGAATAATGGTTGTTCTGTAGTTTAGTTGTAACTGTGGTGTGATCATGGCAGGATGTAAGTACCACATTTACCTACTCCGCCATCTTGGCTGGAAATACTGCTAACCTTTTTTACTTGAGACTTTTCTATCAAGTTTTAAAGAAGGAACCACCTACATTAAAACCATTTTTATTTTTATAGCAGACATGTCACAATCTAGTATATCCTCTTGTCTTAATTTTGCTATATTTTTCCAGCTATGACAAATAAGCTAAAAAAAACTCACCCAACCATCTTTAATTAGATTACATTGTGGCTTAGTGTGCAGGGCCTGGATGGGGAATCATCGCCTCCTTCAGGAACTTTTATCACTATATGTCAGCACTGCCGTTGCCTCCTCTACTCTTTTCCTAAATAATGTTTTACTTTCCTGCCTTAATCCACACAAGTCTATTATTTATCTTTCTACCAAACCCCCTGATATGTGCCCTTCAGACCCTGCTACTCCCACTCAGTGCTTGCTTTTTTAATTTTTGGGTCTGCTATTGACGTGGCTTATTAAGTATTTCTGTTTCTTCGGTAATTTGGCCCATTCCCTACAGGCTGCTCTCCACACCCAGTCATATTTGGCCTTGTATAAGACTGAAGAGGAAACTAAACAAATAGAAGGATTTCCAAAATGTAGGACAAGCAAAAAATATGACAGTATAATCAGTAAGCCTCAAAAATCTATATTGGAAACTTAAGAAGCTCTAGCAACTATCCAAACATAACTCAACTAGGGCAACATTCTTTGGAAAATGTGTGATAAGACTATGCATGAAATTGTGTATGCAGATGTGTTTAAATGCATCAGAAAGTTGGCAAAAATGTGTATGAATACAGTTGAATATTTGCTTTCCAGTCTTCATTATTGAAAGATATGTGTAGATGAAAATGAACTCAATGTAGCAAAAGGGCTTCCTGTTACCTTTAGGAAATTGGTATTCCCTGCTCTCTTACTCATTATATCTTATCCTGCTAGCACAAGGGAGTCTTTACAACTCAGTTACCCATATTTGACTACTTGGGTTACTCCTTTAACATCATGTACAACAGTAAATCCTCAGAGAAATTAGATTATAACAGTGCTGTTTCATTGTTCTTGAAAAATAAACATCACCCTTAATATAAAAAAAGAATATATTTCTCCATCTACCATCCATTCCATTTTCTTAGATATCTTCCTCCCAAAACTGGTCTTTTCCACTATTCTTTTTTTATTCCTTATATATCATCTGAAAAATATAAGCGGTCTTCATATTTAAATAGAAGCTAATATTCTCATATTTTATAAAGTTTTATATAAAATATGGACCTGCTTTGGATTTTGTTTTTGTTCATTATTTTGGCTTTTTTAACCTTAGGTTCTGCCCATTCTACAAGACAGTAGGGATGCTGTCCAACATGATTGCGTTTTATGATATGGCTCGTAGAGCTGTTGAAACCACTGCCCAGAGTGACAATAAAATCACATGGTCCATTATCCGTGAGCACATGGGGGAGATCCTCTATAAACTTTCCTCCATGAAATTTAAGGTATAGTAATTTCTGCTGCAACTTACTTTAGTGGGGAATGCATCTTTTTCATTTTTTATCTACTTGAGTCCTGAACCTGAAGCATGAAATGTACATTTATCATTTTCACACATGCTTAGGTTATGCAAAACCAGAACAGATCTCAAAGTTATGTTCAAATAGGAATTCTAGTGATAAAAGAGGTAGTATGTCATGTCTAAAATAAATGCTGATGTGGTCCTTTTTGTCTTAAATGCTAGGCAGTTTAATGCTAAAGTCATTGCTGAACAGCAGTTACCTTACCTCAGCTGCCTATTAACATCCAAACCCTATGCTCATCTGAAATGACTTCTGCTGTTTACTTCTAAGTGTCTTACTACATAATATTTTTAATTTTAAGAGGACTGCAATTCTTTTGAAAGTCCACTGACATAAACAGATAATTAAATGAAATTATCAGTAGAAACTCAAATGTGTAAGTTTGTTTTTAAATATTTTATCAGTTGAATTATATTTATTTCTAAGTTGTAATATCCAAGTATATGTACTAATTACCTATTGAGAATGATTATGTGAATGTGTGTTGTATATATATCACTCTATCACTATATATATAGTTGGCTGCACTATAGGTTGAAAGTAAACCTGTACAATAGATAATCAGTATAGCAAGAATTTTAAAATAATCATACCCTTGAGTCCTGTCATTCTACTTCAAAGCATACAGCCCAAGGTAATAATCAGATTTTCATATGGAGATGTAGGTATAGATTCAGGTATATATGGTTTATTACACTTCTCAAATGTCATCCAAGAGTGAACAGTACAGCATGGCATGTACATATGACAAGAATATTATGAAGACATTAACATCTTTTTTCCAAAGTATTCAAAGATATGGGAAAATGTTTATGGTATAAAGAGGGGAAAACATTGCAGAGAAATTCTGTATGTAATTGATTCAAATTTTATTTTCAAAAATTGAATATTTATAGGAATAGGATAAAATACATGTACTAATAGTGATGTGGTATTGTGATTAAAGATGATAACTGTTTTCTATTTACATGCACATGCTAAGAATTAACATCAAAGTTGCTTTTTAATGTCATTAAATTTTTTCTGTAGCATTATTTTGTTACTGGAGAGTGACATGTTCTTATTCTTAGGCACTTAGGAAATTTCTTGTTGGTGGTATGGACAATTTTGTTCTTGTAGTTAGTTTTGTGAATTTTCCTAGTGTACATTCCCAAAAGTGGAATGATTGTGAACTTTAACATTTTAAAGTCTCTTTTATACATGTTACTCGTTTAAGTTGCTTTCCATAAGGATTTTAAATGTAGTGCATTTTAAGATTATTTTAGAAATTTTACTTCCCTGTATCAGTGTGATACAATCCAATGTGGAGTAAATTCTAATCATACTTGTGTACATGCAGTGATGTGCATCTAGTATGTGATGCTGTATAATTTCCTAATATTTTGCATATTGTTGAGTATAAATCTATTGGTCATTGAATACAGGAAGCAGGCAAAATACAGTAGTGAAATTTTTTCTTCTTTTTGTTTGGTTGAGGTATTATTCCATTTATACATTTCTACCCTTAAAAGGAAAAAAGGGAAATGATAATTTTCACTCTTGGCCTGTTGCTTACCAGTGTACCTCAATTAACCTAGTGCTCAAAATATATTAAATATAAGTAACTTACTTTACATGTTCTGAAAGTTATTTTCTAAAGGTAAATTGAATTCTGTAATGTTTTTTCTTCAGGATCCAGTGAAAGATGGTGAGGCAAAGGTCAAGGCTGACTATGCACAACTTCTTGAAGATATGCAGAATGCATTCCGTAGCCTTGAAGATTAGAACTGTGATTTCTTTCCTCCTTTTCCTCAGCAAGCTCTCATATATGTATATTTTCCTAAATTTCCCATCTCAAACCCTTTGCTTCTTTATTGTGCAACTTTGAGACTAGTGCCTGTGTGTGTTATCATTCATTTCCTTGTTTATTTGGTAGGTCTTATATGAAACAAACATTCCTTTGTTCTGGTATTTGAAGGACCTCCTGATCTTTTCTCTGAAGTGGTAAATGTAGTAAATATGATATACACTAACCACACTGCTGTAAATTTGTATGTAGGGTGACATCCCTCCTTGTCCTAGGTTTGCCCTTTCTTAGTCTCCATTAAATTGTAAACAGGACTACTGCATGTGCTGTCTTTGAGATCTCCAAAGCAGTGGATTTGGGATGAAAGGCCAGATTTCTAAACATTTTGACAGGTACTTTGTGAAATGACTTGATATCTATCTACATGCAAGATTATTTACAACTTAGCATTTTGTTAAGTAACTGCTTTGCTCCAGGAAATAATTTGCTTTTAAAAAAACATGACTGAATGAACGTTCCAATTAAGCACTGTTTCCCCGGTACAAATAAATAATATTCATGGGAAACTGTTGGGAACTATACTATTTTTAAAACAGGCATTTGTGGGGCTCAGTACAATATATGAATCAGTACCCCAAAACAGTGGGAAAGGAGCCACAGGCCATATTTAGATTAACATCATTTTGTTGATCTTATTTTGTTTCACTAGGAGAAATTCAGTATCAAGGACCACTGTGCATTACTAGGAAATTCTTTTTAAAATTACATTTAGAACAAACACTAAGAGCTTAATCCACATTGTTCCCTCTTTCTTTTTCTCAAACGTCTTAGAAGCCGAAGCTTCTAAAACTCATGTGGCAGTGTGATGAGCTGTAAAATGTCACAAAGAAGATATTTAGTAGTAAAGGCTGTTTGCACATTTAAGGACCATCTGGGCTATAGTGATTCTTGGGACCAGAGTGGCATCATGCTTTTACAAGATAATGATGTGTCACATGTTTGTATATTTGTTTGCTTATTGAATTTCGAACAACCAGTTTACCAATTATAGAAAATAATAGTTTCATTCATGTGGGTTTTGATTCACTGGCTCAAAAAAGTTCTCAGAATACTGTAGCCATAGCAGCATAATGGTTTCCATTTGGTTTAATAGGGATGAAATTAATCCTGGTATCTGCTAATAGCAGAATCTGGGTCATGTGAAAAAAAAATCAGTTCATCCTGTCTTTTAAGTTTTTGTTTTAAACTGATAGTTTCTGGTTTTATATTGTACAATAAGGCACACCACAGAACAGCTGTGAGAGTAACAGTTTCCCATTAATCCCTTTCTGCCCAATAAGTGCCAGCACCATTGCATCCTCTTTGGGAATAGGAAAGGGCATGCAAGCATGTCAGCATTCTCAAGTACCCAAATGTAATAGCATAAATAAAGTACTTACTTTATGCCTTAAGATGTTACTTAAATTTTTAGGGAATGTATTTCTTTTGGTTTGTTAAGGAAAGATGAGCTCAATATTCACCTATAGTGGCAAATTGCATGTTCGTGCAGTGGCCTGCTCCTCAGGAGAGGTAGTCTTCCATACTTTTTGTAACCTTTCAGAATACTGGAAGATACAAATTTTGCAATGATTTGTAGATGTGGACATAATGATGCTGCTTAATCAGTTTGCTTCTAGTGTAGCCTCCTACCCAGAGGCCCTAAGACCAATGGATATTAAAAGAATTTCAAAAACTTTCTTTTTCTACCTTAAACTTACCAGCAAACTAGGATTGTGGTGGTAATGAATGATATAATGAAGAAAGTTTGAATAGTTGGTTTCTTTTTGTTTTTTCATAATTCTGAATTTGCAGTGTACATTTTTACTCCTTTTTTGGAATGTTGATGTGTGGATGTGAAAATACTAGAGAAACTATGCTCAGATGTATATTTTATGGCCCCTTCACCTATATGTTGCAGAATTTCAGAATGGCTACTGCTCATATTTCTTTAGTACGAATGTGTTAAAATTGCAACAGTCTTTTTAAAATGATGCAGTTCTGTATTTATTGTGCTGCACCTGGTCCTAAGTGAAGCCAGTTTAACAAGTTTCATATGTATTTTTTCAGCGTTAAGTCTCACACATTGTACCCTTTGGAAATTTCCTTCCATCCTAAAAAAAAAAAAAATGAATAGAAGAGATCATATGTATGTGTGTGTGTAGCCTTCCCTTCCTGGAAATTTCACTCTCTTTATGTGAAAAGTTGTGTATAATTGTTAAAATCTATGAAAGAATAAAATCTGGATTTAAATTAACATTATTTTATTTGTGTGTGTATGTATGCGTCATGATCTAGAAAACACACCACTTCGTTGTATTTTGACTTGATGTTTTCAGTATGATTTTCAGATTTTTTATTTGTCCCTTTCTTTACAGATTGTTACTTAAGACCATGAAATCGAATTAGGGCCCTCACTATACACTGCACAAAGTTCTATAATCATATACACTGTGATTTGGAAATATAGTATAGTACACAGCATCCCATGCCATTCTGAATATTGTTTTAAATTGAAGAAGTAAATGGTTTGTAAAAACACACTTATAAATAAAGGATATCAGTGGTACTCATTTCTGATTTTAATAAATGAATGAAGACCTTGTGATTCATAATTTTGTAAGCCAGTGTATTTAAGATCAATGTAGCAACATGTTACTTGGGACATACTTTTTTTTCTTACATGTATTTTTAAGAATTTCCTAGGAAATAAAGCAGCAGTGTGGAGTGAACAACTCTATCACTATTGAAGGCCAAGTTTATGTAGAGAAATATTTTAAAATTCATGGGAAAGCTTATTATAAAATGTTTGGGTAATTTTTAGTCCCTTTGGTAATATCATAATATCTTTTTAGTTTTAAGGTATTACTGCAACATAAGCACAAAGAAGGGAACCAACCTCCCCAAGTGTGGTGAGATAAAATGCTGCTAAAGATGTTCTAAGGACCACCTGGTCTTTCCTCCAGGAAAGACCTTCATTCCTCCAGGTGTTGACTCTGAGACAGTAAGTATCGTATTTGCCATGTATAATGTATACCCATGTTTTTGGCCCAAACTTTCAGGAAAAATATCTTTTGTTTTAATTTGTCAATTCAATTATTTATTTATTTATATTTAGACACCTGTTTTTTTTATTATAAAGGAATTTTAGCAATTCTTTTTAACATGATACAAGAAATTCTATGTAACAAATAATTATAAAACACAAGAACAGATACAAGGTATTTCAGGTACTACCCATGTACAATGCGCATCCTTATTTTTCCCTCAAAAATTTGGGCAAAAATGTGCGCGTCATACACGGCAAAATATGGTATTTGAAGGCAGGCAGTTTAGTTGGGAGGTGATCATTGGAAACACCAATAGGTTTCTAGAAAATTGAGACAATTGAAGAAAGCCAGTAAAAGTTCATTATTGTGCAAGTCAATACTTTGGGTTACTGAGTACAATCCTGCCATGGAGTTCTAGGAGCAAGTGAAGCATATGCCTTCAGTTATCCCACCTCGGTTGCAAGGGAGCTAGAGTACTTTCCTCAGTCATTGACAGTTAGTACCTGTCAATCATCCATGGAAGGCTGTTCCCACAAAGACAGAGTCAAGGCCAAGCACATGCATATAAGTAGATCAGGCACTGGTGACCACAGAAAACCCTCTGCAACCGGGTGCAAATTGGTGTGCACTGAAATGGTAGTAACAGCCACTGAGATTTATGTAGGGTACTACTAGCAACTGCTTCTGGCTCCTTAACAAGTTAAGGGTAGTGGGGGGATGACATCACTGAATCAGTAATGAAACACCATTATTATGCAAAATAAGGAAGCACCATATAAAAGGAACTGAACACTTCGAAAAGACTTTTAAAGATTTTATTTATTTTTAGAGGGGAAAGGAGGAAGAGAAAAATCAATGTGATAGAGAAATATGGATTGGGTGCCTCTTCCAGGCCCACAACCAGGGACCCGGCCCACAACCCAGGCATGTTCCCTGACTGTAAACCGAACCAGCAAACTCTTGGTTTCCAGGCAGTGCTCAATCCACTGAGCCAAACCAGCCAGGGCTGAAAGACTTTTTTTTTTAATAGAATCTCTTTTTATTTAAAAGCAAAGAGTACACATACTAACTACAGTTCTAAATAGGCAGATGTGGGGTTTAATGATCCCGAAAGTTAAGCACCTTCTTAGATTAATGGGATTTTGATCATTTATTCCAACCTGTCTCCTAAATACAGAACAGGAAGGTGAAGTCTAGAGAGATTTGGCCAGTGTCACACAGCTACCTGATACCAGAATGCAGGCCTTCTGATTCCTAGTGTCTCTGCACTAAATCTTTTGTACATATCTTCCTTGTTGTATGTATTTATCATTCAGAACCAAGAAGTTGGGTTGAATAAATGTGAGATAGGTAAAGTAACCAGAAGAAAAGTGGGAAGAAAAGACTAGCTAGACAAGATAGTCGTGGGCGGTATGATGATGACTAACTTACTGTAAGATGGAAAGTGTGACTAAAAAGCAGTCTGAGCCAGAATTTAGGAAGCTGAGTCTAGAATAAATAGCCATTTTTTAATCAAAATTATATAGAAGTGAGGAAGAACAAGAATATAAGCAGTAATAAATATGCTACAAAGGACTTATATCCAGAATATATAAAGCACTATAAGTAAAAAAGATAGCTCTTTATAGATGAATGGGTGAAAACATGAACAGGCACCTAACAAAATGACCAATTAACATGAAAAAGTGGCTCAACTTCTAGTTATCAAGGAGATACAAATTAAAATTACAATGTGATACCATTTCATACACATTAGAAGGACTACAATGGAAAGGACAGAGAATACCAAGTGTTGGTGAGAATGTGGAGCAACCAGAGCTGTCATACTTCTTTGATCTGAGTTAATTTGCATAACCACTTCAGAGAACTATACTGGTAGTATTTGCAAGCTGAATTAGGAGTACCTAGGGATGCAGAAATCCCATTCCTAGGTCTATACACAACAGGAATAAATAGATACATATTCATCAAAAGACATAAACCAGAATGTTCATAGCAGCCCTATTTGTAATACCTCAAGCTGGGAACTACCTAATGGTAGTTTGGAAGAGTGGATGAGTAAATTATATGAAATACTATATAGAAATGAGAGTTAATGTAACATGTTTAAATCTCACAAACTTACTGTTTAGTAAGAGCAGCCAAACAAAATACATACTCTATGATTCCATTTATGTAGAATTCAAAACCGTGAAACTAATATATGGTGTTTGGAGTCAGGATGTTAGTTACACATGGTGGGGAACGGGGTGTTAACCACAGGACGGCGGCACATGGGGACTCCTGGGGTGCTGGTAACATTCCAATTCTTAGCATGGGTCCTGCTTACATGGGTGTGTTCATTTGGGAAACTAATGACTGAAGCATTTCTCTGTATGTATGTCATACTTAAATAATAACTTTACCAAAAAAGGATTACACCTAAGGGATTTCTGTTTATTTCAAGTAGTTTTGCACTCAGAATTATACACATATCATGGTTTTAAAATGCTTTCAAATTTTAGTAAGTAAAATCAAGTTTTTATTTGATTATTTAATGCACTTTTCTAGCAGGGGTAATAGATTTTAATTATTTTTTATACTAGTTTAAGAGTTTCTTGCTTTTTTATTTATTTTTTTCTATTACAGTTTAATTCAATATTATTTTGTATTAGTTTCAGGTATAAGCATAGTGGTTAGACAGTCATGTACTTTACATAGTGTGCCCCCAATATTTTCAGTACCAGGCTCCATACACAGTTTTACAGTATTATCAACTATATTTCCTGTGCTGTACTTTACATCCCCATGACTATTTTGTAACTGCCCATGTGCTTCTCAGTCCCTTCACCTTTTTCATCCAGTGCCCCAACCCCACTCAGCTCTGGCAACCATCAGTCTCTTCTCTGTCTGAGTCTGTTTCTGTTTTGCTTATTCCTTTATATTCTTTAGATTCTACAGATAAGTGGAATCACATGGTATTTGTCTTTGACTGAGTTATTTTACTTAGCATAATACTCTCTAGTTGCATCTATTGCTGTCACAAATAGTAAGGTTTCATTATTTTTCATGGCTCAGCAATATTTAATTGCACATACGTACCACACCTTTTTTATTCACTTGTCTATTGATGGACACTTGGGTTGCTTCCATAGCTTGGATTGGTGCCACTTGAGGAGCTAATTGCATCCTCTCTGATGTTGCCTGAAGCCTGCTACTAGTTGTGTTGGTTCTAGGGCCTCTTGGGAGGGACTCCATTGCAGGTCCCTGTAAGATGCTGCCGGTGACTGGTTTTGGGCAACCCATTTGAAGCTACAAAGTTATCCACAGTTTGTAGATGCCTCTGCTGGGCCTGGGTGTGCATGGGAAGGGCCAAGCTCTACACCAAGACCAGCTTCCACCAGCACTGAGCCCAGGGGCAGGTCAGCAAAAGGCACAAGGCACTCTGAAATCCCCATTCACCTGCCTCCATCTGCCAGCTGCTTGTTAGGCCCAGTCCCTGAAAGAGCCTCTGGCAGTACACAAGTTACATGAGGTAGTTTCTCAGTGAGTCACCAGATAGGGGCAAGTAGTATTTGCCAGACTGACTGAAACTCATTGCCAGTGCTGGATCTGAGGCCACTCATTAAAAGTACCAGAGTATACCAAAGCCAGCTGCCACCCACCAGGTGCCTACACACCTTTGTGGTGGGGCAGAGTTTCAGGGAGTTGTCAGGATGAGGCCAGCAGAGTCTATTAGGTCCAAACCAAAATTTGGCCATGTGAAGAGAGGGCTCTGCACTGTTTGGATGTTAGAGGGGAGAATGGCTTTGCCCTAGAGCCACACAACTCAGTCTGTCCCTGATTCTTCCCAGGCCTGGAGATCCTGAGCTCTGCAGGGCAGGGCAGGGCAATAAGGAGTCAGGAGGGTGGGCCTATTGCATTCCCCCATCTGGTGCTGTATAGAGGGGAGTGCTCAACCCAAAAAGATAGTGTTTGCATGTGGTATGGGGGAGAAAGTCAGCACATGAACCCTGGTGCTTGTCCCTTCAGTTCTCTTTCCCAAGCCACACAACCCAGTCTCTCCTCACATGACTCTAGTTTGCTCTGAGCCGCCTTTCCTCCACCAGAGCCCAGGGTGAGTGGCTGTGAACGAAATTTTGTTTGTTGGCCCTTTAAGAGGGCACCTGAGTTTCCAGCAGACTCTCACATGTCTCTAGTGGACATAATCTTCACTGATTTTCACAGCCACATGTTATATGGGCTCCTCTTCCCAGCTCTTGTGCTCTGGGCTGGAAATCCTGGCTGGGACTGAGACCCCCACACTCGTAACAGGCGACCTTTGCAGTTGGAGTATGTTTGGATTCTCAGCCACACATGTTTGAGGGGCCAGACCTTTTCAGACCTCTTCCTACTAATCTCACTAGTCTTAATGTGGTTATAAGGCTTCTGTTCAGCTAGTCTTCAGCTGGTTGTTCAGGTTGACTGTTCTATATTTTAATTATAATTCCAGTTTGGTCCTGGGAGGAGGTTAGTTTAACTTATACCTACTCCTCCACCATCTTGGAACATCTTCTATTTGAACTTTTCAATTCAGGAACTCTCAGTTCTCTTTGCAACCAGTAATTTTCCTGTCAGCTGACCAGGATTTGGGGAATAGTGTGTTCTTTGAACAGAGTGAAACTAACCAGACCATGCAGTCATAGAATGCCATTGGCTCATTAACTGTGCTGTATCCAGTCACGTACGAATATGTAGTCAGGTGTCTATGAGTACACATTGTTACCATACAGCCACGTGGGGTTCTGCTGTCCTCTGCCCATAAACTCCATAAACTGGAGGCAGAGGTTGGTGAAAAGGAAAGGAGTGAGTGTGAGTGTGTGTGTGTGTGTGTGTGTGTTTAAGGCTATATACACCCTTGGAAGAATAATAGGCTTCTGCCTCAAAACTCATTCCCTTTAAAACACCCAAAGGTAAATAGAGCCCCCACCCCTCGCCAGCTCAGTTCAAGGATACTCCTGGAATCCCTTCTCCCATTTAAAAATACCGTCCTTTGGGAAATACAGGTGGCTTACATGGCTCAGGGTAACAGCTCAGCTCCAGGCGTTTTTTGGAGTCCCGGTGCACTGCTGTCCTACTCCTGGCTGACTGCCCTTTCCTCTGACAACTGCCCGCAAACCCAGCATTGCATCCGGTCCATTTAGTCCATGGCTCGCGTGTGCGTCCGTGAACCTGGCGGAGTAGGGCCGGGCAGCGCCAGTTGCCCACGCTGCGCTGCTTCTCACGCAAGGAGAGGTGCGGGGCTTGTAACCTGGCCATACAGTCTCCAGGGCCCAGCTGCCCGGGAATGCTCTGGTACCCAAACCCCAACCAAGCTAGCCAAGGCGAGGAAAGAGAGCAAGTCTTCCATGCGTGCTCCATTTTTAAAGTCCGGGCCCAAATTCCCACCTGCGCAGGAAGCACATAGGAGGGTGTTTTTCCCTGTACAAACATTTCTCTATCTGGGTGCATGGGCACAGTGCATGCCCCGGGCCGGGCAGGCTCCGCAGCCTCCGTGCAAGCTTCCTTTTGCTGTGTCACACCACGCCTCTCGTTGCCAGGGCAATACACACTGGCGCTAGTTTGTTTACTGTTGTTGCCTGGCCTGTAGGGGACCACCTGGCTGCTGCTTCAGTCTGCACTCTTGGGGTTTCCTCTGGCCCCTGTCTTCTCCAGGGAATGTAACCTCTTGCGCTGGATCCTGGTTCCCCCTCTCTCCAGCAAGCTGGTCAGAACTCTCTGTTAGAATACCACAGTCCTCAAAGCAGCAATAAATAACTGTTAAAAGAAGGTTTGATGTTTTAAAAATTATACATGCCTGAATTATCTGTTCCCCAAATTTGTCAGAATGTGAGGAACATATGGGACTGTATTAATGATAATAGGTTCCCAGACATGCACCAAACCAAACTGAATTGGAATCTATTCTGGAGAAAGGGTATAAGAGTGACTTTATCAAACATCCCAGGTGATTGTTACCATGGGGAAAGTTTGGAGAATCAAGTATCTTTAGTCAGTGCTTAGATATGAAAGATTACACAAGAGACTTAAGTTTAAATAAGCATTCCCTGAATGTTAACTAGTTTTACCACAATCTTCGGCATTATAAGATTTTCCTGAATCATTTATTCTTTGGGAAATGTCCCCTGTTACTGACCTGAAACAGTGCTCTGTTGATTCACATGGATGCTGCCTGAGATTCAGAATAATCTAGCAGAAGGAAAAAGTTTTCCTAAATCATAAAATGTGAGCAGTAATAATTGTTATACCTATGGGCTTCAAATAAAGATTTTATTACAGTAGTTTCAGGCGTTTACTGAGTGGCTGGCAGTTTGTCTTCTGAGTATTTCTTTACATGCAGGTGATTGCAAAAAGGAATAAAAATTCTGTGACATATTTGAATTTTGTCACACACAGGCTTAGTCTATGAATATAAGTATAAAAGAATATAATTTAGATCTTGGCCAGTATGGTTCAGTTGGTTGGAGTGGTGTCCTGTAAACTGAAAGGTTGCTGGTTTGATTCTAGTCAGGGCACATACTTAGGTTGTGGGTTTGGTTCCTGGTCAGGGCACATGCAAACTGATCCATGTTTCTCTTCATCTCTTTCTCCCTCCCCCCTTTCACCTCTCTCTAAAATCAGTAAGCATGTCTTCAAGTAAGGATTTTTCTTTTCTAAAAAAAGGATATATTTAGTCCATTAATCCATTTTTTAAAAACAGTACTTGGCCCTGGCTGGTGTGGCTCAGTGGATTGAGTGCCGGCCTGTGAACCAAAGGGTCACCGGTTCAGTTCCCAAGGCACATGCCTAGGTTGCAAGCCAGGTGCCCAGTAGGGGGCACTCCAGAGGCAACCACACATTGCTGTTTCTCTCCCTCTCTCCTTCCTTCCCTTCCCCTCTCTAAAAATAAATATATAAAATCTTTCTTAAAAAACAGCATTTGTATTGGGATTCAAAATTCCTTTTTCTTTAATCCATTAAGATATATTTTGATTTTCAACCATCATCTAAATAGCTCATAAATTGTCACAACTCTCAAATAGTACATCTAGCATTTCCAAATGACTTAAAATGGCACTAAGAGTTTTGGACACATTTTATAAAAGTCGAATTGCCTTCAATCACATATTATACTTATGGACTTTTTTTTGAAATTGCATTTTAAAGTCTATAAAGACCTTTTGACACTTGTTTAAAAGATAATTTAGGACAGTATTTCCTCAAGTATGGTGCTGCAGGCTGGGTTCTTCAGAGACAAATGCTTAAGTAAAGATGGAGGTACAAGTTGTTCATTTGTAATCAACATTTGAGAAAGGTGGCAGGGAGAAGCAAGGTTGAATAGAGAGGAAACCGAAATATAAAGCTGGGCTGACGAAGCCTGGGGCACTGTTGTGGGGAAACTCTGGAGCAAATATTGTTGATCAGAGCTGACATGCATCAAGTTGAAATGGCTAGATCTTATCACCCCTCCTTCTCCTGGAATCCAGGTTCAGGCTGCCCTGTGAGGATGTGACCTCTGGTGAGCTGGCATCTGCAGAGCTGACCTAGAAAGAGCTGACAGTTGGAGGCTGGGCACCAAGTCTTTCCTGGAAAGAGGATCTGCACAGCACAGCTCTGAGTCCATGAGATAATTTTCATAGAGAAACAGGTGAATGGTATACATTGTACTGCATAGAGATAAACATTTAGTACATCATATCCAAGATTTCATGGACTTGCTTAGAGAGGAGGCCAAACTAGTAAATATTTTCTAGTGAATAATTTTTAAAGAAAAATATTAAGTGCAAAAAAACTTACAGGCAATAAGATATGGCAAAAATCATGAAGGTAGTCTTCAAACCAGAAACTTTAGCAACATGCTTGTAAGTTAAAAGTTGGACTGATTGTATTAATGCCTATTAAAATATAAGTGCTTACTGAATACCTTTTTTTTATTTATTGATATTAGAGACAGGAAGGGGAAGATATTAGATATTTATTTATTGATATTAGAGAAATATTGATTTGTTGTTCCACTCATTTATGCATTCATTAGTTAATTCTTGCATGTGCCCTGACTGGGGATCAAACCCACAACCTTGGTGTATCAGGGATGACTCTCTAATTAACTGAGCTACCTAGCCACGGCTTGAATGCTTTTAAAAAGACCCCAAATAAATGTTGGCCTCATTTCACATAAAAACTCATCATCAAATGCAAAACTCTTCAGGAAATGACTAATTCAAAAGTAAAATATATTTCTTGGCATTTGAATCATGTGACTGTTACCTAGTCAAAAATTAAAAATTAAATAGAATGAACTGACAAGACACCATTTCAAATGTATGTCTTTCCTGTAACAGCACCTATTAGCATTACTTTGATTAAATTACTGCCAGGTAAGTATGAGAGCTCACTCATACTATGCTCTTCTATGATAACCACAAATAAATAACCCCCTGGTATTTATAGCATTGCTCAAGTAAAAAATAATTCAATGTACCTCTGCAGTTGCTGTGTTTCTTTGGTGTATCTCTTGGGCTTCCCAAAGGGAATTTTGCACATGCTGCATTGCCTGTATTTTACCCCAAATTCAGTGACAAACTTATTTGAGCCCTCCATTCATTAGATTATACCTTGCATTGCAATTCGTTGTTCATAAAAACATGGCCTACATCATAACAAGAGTTAGCTAGCTATACCGTATCCTCAAAATGTATTTTTATATGAGAACATTAAACTAATTCCTAGAAACTTTGTACACAGAATCATGGACTATTGATCCATATATTCAGTAGAAGGAGAAACATGCACTTTGATTTTACAACAAATTGAGTTGAAGCATAAAGCATTATCAATTTAAATATTATCAACTGGAGATTTTAAAATTATAGTTCATTAAAATAACTCACTCATAAACATGACAGAAGCAAGCAAAAAAAGATGGGCTTACTCCTTTTGGAAAAGAATTCCTAAATTATAGCCATATAAAGTGTTTAACTAAATGTACCTATATGTGTATTTCTTTCTAGAGCTTTAAAACATAGCTGTTCTGTTACCATTCTTATATCCTGAGAGCTTTGCTCTAACAATTATCTTGCACTTGAAACATCATCAGCATTTCTGTTCTGGTAGTCTGTTTCCCCTTTGTCTAAGTGTGGGACAAAATGCCATGGTCAGTAAGAATACTTGGAAAGTGTTGGTGTGACTGAGGAACTAAATTTTAATTTTAATTAATTTAAATTTAAATAGCAAATGTTGGTTAGTGGTTACTATATTGAACAGCACAGGGCTAGATCCATGATTCCACAGATATCTAATTTTATCATTCCCATATTTATTAGCTAGGATTCTCCTATAAAAAAGGACTTCCAGAATGACTTTAAACTAAATTTACAGTTTGAAGTGTCATTGGAACACCTAGGTAATATAGTTTGCAAAGCAGTATAATGGTTGGTTTACAATTAAAACGTTTTAGGTGTGTGCTCCTCAACCCACCTTCTAATCTCTTGTAGGTGAGAACTTGGGACATGTTTTCTTCAAGTTCACAACCAGCTTAATGGGAAGGTGGTTTCCCATTAGACTGTCTACATTGGGACTTTGTTTCTGTCATTCTCCTCACCAGGCCTTGAAAATGAACATTTAAGGTTTGGCTAGATCTAGGGCAAAAGCAGCTTCATTACTTCATTCATTTTTCTGGGTTCCTTAGACTTTGGCCTGATAATTCTTACTATCTTCTTAGCTGTCTTATGAATTTGAAGAAGATTTTTGGAAAACTATAACTATGCTTTTATAGTTATTATTAGTGGGAAGCTTTGTCCAATTATATGGTCCACCCTATGACCAGAACTAGAAATGGAAACCCATCCCATATTCTTTAAACCTCACAACATCGCTATAGAAAGAGTTACTATGGTCATATTCCTCTTTCCTCAAGATAAAAAAAGCAGACGAGAAGCATAAAAGAATCTTGCAAACAATCATACAGTTAGTATACATTGAAGCCAGATGTTAAATCCACTTCTATTTTACTAAAAGACTTTTCCCTTAACCGCTCAATTATATGCCTTAATTATATCGAAGACTTTCAGTGACTCTTATGAAAATTAACTTAAACTTTTAATTTTGCTTTTTAAAATCATTAGGTAACAATTAACCCAGATGCTAAACAGTATTTAAATATTAGGCAAATGTCATATGATATCAATTATATGTGAATCTAATGAAAATAAACTGATGAACAAAAAAAAACCCAAATCATGCATACATGGAACAGACAGCATGTCATAAACTGACAGCTGTCACAGGGAAGCAGGGAGGAGTGACTGGATGAAAAAAGGTGCAGGGATTAGCCAAAGGGCCTATATGCATGACCCATAGACACAGACAGCAGGGTGGTGATGGCCAGAGGGAAGGTGGGGGCAAGGGCTGGGTGGAGGTGGGCAAAGGGAGGAAAATGGAGACATCTGTAATAATATAAAAAAAATAAAGTTAAAATAAGTAAATAAATAAATAATAGAATGCAATGTTATTTTTCATGATTACTACCAAAAATGTTCTAGAGTTAAAATATGCAATTGAAGTAAATGGTAAGATGTTAGGATAAAATAAAGAAGATCACAAATAAAAGTATTACCTGTAGTTGACCCCGTTGGTGAACTGCCTGTAGCTCCTTTACCAGTCCAGGTAAAGTGTTAGCTGCTAAGAACTCACAGCAGTACATTCGTACTGAAACTAGCCTTAAACCACAGGAGGTACCACATCTGGCAATGCCCGAAAGGTTAAGTGCTCTGTGTCTGCCCCCACACCTGTCAGTGGTCACAAGACAGTGTGAGGGTATCAATGACCAGTCCTGTTGCCTCAAGGTGGGACAAGTCTGTAATGACATTCACATTGAGGACAGACTTCAGCTGCATCCACATCAGTGCCTACTTCTCTCCTTCTTCCCTCGCTCCCTTGTGAGTTTCACCCCAACAGCTTTTCCTCAATAAGTCACTTTCACCAGAATCTCTCTTATTACTATCCACTTCCTCCCTCTGTACCATTTTCTCTTCCACAAAAGCTCTAATTGAATAGAAATAACTCCTATGACTTTTCGAGCCACGTTGAATATGGTCAGACAAGCATTTTGTTTCGAGAAGTTCTCGCTAAAATAATGTCTTCAAGGAGAGTGTAAAGGTGGGGATAAATGGTGATGGAAGGAGACTTGGAACAGTGAATACACAATATAATATGCAGATGACGTATCATAGAATTATATACCTGAAGCCTGTGTAATTTTATTAATCAATGTCACCCCAATAAATTCAATAAAATGGTACTAATTAAAAGATGAAATAAATAAAAAATAAAAGGTCATCTTCAAATTATAGCCTTCATTTTGAGAAAATTGAAAATTCAATTCAACATCCTTTTTTCTATGCCTTTCTCCTGTCTGAGGATCTGAATCGTATGTAGATGCTATTTTCCGGGGGTTGTACTCTGTTTTATGTGCACCATGTTGTGGCCCAACACAAGATAGTCACTGACATGAGTGTTCTCTTCTCTGTTTCCAACAAACATAACTACATAAAAATACTATGTATTTTACAATTTATATATATTTAGCATTGGCTACTACTCACAATGAGCACAATTTATATACTTATCTTTAGAAGGCAGAATTAGACAACTTATCCATGAATTATAACTGCTAAATTGTAAATGACCTCACTAGAGATTTTTAAAAAATAATACTCCTGTAGCCTATTAGATTCACTAAAATAGATAAGTAGTTTCTAAATGTCTAATTTCAATGAAGAGCATTATATAAAGGAAAATACTGTCTCAACCTGTTTAATGATCTCTGAATTTAATTACATTATCAGCAGTTTATTAGAAAACATTGGCTTCTATCTTTGTAAAAGCAAAGCATCCCTACTTCAAATAGCAAGGCTAAAATCACAAGGTTAACAGATATGAACAAAAAGGGATGGGGAGGGGTCAGATTTGAGTATGTTTATTTATTTAACACCATAGGTTATAGTGCTACTACATTAGATAATACAGTATAACACATTCCATTTTAGAAATTGGTTCAAGGTGGATTTAAATAATTAACAGTTTAATGAAATAAAATCTAGAAACCCAATACCTTTAGCAAATGACGTAGGAACTCTCTCAGCTTGCACCTTTCTCTTCTTACCCCACTGCCAGCTTCTACTTCACACACATCCTTAGCTTATATGAGTCTCTAAAGCTGTTCTGTCCACCGGGTTTCATCCCGCTTTTCCAGGAAGTGCTATCCCTTTACCTTAGACCTGTTTTTCCCTTTGCAACTCTGCCAGCTCTGTGCTTGCACTTGTGCGACTGCGGAAGCACACACACCTGAGCTGGCCAGTTTAACTTTGTTTTGGGTTGGTTTTTTTTTTTGACAGATTATATTAGTTTGTAATTTTTGAAGTAAGTAAAAATAGTATAAAGGTTCCTCATATATCCTTCACTCAGATTCCCCAATTATTAGCATTTCCATGTTGGTTTTACTTGTTTTATTATTTTCTCTGCATATAATTACTTTCTGAATCATGTGAGTCAGTTAAACCTAACTACCTCAGTTAAGCCTAAGTAAATATACATCCATATGTATATTTTCTAAAACAAGGACCTTCTCATACATAACCATAGCATAATTATCAAAAACAATATAATCCACATTGAATGAATTCTATAATCTTATCTGCAAACTATTCAAAGTTCTCCAAATGCCCCAATAATATTGTTTATGGCAAAAGAGAGAGAGAGGGGAAGGCAGGAAGGCAGGAATGCAGGAAGGAACGGGGGAGGGAGGGAAGAAGGAAGGGAGGGAGGGAAGAAAGAAGGGAGATGAAAAGAAAAGGAAAGAGTAAGAAAGTAAATTCTTTTCTGATTTAGGATCCAGTTCAAGGTCACACATTGCTTTCAGTTGCCATAAGTCTTTTGTCCCCTTTAACATGTAGCAATGCTTCAGTCTTCTTATGGCTTTCATGAGATTGATTTTTCTGAAGAATTCAAGTCAGTTATTTTGTAGAATCACTCAATTTGAATTTGTCTGATGTTTCCCCATGATTAGATTCATAGTATGCATTTTGGGGCTATACATAATTTGCACTTTGCTCTTGGTATTTAACAACATGTTTTGTAGATCCTTCCATCTCAGTATAAAGAGTTTCCTTTTTTTTTTTTTTTGGTTATTCTTTCTTCAAATATTCTTTCTGTCCCTTTATCTCTCTTCTCTCCTTCTGGGACTTCTATTATGTGTATGTTAGTGCACTTGATGCTGTTCCACAGACCTCTTCTGTTCATTTATTTTGTTTTAAAATTTTATTTATTTATTTTTAGAGAAGGGGGAAGGCAGGGAGAAAGAGAGGGAAAGAAATATTGACCAAGTTGCCTTTTGCATGTCCACAACCTAGGACCTGGCCTGCAACCCAGGCATGTGCCCTTGTTACAGAACAAGAGGGGGCCAAGGGCGAAACATATACTATTATCAAAAGGAACCTCCCAGGTTCGTTATGTCCACTGCCTTACAGGAAAGACATCTCTCAATGCCAGAGATTCATGAAAAAGAAAGGAAACATTTATTTAATGCTGTACAAATTTAAAGTAGTGACCCAGTGTCTTCATCAAAATCCCAAAGTCCCTTAAAACACCCACAAACACACACAGTCCTTCCTTCCCCCCTTTGCCCAGTCTGGGGTACCATATCTCAGGAAAAGAAATAGAAGTCCATGGCTCAGGCAGCCCCCGGTTCTTCCCAGTAATCCATCTCGGCTGGTAGACCTCCTTCGGTTCCCAGCACCATCAGCTGTGTCGCTGGGATCTCTGCTAAAGCCAGGTGGTGGTTCCCTCTTCTAAATCTGTGGGGGTCCCCACTCTGGCAAAGCCACGTGGCTCTCCTTTCTATTGCCACAGCCACATGGTTCTCTGCACTGCCACAGCCACGTGGTCCTCCTCCCTCCACAATGGCCGTGGGAGTCCCCACTCTGGCAAAGCCACATGATTCTCCCTCCAATGGTTGCCCCATCTCAGTTTTAAATCCCTGTGCCAATCTTCCTCTGCAGCCCCATTTCCAATTCCTCCCACAATTGACTACCCTTGCCAGCACTCTCAGATCCTTCCAGCTTTACTGGACTGCCATAGTGAGTCTGGGCAGGTGCAGCCCCATGTCTTGGAGCCAGTTATCACCAAGCTCTGACGCAGGTGCTATAACTAGGGGGAGTTGCCTCCCAGTTACATCTTGGGTGGAAGTCACTCCCTTTTCCCTGGATCCAAGCACTGGCCACAGCTATTTAACATATCTATGCAACCAGTTAAAGGTTATAGATATGGTAAATGACCATGCCAGAGGTTAGCTGCAAAGCTGTTGCTATGCAAACCAGCTCTCAATGGCCCTGCTCCATGTGTCCCTTCCCCCAGCTCACACCTGTGAAGGAAGGGGTGAGGATATCCTAATATTTCCTAGATACCTTGAGTTTTGGACCCATTCCAAATCCCATTTGGGGGCCCCCCCTCTTGGCTTCACCCTGTAACACCCTGACTGGGAATGGAACCAGCGACCTTTTGCTTTACAGGATGTCACCCAACCAATTGAACCACCATGTCCAGAGCTTTGTTCAGTTTTTATTCATTTTTTAAAAATTTCTACTCCTTAGATTTGATCATCTCAATTAAACTATCTTTAAGTTTGCCTGCTCAGATCTACTATTGAACCCCTCAGTGAAATTTTAATTTCAATTATTGTACTTCTCTTTCTTTCTTTTTTTTTATAATGCAGGTTAAGATTCTTAAGTAGCTGATTTCGGGATCTACTACAGTGGGAAGACTTTGCTGCCTTCAGATGTCAGTCTTTGCCTGACACTTCAGCAGGCTTTTTAAATGGGTCTTCCTGCTGAGCCTGTTTTTCTAATCCCTTATGATATACAAGCTGGTGTTGCAGATACCTTGCGTTCCTCTTCTGTTGATCCAGGTACTTTCCCATGAAGTGTAAGAGATCCTTATCACTGTTGTCAGAAGCCACAGTCTGCAGGTCTTGCAGAAGCTTGGTTAACTTGATCTTCATCTCCAGAGCAGACTCTAGAGCCTTTAACTGCCAATTCCCCAGTTATCTATATCAGGCCTCTTAATCACCGGCAGGCAGATTTTACCCTCAAGTCTCCTTCCATATCTGAGGAACTGCTTCCCATGTTCCCTCTTCACCTCAGCTTCAAATAATTCAGCAAACAGGCACTTCTGTGTCTTCAGTGTAATTATGGGTCATAGACAATTAAGCATCACTGATGTGCAGCTCATAAGATGCTACATGATTAATAGCAACCCGACACCCTTCAGAGATGAGGTTCTGAACCTGGGATGCCATCTCAGCTTTACAGAAAACCAGGCATAAACAGTGCTCCAGTTATTGTACCTTTCATCTCCAGAATTCCTATGTGGCTTCTCTGATCATTTCTTTTTTGATATTTTCTATATGGTGAGACATTGTTCTTAAGGCTTCCATTTCTGTACATGGTTTCCTTTTGCAGTTTAAGCATATAAAAAATAGTTGATTTAAAGTTTTATCTGGCCGTGGCTGGTGTGGCTCAGTGGATTGAGTGCTGTGCTGGTCTTTGAACCGAAAGGTTGCTCGTTTGATTCAGGACACATGCCTGGCTTGTGAGCCAGGTCCCAGGTTGGGGGCATGCAAAAGGCAACCTGATAGATATTTCTCTCCCCGTCTTTCTCTCTCCCTTCCCCTTTCTCTAAAAATAAATAAATAAAAGCTTTTTTAAAAAATAAAGTTTGCCCTGGCTGGAGTAGCTCAGTGGATTGAGCATGGGCTGCGAACCAAAAGGTTGCTGGTTCAATTCCCAATCAAGGCACATGCCTGAGTTGTGGGCCAGATTCCCATTGGGGGCCATGTGAGAGTCAACCACACATTGATATTTCTCTCTCTCTCTTTCTCCCTCCCTTCCCCTCTCTCTAAAAAGAAATAAATAAATCTTTTTTTTAAAGATTTTATTATTTATTTTTAGAGATAGAAGGGGGGAGATAGAGAGAGAGAGAGAAACATCAATGTGCGGTTGCTGGGGGTCATGGCATGCAACCCAGGCATGTACCCTGACTGGGAATCGAACCTGCGACACTTTGGTTCGCAGCCCATGCTCAATCCACTGAGCTACACCAGACAGGGTAAATAAAATCTTTTTTTTTTTTTTAAGATTTTATTTATTTATTTTTAGAGAGGGGAGGAGAGAGAGAGAGAGAGAGAGAGAGAGAAAGGGAGGGAGAGAACATCAATGTGTGGTTGCTGGGGGCTATGGCCCGCAACCCAGGAATGTACCCTGGCTGGGAATCGAACCTGGACACTTTGGTTCCCAGCCCGCGCTCAGTCCACTGAGCTATGCCAGCCAGGGCTTGGGTAAATAAAATCTTTTGAAAAAATAAAGTGTATCTGTTCAGTGTCTGGGCTTCATTAGGGACAGTTTCTATCCATTTTCCCCTACGTATGGGGCAATACTTCCTTATTTCCTTCAAGCCATATAATAAATTTTGTTGGAAAACTGGACATTATTTGAAATTTATAATGGAACTCTGGAAATCAGATTGTCCACCTCCCATGGTTTGTTCTTGATGCTTGTCCTGGTGTTGATTATTTAATGTTTAATGACTTTTATGAACTATTATTTTTTATTGTGGCAAAATATGCATAACAAAGTTTACTATTTTTATCCATTTTGAGGTGTACAGTTCAGTGGCATTAAGTGCATTCATACTCCTGTGCAGCCATCACCACCATCCACCTTCAGCACTTTTTCATCTTTCCAAACCAAAATTCTGTACTTATTAAACATTAGCTCCTCATTCTGGCCTCTCCCTCTCCCAGTCCCTTGAAATCATCATTCTACTCTGTTCTCAATGAATTTGATTCCCCTAGATAACTCATAAATGAACTAATTTTGTCAAGTTTGTACTCTGCTAAGCTAATAAAAATCTCTGTAGCTTAGTGATGAGCTAATGATTTCATAGATTTCCGTAAACTCCTGGAAGCAGAGAAAGGAAAGAAGGGAGGGGAGCTGAGGGGAGGGGAAGGGACAGGAGACTAGGAGGGAGGGGAAAAGAAAGATCTTCCAGTCTTTGCAGTTGGACTGTACATATATGTGTTTGTCTGCCTTCAGTGCCCAGGAAGGCAATTTACAACTCCATCTTAGCTTTCCTTCCTGCTTGTGCAGAGCCTGAAGGTCAGTCAGCAGTGAGAGCTTAGGGCCTTCTTACCCTTTTTCGTACATACACCAAATCTGGGCATGGGTATGTCTTTCTAGATTGCCAGGAATTTGTGGAAGCTTTTCAAAGCCTTTATATCTCCAAACATCTCATCTCCAGCCTTTTCTCCCCAAACTTTTCATGTTGTTCTCTGTTTGCCTCAACTGGTTTCCTTTGCCCCAAGCTAGCGCCTAATAATATGCCTTCAAATGTTTTCAGACAATGTCCACAACACCCCACCTCCCCCGACCCCCTGTCACCAGGGAGCCTCCAGACGGATCGAAGCAAACAACCACAATTCTTCAAGAATAAGTCTCTCTACTGCTTCCTCAATAGGACTTCCTCCAGTACCAGGGATGTGGACTATTGAGTAGGGGGTGGTAATGGGGTAAACTGAAATGTCACCAGCTCTTTTACTGAGAATCAGCTGTTTTTTCTTAATTAAGTTTTTCCTTTGATCATTGAAAGTTTTTCACTGGGATTCCAGAGTCTGAGTAAGTTAGCCCTGACAGCTTTTGCCAGCTTCTTGTTGCTTTTGTGAAAGTACAGACTTACAACGTTCCTGACTTCTGCCACTTTTGTGATCTCATTCCCTCTCACTATTAAAAAAACAAAAAAAGTACATCATTGAATTCCAGTTAATGGATGTACACAGTTTATTTAGCAAGGCCTTCACTGATGAACATTTGTTTCTAATTTTTGCTAATGCAAACAATTCTCCAATGAGTAACATTGCACCTTGTTTTTGAATGTATACAATTAAATCTATAGGAAAAACTCCAGAAGTGGTATGCTCCAAGAGTATAGGCATTTTGTAATTTTTATGCTAGTGCCAAAGTGTATGCCACTTTACACTCCCACTGAAAGTTCCTGTATCCCCAATAGTCTTCTCAGTAGAATATGTTATCAAATTTCTGTGCTTCTGTAATCTAGTAGGTTAAAAAATGGCATTTAAGAGGGTTTTTAAAATTTAAATCATTTTTATTTTTCAATTACAGTTGGAATACAATATTATATTAGTCTCAGGTGTACAACCCAGTGATTACACATTACATAACTTAGTAAGTGATCATCCTGATAAATCTTGTACCCATTTGACACCATACATAGTTATTAGAATATTATTACTATTCCCTTTAGCTGTACTTAATATTGCCATGATTATTCTGTAATAACCAACTTACATTTCTTTTTTATTGATTTTTGACAGAGAAAGGAAGGGAGGGAAGAGAGATAGATATACACATTGATTTATTGTTCCCCTTATTTATAAATTCAGTGGTTGATTCTTGTATGTGCCCTGACCAGAGATCAAACCCTAAACCTTGGCATATTGGGAAGATGTTCTAACCAATTGAACTACCCAGACAGGGCCCAATTTGTACTTCTAGGTTTTTTTGTTTGTTTGTTTTTTTCGGGGGTTTTTTGTGGGGGATGTTTTATTGATTACGCTATCACAGTTGTCCCAATTTTTTTTAAGTTGTCCCCTTTATCCTCCCTCTGCCCTGCAACCCCTCACCCTCCAGCATTCCCCCCACCACTTAGTTCATGTCCATTGGTCATACATATACGTTTTTGCTTCTCTATTTCCTACGCAATTCTTCACCTCCCCCTGTCTACTTTGTTCCTACCAATTATTATTCTTATTCCCTCTACCTTTTCCTCTATTCTCCCCCACCCCCTTCCCTGCTGATAACCCTACATGTGATCTCCATTTCTGGATTCTGTTCCTGTTCTAGTTGTTTGCTTAGTTCATTTTGCTTTTTAAGTTCAGTGTTGTTACTTGTGAGTTTGTTGTCATTTTACTGTTTGTATTTTTATTTTCTTTTTCTTAGATAAGTCCCTTTAACATTTATATAATAAGGACTCAGTGATGATGAACTCCCTTAACTGACTTTATCTGGGAAGCATTTTATCTACCCTTCCATTCCAAGTGATAGCTTCACTGGATAGAGTAATCTTGGATGTAGGTCCTTGCCTTTCATGACTTGGAATACTTCTTTCCAGCCCCTTCTTCCCTGCAAGGTTTCTTTTGAGAAATCAGCTGATAGTCTTAAGGGAACTCCTTTGTAGGTAACTGACTCCTTTTCTCTTGCTGTTTTCTCTCCTTATCTTTAATCTTGGGGAATGGAATTATGATGTGCCTTGATGTGTGCCTCCTTGGGTACAACTTCTTTGGGACTCTGGACCTCCTGAAAGTCTATTTCCTTTGCTAGATTAGGGAAGTTCTTCATTCCTTAAGAATGAATTAAGGAATGAAGAAGCATTTCTTGCTCTTCCTCTTCTTCTTCTTCTGGCACCCTATGAATAGAATGTTGGAACACTTAAAATTGTCCTAGAGATTCCTAAGCCTCTCCTCATTTTTTAAAGTTTTTTTCATTCTATTCCACTAGGATGTTTATTTCTTCCTTTTGTTCCAAATCATTGATTTGAGTCCCAGTTTCCTTGCTTTCACTATTGGTTCCCTGTATTTTGCTTATTCACTTTGTTTTTTTTAATATTTTTGATTATGGTATTACAGTTGTCCCATTTCCCCCTTCTCTCCCTCCCCCTGCACCCCCTCCCACCCACATTTCCCCCTTTAGCTCATGTCCATGTGTCATATATGAGTTCTTTAGTTTCTACATTTCCATACTATTCTTGCCCTCCCCCTATCTATTTTCAACCTACATTCTATGCTACTATTCTTATACCTTTTCCCCCTCTCTCCTCCTCCACCTCCCTGTTGCTAACCCTCCATGTGCCCTCCATTTCTGTGGTTCTGTTCCTGTTCAAATTGTTTACTTAGTTCTTTTTGGTTTTGCTTTAGGTGTGGTTGTTAATAATTGTGAGTTTGCTGTCCTTTTACTATACATGTCTTTTCTTTATCTTCTTTTCTTAGATAAGTCCCTTTAGCATTTCATAAAATAAGGGCTTGGTGATGATGAACTCCTTTAACTTGACCTTATCTGTAAAGCACTTTATCTGCCCTTCCATTCTAAATGAGAGCTTTGTGGATAGAGCAATCTGGGATGTTGTTGTAAATTATGTTTTTCTAATCTTGGTTGTGTGAGGAGGTACGGTTCGTCCACCTATTTCCATCTTGCCGGAAGTCTCGCTTATTTCATTGTATAGTCTTCATTTTTACTTCATTTTGCAACTGAGCTCAATCAATTCTGTGAGCATCCTGGTTACCAATGTTTTGAACTCTGCACCAGATAAGTTGTCTATCTCCTTATCACTTAACTCTTTCTGGAGTTTTGGTCTGTTCTTTCATTTGAGCCATATTTTTTTTTTAAATCATCTTTTATATCATTGATTTGCAGAATGGGCCATATTTCTTTGTTTCAGAAACTGTTATGTTGTAAGGGGGTGAAGCTAGGTATTTGCCATGACGGGCCAACCCTCTTACTGTATGGTGCTGTCTGTTTGGGGGCGGGGTTGGCAGAGAGGGAACAAGATGCTCGCTTGCTCACTTACCCCATTTCCAACAAGGTCTCCTGTGAGACTCAGTAGTTCTTCTGCCTTCGCAACTCCAACAGTATTTTATGGCTAGAGGTTGTGAGTCTTTAGTTTCCTGGTCAGCCAGCCCCAACCTCACCTGTGCCATCTGCCACCTTGCCACACATATTCTCTGCCCACCCAGCTGCCCATATCCGCCCCTCCTATAGGTCTGAATGAATGTTTCTATAACTCCTTGGTTGTCAGAGTTCCATGCAGTTTGATATTCTGGCAGTTCTGGCTGTTTATTGTTTTTAAATTGTTTGTTATCCTTCTTTTGGTTGTGCAAGGAAGTGAAGCATTTCTACCTACACCTCCATCTTGGCCGGAACCCCTAATTTGTACTTCTTAATCCCTTCACCTTTTTTGTCCATCGTCCCAACCCCCCTCCCATCTGGCAACTATAAAATGTTCTCTGTATCTATGAGTCTATTGTTGATCTGTTTATTCATTTATTTTGTTTTTTTAGATTCATGTTGATATGTATTTATTGACATTTTATTGTTCAAAATGTTTTCTTTTTCCTTTCCTTCTTTTGTTATGTAAGTACATCATAGCAGTTTTATTTTTTAATTTAATATTTTCATTTATGCTATTATAATTGTCTCAATTTTACCTTTTTTCTTCTTCTTCTTATATAAGATGCTTTTAGCCTTGGCTGGTGTGGCTCAGTGGATTGAGCACTGGCCTGTGAACTACAAAGTCACTAGTTCAATTCCCTGTCAGGGCATATGCCTGGAATGTGGGCAAGGTCCCCAGTCAGGGGCAAGCAAGAGTCGACTAGTCAATGTTTCTCTCACATATGGATGTTTCTCTCCCTTTCTATCTCCCTCCCTTCTCCTCTATCTGAAAATAAGTAAATAAAAGTCTGTAAAAGAAAAGACCCTTTTATGTTTCATGTAATACTGGTTTGGTGGTGATGAACTCCTAGTTTTTTCTGCCTGGGAAATTATTATCTCCTTTGATTCTAAATGACAGTTTTGTTGGGTGAAGCATTCTTGGCTGTACATCCTTGCTTTTCATCACTTTGAATATTTCTTGCCAATTTTTTCTGGCCTACAAAGTTTCTGTTGAGAAATCAGCTGACAGTCTTATGGGAACTCCCTTGTACATAACTAACTGCTTTTCTTTTGCTGCTTTTAAGATTCTGGCTGTCTTTAACTTTGGGCATTTTGATTATGATATGTCTTGGCATAGGTCTCTTTGGGTTCATCTTGTCCAGGACTCTGTGCTTCCTGGACTCATATATCTATTTCCTTCATCAGGCTAGGAAAGTGTTCTGTCATTATTTTTTTCAAATAAGTTTTCAATTTCTGGCTCTCTCTCTTCTTCTCCTCTGGCACCCCCATGAGGCAAACACTGGTACACTTGAAGTTGTCCCAGAGTTTCCTTACATTAACCTCATAATTTGGGATTTTTTTTCTTTGCTTTTCTGATTGGGTGTCTTTTGCTGTCCTATTTTCCAAATTGCTAATTTGATTCTTGGCTTTTTCTACTCCAGTGTGAATTCCCTGTAAATTACTCTTCATTTCACTTAGTGTATCATTCATTCCTGACTGTTTTTTTCTTGATTGATTGATTGGTTTATTTATTTGTTTTTCTTTTTTACTGAATTTATTAGATGACACTGGTTAAAATTATGCAGGATTCAGGTGCACAGTTCTACAACACATCATCTGTACACCATACTGTGTATTTACCACCCCAAGTCAAATCTCCACCCATCACCATTTGCCTTCACCATAGCCTCCTCCACTTTCCCCCCTCATCCTCCCCAGCAATCACCACACTGTTGACTGAGTCCATGAGTATTTCCTTTTTTGATGAATCTTTCCCACCTACCCACCACTCTTGACAACTATCAGCCTGCTTTCTGTTTATAGGATTATCTCTATTTTACTTGATAGTTTGCTTTTTTCATTAGATTCCACATGTGAGTGAAATTGTATGGTACTCATCTTTCTCTGACTGTCTTATTTCATTTAGTATAATGATCTCCAGGTCCATCCATGCTGTCACAAAGGTTGAGATTTTCTTCTTTTTTATATCTAAGTAGTATTGCATTGTGTAAATGTACCATAGCTTTTTATCTACTTATCTACTAATGAGTATTCTATTTTGAATTTTATTTAAAGATTTTATTTTTTTTTTAGAGTGGGGAGAGAGGGTGAAAGAGAGGGAGAGAAATATCAGTGTGAGAGAGAAACATCAATTAGTTGCCTCTCACACATACCTTGACTGAGGAACAAACCCACAACCCAGGCCTGTGCCCTGACCAGGAATTAAACCAGTGACTTTTTGCTCTGCAGGACCACACTCAACCAACTGAGCCACACCAGTCAGGGCTCCATTTTTAATTTTTTGAGGAACATGCATAGTGCTGTCCACAGTGGCTGCACCAATCTGCATTCCCACCAATGGTGCACGAGAGTTCCCTTTTCTCCACAGCTTTAGTAACATTTTTTTTTTGTTTGTTGACTTACTGATGATAGCCATTCTAGGAGGTTTAAGGTGATATTTCATTGTGGCTTTAAAGCATTTCTCTGATGATTAGTGATGTTGAGCGTTGTTTTCATGTCTATTGGCCATTGTATGTCCTCTCTGGAGAAGTGTCCTTTGCCCATTTTTTAATTGGATTGTTTGCTTTTGGGGGGTTGAGTTGTATAACTTCTTTTTAAATTTTGTATGTTAACTCCTTATCAGATGTGCCATTGATTAATTTGTTCTCCCATTTAGTGGATTGTCTTTTCATTTTGTTGATGGTTTTCTGTTGTGCAAACCTTTTTAGTCTAATGTAACCCCATTTGTTTTTCTTTTGTTTCCCTTACCCAAGGAGATGTATCAGAAAAAATATGGTTACAAGAAATATCTGAGATTTTACTGCCTATGTTTTCTTCTAGGATTTTTATGGTTTCAAGTCTAATATTTAGGTCTTTAATCCATTTTGAGTTTATTCTTGTCGCTGGCATAAGAAAGTGGTTTAGTTTCATTTTTTTGCACATATATATCCAATATTTCCAACACCATTTGTTGAATAAACTATCTTTACTCCATTGCATGTTTTTGCCTCCTTTGTCAAATATTAATTGAACTATAAAGGTGTGGGTTTATTTCTGGGCTCTCTATTCTGTTACATTGATCATTGTGTCTGCTTTTATGCCAGTACCATGTTGTTTTGATTACTATGGCTACGTAGTATAATTTGATATCAGGTAGCATGATTCCTCTAACTTTGTTCTTTTTTCTCAAGATATGTTGCTATTTGGAGTCTTTCATGGTTTCATACAAGTTTTTGGATTATTTGTTCTAGTTCTATGAAATACATCATTGGTATCTCTATAGGTATTATATTGAATCTATAGATTATTTTGGGTGGTATGGATATTTTAATAATGTTCCTGTCCATGAAGTGGTATATGCTTCCACTTATTTGTATCATCTTCAACTTCTTTCTTTGGTGTCTTATAATTTTCCAAGTACAGGTCTTTTACATCCTTGGTTAAATTTATTCCTAGGTATTTTATTTTTTTGAAGCAGTTGTGGATGGGATTTTCTTAGTTTCCCTTTCTGATAGTTCATTATTGGTGTGTAAGAATGAAACTGATTTCTGGATATTTATTTTTGTATCCTGCTACTTTACTGAATTCATTTGTCAGTTTTAATAGTTTTGTGTGTGCGTGGTGTGTGTGTGTGTGTGAATCCTTAGGGTTCTTTATATACAGTATCAAGTCATCTGCAAATAGTGAAATTTTGACTTCTTCCCTGCCAATTTGGATGCCTTTTATTTGTTTCTTCTTGCCTGATTGCTGTGTTTAGGATTCCAGTACACAGCTAGCTGTTTCTTTTTATGTTTTCCATTTCCTTTTTATGTTTTCGAAATTCTCACTAAGTTTCTTGAGCATCCTTATAACTAGTGGGGTCTTTTAAAACATTTTTTATTGTTGTTCAAGTAGAGTTTTGTGTCTCTTCCTCCCTCGGCTCCCCACCACCCCAGCTATAACCAGTGCTTTGAACTCTGCATCTAGTAGATTGCTAATCTTCATTTTCTTTAGTTCTTTTTCTGGAGTTTTGGTTTTTTGTTTCAGTTGGGACATATTTTCTTATATCCCCATTTTGGCAGCCTTCCTGTTATTGTTCCTATGTATAACATAGAGCTGCTATGTCTTCTGGGCTTGTTAGAGTAGCCTTACATAGTAGGTGTTCTGTAGTGTCCAGTGGCACAGCCTCCCCACCACCCAAGTTGGGCACTCCAGGTTCACCCCTGGTGTGGGCAGTATATACCCTCTTGTTGTAGTTGAGCCTCAATTACTGTTGGCACATTAATGGGAGGGATTTACCCCTGGGCCAATCAGCTGCAAGGACCGGCTGTGACCACCATACAGTGATCAGCTATGTGGTTTCCCACCCCACAGAACATGACTTTCTTCAGGAGGGCTCTGATGCTTGCTGAGTCTGCCACTTGTGTGTGTCACTTTTGGGGGTGGGGGTTGGTAGTGCTTTGACGTGGTCTGAAGCTATCCACTGTGTGTGCTGGCTCTGGGGCCCCCTGGGAGTTTCAGGCCAAGGTCAGCCACTACCCATGTTTTGCCCAGGGCCACCTGGCATGAGCTACAAAGCAATCTGTAGATGACTGCTACTTGTTCTGGGCATGGAGGTGCCCAGGCAAGGCCAAGCTGTGATCCAAGGCCAGCTGCTGCTAGTGCCAGTCCTGGGGCTACTTAGCAAGAGGTACAGGGCATTTTGAGGCAAGATGCTGGTTTTAGAGATTTTAGGAAAGTTTGAAGAATAAGCCAACCCAGGCAAGTCTCATGGAAAAGCCACTGGAAACAGCTTTGTTGGGCCTGCAAGTTGGGTGGAGCAGGGTCTCAGGAAATCACCAGGTTTGGGCAAACAGTGTAAGGTTAATGACAACTCAGATATGGTGCCTATTTGATAGCTGTGTTGTGGGTTGGGCTCAGAATAGAAAAAAAAATGGCCTTTGCCAGAACTTTTGTCTGGTAGAAAGCTGCTCCTCCAGCCCTGACCCTGATGCCAGACAATTTAATTCCTTTTCGTATGTACCTGGTGTCCTTTGGTCTGCTGCCTCAGCACTGGAACTCAGAGCTAGTGAGCCTAAGTCTGTGTGCAGGCCTTTTAAGAGGAACTGCCTGGGACTCCAGAGCCCTCTGTTTCACTCAGCCACAATATCGACTGGTTTTTACTGCCAGAATTTGTGGGGCCTTGTCTTCCCCACACTGGGACCCTGGGCTGGGTGGCCTAGTGTGGGGCTAGGACCCCTTGCTCCTAGTGGGGACCTCTGCAGCCAAGGTGTCCCTTCTGATTTTTACCTGCCACAGGTGGCATGGGACCAGCTTGTTTTGTGTCTCTGCCCCTCATACCAGTCTCAATGTGGCTTCTTTAAATTCCTAGCTGTAGGACTTCTATTCAGCTAGATTTCAGGTGGTCCTGAATAATGGTTCTTCTGTAGTTTAGTTGTAATTTTGATGTGTTTGTGGGAGGGTGTGAGTATTCCATTTACCTATGCTACCATCTTGACTGGAAACTACTTGTGGTTTTAATTTCTTTTATTCTGAGTAAAATTAAGCATCCTTTTCTACTTTCTGTTTTGTTTTTTTTCTGTAAGTATTTTATTGTATTTTTCCATCACTGTTTATCCTCTTCTCTTTCTATTCTTTAAAGAGACACTTGTATTTTATTTTCTCTGAACTTCCTAACACATACTTTAAGAATTTTTTATTTGAGTATAGTCTTTCCATGTCAGTGTCTAGGAGCTCTTTATACATATTAATGTGCTCTCACTCTGAATGCATGTCCATGAATCTTGGTTAGGCACTGGTGCTGCCTAGCAACCCTACTGTTTTCCTAGTACATTTGTCCATTAATTTTTCTATGGTCCCAAGTAAGTATTTCATAATTTCTCCTTTCTCCTCAGACTTTCAACAACTTATCCTCCATAGTCGCTTTCAGCCTGTATTCTCTTTTACAAAGAAATATCAGTGCCCTCAGCCAAGACCACCAGGAATACACCTGTAGTTGAACAACATTTGGCTTATTGACTAATTGCAGCCAGGCTGAAAGCACACCATGGAGAAACCATGTGGACATCTTAGTTAAAGGGTTAGAAAGGTTTTAGTATAGAGGTTTATAGAATTTAGGTTGTGTTAGGTAATTTGGGGGGAAGATTCAATAAGTGGGGCTTTCTCTGGGATTATATGTTGTCAAAAGCTGCAGTAATTCTATGATGGGGTGTGTTAATAAACTAGTCTTACTTAGAAGGTGGGAGGGACAAAATGATGCTAAAGCTGTGATTGGGAAAGAAGCAGAAGTCATTCATATTAGCCACCACAGGGGGATATGTGGTCTTTTTTATAGTTTGAACTATGCCCACATTTTTATGTCTGTTTAGACATGATTATGCAGAAGCCTTGGTTTTGTTTTACTTTATTATGGTCACAGAGTGGCTTTTTTTTTTAAACTTTGCTGTTGTGTGAAATTTGTGTGTGTGTGTGAAATTTTTTATGTTCAACGGATCACCCCAGCCTGGCTGAGGGCCAGGCGACCTCCTGGCTGCCTAGGGCTGCTTTGGAGCAATCAGAAGGGAAGTTCCACACACTCTC